>NC_031989.1:25607470-25608591 GCF_001879085.1 Nicotiana attenuata
GGCTTGAGGGGTTGCTTATGTGCCGAGGATCCGCGAAGAAATGATGTTATATGAGCCAAATGGCTCTTGAGATTCAGATTGCATATCGCACCTCAGTTGTGCTTGGGTTTCGTAGCTTATAGCGCTACATGTTCCCTCAGGGATGTTATTATGCACTTAGCGTGCTTGTGACCGAAATTCGGTATTTTATTGTAATGAGAAAATTTAGCTCGATGTGCATCTCATTATGTAAGACCTACGTGTGGATCGGGTGGCATGCCGCCATGGGTACGTTATTTGGATCGGGTTGCGCGCCGCGATAGTGTGATGTTGAGTATAGTTTTCTATCTGCTATTTTTGTATGCCTTGCTTCCTATTTTCTAAGGAAAGTCCGTATTAGTGCGTGAGTTAGGTAATTCCTTCCAGAGTTCATTTTTCCTTTTGTATCGCGATCGAATTGGTAGCCTATTGGCACATTGTAGCATCATATATGACTTTTGGTCATGTCGGGGTGGCTTATTGCCTGAACAGTTCGTACGGGGTGAGACGAGATCATTGGATTCATGATCAGTGCAATCTAACTGTATGGAATATATTAAGGAGCAAAGATCATTATTTGGTTCAGAATGTGGTAATGTTTCTTGTCAGCAGTATAGACTCAATGATTGGTTGACTCGGCGGTTGATTATGAATTTCTGCACATCTCTTCCGTTGTGGCGGCATTGTAAGAGTTAGAGTAAGACCTGTGTATGTCATGGGGTGCAATAGGAGCATCAGATTCGTGGAATTTCGACTAAGTTGATCAGAAAATGTTATTGTGGTCCGGTGAGTAAAATGATGCAAGGTGTGAATTCAGCAAAGTTATGCATTCATGTTTGGGTACAACGTGTGGTGATTGATACGGTGTTCGTATGTTGGAAACAGGCCTGACAGAGAATTCCGAATGTTGGAATTAGGCTCTAAGGCCTATCTGCTTGAATAAAAGGAAATATCTTCAGAATTGATCGAGCGAATGCGCTCAACTGAGTCGTGGTAGCACGGGAAGGTGCATGAGGTGTTAAACAGTGATTTCAGACCACTTCAGTGTAGTTCTCAGCACGTTCGAGGACGAACGTATGTTTAAGTGGGAGAGAATGTAACGA
>NC_031989.1:25608835-25611483 GCF_001879085.1 Nicotiana attenuata
CGAACGCCTCGGCAGATTAAATAGATGCATCTATAGGCGCGCCGTCGACCCTCGGCAAGTGCACAGTTTATTTCTGTTGGATCGGGCCGTCGCCTCGGCATGATGTGCGCATGCTTGTATTGCTGCCTTGAGCTTAATTACGTTATTATTGCCTCTTCATGGCTTGAAGTTATTTGGATAATTACGAAAAGAAATCTTGGAAATTTTTTCTAAAAGAATTAATTGTTTACTTGTCTCCTTCTATTTGGACTAAAATCATGTTTGTAGAAATCCATAATCTAATGTATTACTGACCTCACTATTGGACCATTAGTAAGTGTCGAAGTCGACCATCTCGTCTCTACTTCTTCGAGGTTAGGCGGGATACTCATTGAGTACACATTGTTTTCGTACTCATACTACACTTCTGTGCATTTTTGTTGCACAGGTATATGCAACTCTTGTGGCCTACTGGGCGTAGCAGCACGGATGATTTGTGGGCTAGGTGAGTTGCATTATTCGAGGCGGCCCGCAGCTAGTATAGCCCTTTTCAGTATATTGTATTTATTTCCTATCCACTGTATTCCGGACGGATGTTGTATTTTATTTCCTTATCAGTAGATGCTCATGCACTTGTGACACTAGGTTCTGGGATGGTTGTAGGATTGTTAAATATCTACTTGGTTAAAGACATTATTCTTATTTCAATGAATTCCATTACTTGTTGTCTAAATGTATAAAAGGAACGATTCCCTTAAGTTTAAAACAAGAAGCTTCTAGTTATTGGTTGTTGGCTTGCCTAATAATGATGTCCGACGCCATCACGACCCTTAGTGGATTTTGATTCGTGACAACGGTGGTCGATCCAACTTGGATCCCGCCTAAGTGGCGAGATAGTGAGAAACGTCACGACTTGCTCCAATACGAGTACCTACAGTACACATTATAAGTCACAAAATAATACTCAAGTAACGATGAACACGGTCGTGGTAGGGAGGCCCATCGGCTAAAGAATATAGCAAGGACTCTAGGACTATATATACAGGAGAAATCCTCCCAGTGAAGGGGGGGGGGGGGGGTTCTGGGTTTCTCTCTCTCTCTCTCTCTCTCTCTTCTTCAGCTCTCTTAGAAGAAAGGATGCAAGTTGATCATCCTCACTATATCATGTAAATTGATCATCCCCACTAGATGATCCAAATTAATCATCTTCGTTGTATCGTGAAAGTAGAAATGAAAAGACTTCAATAAGATTGATTGCCTATATTTTATCTTGTTCATCGCATTCGGATTCATTTTTAGATCTGGAGTTTATTATTGTTGACTAAGATTTACCCTTCGTTATCATTAATTGCTTTAATCATAAAGGTTTTGGCATCTTTTGGTCAAACAGTTCAATCGAGTTTTTTGAGTTGATTTGGGTCAAGCTAGTAGGTATTTTTTATTGAGATTTTTACATTCCTATGCCACATAGGAAACCTTATTACCCTCAATGTTTAAGGTTTGACTTAATTACACTTAGTATACCAAATTATCAATTCTATACCATAATTAATTAAGGCTATAATTAATTGTACATTTTTTACTCCTTAATTAAAGGAATCGGCACGTTTCTCTCTCCTAACCCCTCAGTCCCACCCACGTTCTACCCATACCCACGTTTTTTTTACCATTTTCCATCTTCTGAAACCAAATTTTCCCTCTAAATTCACAGAAAATTGAAGAAACCCTTCAATAAAGTTGGTTCCCCATTTTACTCCAGTTGAAGTTCATCAATGAAGAACAACAAAGTTCATCAAAATTGAAGTCAAGTCTTCAAAGTTCATACACACATTTACCTTCAGCTTCAAATTTTCTCAATGAAGAAGAACAAACCTTCAAAGAGACAAGAGAGCAGCAATTCCACCATTGACAGCCATTAAAAAGCTTTGAAGCTTTGAATTCAAATTTGGGTTTTCAAAAATCATTATTTGTTTTGATTGGGTGTTGTTGAAAATAATTGGGAATATGTTTTGGAGTTTATATCTCAATTTTGAGGGGTTTTGGTGAAGATTAGACTTGGTTTTGACTGAAATTCAGATTGAAACTCGAAGAAGAAGACATATTGCAGAAATTGTAGATAAATTGTAGAAAAATTGTAGATAAATTGTAGACTATTTTTGCAGAAGATTTTGTAGAAGTTTTAGTCGTTTTGGATTTGTGAAAACAGAAAACAATGCATCTACAATCAGAATACAAATAATCTACAATTTATCTACAAAATATCTACAAACTGGATACATTGAATTTTAATATCTCAATTCCCATTTCAATTGTAGCATAATTGGCATTTTCGACATAATTGCGTTTTTTCAGAAGATTTGTAGAAGTTTTAGTCGTTTTTGATTTGTGAAAACAAAAAATAAAGCGCCTACAATTAGAATACAAATAATCTACAATTTATCTACAAAATATCTACAAACTGGGTATATTGAATTTTTATATCCCAATTCCCATCCAATTGTAGCATAATTGTGATTTTTGACATAATTACGTTTTTCAGAAGATTTGTAGAAGATTTAGCCATTTTTTATTTGTGAAAACAGAAAATAAAGCATCTACAATCAGAATACAAATAATCTACAATTTATCTACAATTTCTGCAATATGTCTTCTTCTTCTTCTTCTTCTTC
>NC_031989.1:25614145-25615335 GCF_001879085.1 Nicotiana attenuata
AAAATACTCCAGTATATTATGCTGGAGTTCCAGCATAAGTATGCTTGAACTCCAGCATATTATACTGGAGTTCCAGAATAAGTATGCTGGAACTCCAGCATAATATGATGGAGTTCCAGTATAAGTACACTAGAACTAAGGGTGTTAATCGGGTGGGCCGGGCTGGGTTGGCTTTTTTGGACCCGTACGGGTTATGGTCCGGGCCGGTTACGGGTTGGGACTTAACGAGTTCGGGTTCATCCGGGTAAAAATTGAACCGTAAGGGTTACGGGTTGAGGGGGCCGGGCTGGGCCGGGGTTAGCGTATTTTTAATTTTTTTTTTGATTTTGTATAACTATTGTAAGTTATATTAATACTTTGTATTAATATAAAGAATACAAGGAAGATGGAAAAAAATTGCACTTATAAATTGCAAGTGCTACATTTTTTTCAAAATTACAAAATGAAAGTTTGCATTTAAAAAGTAAATTAATATCTTATGTATTTTTATTGTGTACTAAAATATATTTAATGCCTATCTTATGTATTTTTACATTGTATCAAGTTTCTTATTTGATGTATATTTATGATTTGAGCATTTATACCCTAAATATATACACTATATTTTTTATAACCTAGGATCCGGTATTTTACCTTATATAATACTCCTATATGATTTAAATTATATTTCTTTCATTTTAAATACCTATAAAATATATACGCAGGGTATAATCAAGACTTATAAAATATATACGCAAAGCAATTTTCACTGTAAAACATACAAAAAAGCGACAAAAGTATTCCACTATTATTACATGTATCATACTTGCAAATTATGTGTATGATATATATGTTAAATTCCAGCAATTTTAAATTAAGTTAATTCGCATACAATAATTGGTATATTCATGGTATGTGTAAGATATAAAATATTTATACTAGAATATACCACTATTATGTTTATAAAAATTAGACAGGTATGTAAAGCTCACGGAAAAAAATTAAAATTTTTTTTTACCATTAAACCGGTCTGGGCCGGGCCGGTTAACCGGTTTAACGGCATTGTGAGCACGTGATTTTTGCCACGCTTAATTTACTCCTATAAATTCATTAGCATTAGAATTTTTTTTTTCTTTATTATTTGAATTTTAGGAATTAATTGCATAATTTTGTGTCTCGTTTAGCATTTTTAGTGTGCATTTTTAGTTGCT
>NC_031989.1:25617914-25626495 GCF_001879085.1 Nicotiana attenuata
ATTCCTTTCAAGTGTCTTCAAGGTTTGCTATCATGTTCTAGTGTTAGTTTAAAATCAAAATTTGGAATATTGAGTGGGCCTGAAAGTAACTGCAGGATTAATATGTGTGTTTGTATCAATGTGATTTTTGTCACTAATAGATGTTTAAAATGGTTTTGAGTTGAATTGCGATTCATGTTTCAGTATAGGATTTTATAGTCTCAGTTTTGTGGTCACTCGATTCACAATCTGAAATCTGGAATTTAATCATTTCATGCATTTTCTTTATTTTGAGCATGTTACTCACTGTAACTTGTCCGTTTATTTGCAATTGAAAAATGAAACTAGAAGAACTGGGTCCAACGTTGACCCAGCTGCATAGCAAGCAAACCCAAATATTATGGATACTTGTGTTGGCCCACAGAATTATTTAATTTCGCAGGCCCTGGGCCCACAGAAATTCAATACTGAGTCCTCTGTTCAAGCCTTGAAGTTGGATTCATTTTTAAGCCCAAAATTGGGCAAGCTTCAATATAAGTTGTATTGTTCTCCTTCCTGGGCCAATCTTTCCAGACCCAAACCGCTGGAAGTTAAATCCATTAAATTACATTAGGAACATGGGAATTAAGTTGCAAATATAAATTTAGGTTCTCGAGTTAAGTGGCGGACTCAAATTAAGAGGGTTCTACCTTTTGTTTGAATTCGGACTTGAATTCGAGGCCCGAATTTATAATTGTAAATTAATTAGGCCCTTTTAGAGACAAAATAAATAAAAAATCTTAGTTTGCTTTAGGATGGCCTTTAAATAAAAATGAGACGAGCCTCGCCAAATAAAAAGGCACAAATTGCGGGGCCCTCATTAAATACTATATTAAAATGTTTTAGAGATTCGGGATATGCCATTTAGCAAATCTTCACGGCCTCCCGCAAAGTTAATAAGACGCTAGCCACCTTAAGCGCGCCATTAATAAATTTACCTTCTTAAATACGGGTGTGCATTTTATGCGACCCAAATCCAAATCCCAAAACATTGAATAAGAGGTGTCGAGGATCCGGGTGCATTTCATGTGACGTGATCCGAAAACACGCTCTTAAACGGCGTTCACTTTCGTAAAAATAACTAAAGCGGTAAACAATCTAAAAATTGCATTATAGGTTGGGATGTGTATAAAACCAGATGCTTAGCCATTTATAATAATCTAAGCGACCGTGCTAGAACCACGGGATCCGGGGGTACCTAACACCTTCCCTCGGGTCAATAGAATTCCTTATTCAGAATTTCTGGTTCGCAGACTCCAATTGGGAAGTCGAAATTTTCCTCGATTTGGGATTTAAATTAAATCGGTGACTTGGGACACCAAAAGCCAATCCTTTCCCAAGTGGCGACTCTATAAAATAAATAAATAATCCCATTTCGAATAATGTCACTTTAAATGGAAAAACTCCCTTATATATTTATCCTTCGGGGTAGGTGTGTAAAAAAGGAGGTGTGACAGCTCTGGCGACTCCGCTGGGGACACGGACCCAGAATTTCGATTCAGGGTTCAAGAATTCGAGCTTAGTACAATTGTTATATTTGGCTTTATCTGATTTTTCTACATGTTCCATGCTATATGTGCTAAATGTTTTACCGCTTTGATATTTGTTGAAATTGTATATATAAACTGTCGCGAATCCCTTCCTCTCTCTGAGTCTTCTACATCATGGAGAAGGGTGCACTTCGTGTAGCTTCTCTTCTGTTTAGAGTCTTTCCCAATTTAGAACGAGGTTTGGATAAGTTGCTAAGCCGGCGGAGCTTCTGTATCCCCGGTACGCTGCCTCCCCCTCGGCTCGAGTTGTCCGCTCGGGTAAGCCAGGTCTAGACCAATAAACCTAGGGTTTAAACCTAGAAGAACAAAACCTCATGCCGGATCCCTAGTAGGACGTTTGTTTGCATCATGTGCATTTGGCTTAGGGGACTCAACACAGGGGTTGGGTCCGTCTAGGACAGGTGACCGGAAAAGAATTGACCATCCTGATGCATCTTACGTGCTACTTGCGCATTTATTTGCTCGGCTTTGCATGTTGACCGGCTTGTCTAAATGAGTGAAAATTGAGAAAATAAGCGGTGTTAGGACTAAGGGAGGGTAACCATTTGTTTTGAAAAAACCCCAATGCCCAAATAGTACCGAAATACTGCCGGATTTTTGAAAAATGAAAAAAAAAAGAAAATTGTTTGGAAAAAAAATAGAAAGAAAATTGTGGTTCAAAATAGTTTTGATTTTGGCAAATCTGCCCGAACTACGCGGGTCTGATTCTCACCGGATGTGAGATACATAGGCAAACCTCATCGGTTCCGGCCCCAATTTTCATAAATCCAAAAATGTTTTCTTTCTTCAGAAATCTTTCTTTAGATAATCTTTTAAAAAAAAAGCAAAAACAAAAAAAAGAAGTTTTTAAAGCTAAAAAACGATTTCCTTCTTTCTAATGTCTTTCATAAAAATCAAAATCCAAAAATACAGGTTTCCTTCATTTTGAAGTATTTTTCAAAAAATCCAAAAAAAAAAGAAATCAGAAACAAAAATCCAAAATACTCTTTTCTTCTTTAGAAGTCTTTTTTTTTGTAAATGTCAATAAAAATTTTGAAAATTGAAGTCCAAAAATATTTTTGCTTTTCTCTAGAAGTACTTTTGTAAATAAATAAAAGCTCAGAAATTCAAAATATTTTTCTTAAAGAAGTCCCTCTTTCGAAAATTAAGAGGTTACATCCAAAATCCAAAAATATTTTCTTTTTTCCTTAGAAAAAGAGAAAACAAATGAAAAACTCAAACAAAAAGTATTTTCTTTTTGCTTTTAAAATTCCTAAAGTTCAAATAAAAAAAAAGGAATTTTCAGAAGTCTTTCTTTCAAAAATAAAATCAAAATAAAAAATCCAAAACAAAATTCCTTTCTTCTTTTAAAGCATTTTTTTAGAAAATTCCAAAAGAAAAAAAATTAAAAATATTTTTTCTTTTGCCTTAAAGCTTCATGGTCTAAGTTTTATAAAAAAAAAGAAAAAAAAAGAGTTAGTTTACTCCGTTCCCAATTTGCCCGAACTACGCCGGTTTGATTCTCACCGGATGTGAGATACGTAGGCAACCCTCATCGGGTCCAACCACCCTTTTGCAAAAATAGCCAAAATACCAATTTTAATTTTGTCAAAATAAGACGGGTGATGCCATTGTTGTTTTAAAATAAGCCGAATGTCCCCAAAAGGACGCCGGAAGGGTGTTTTTGCAAGAACAGCCACCCCGAGTCATTTTAAATGGTTTGCGGGCACAGCCTTAAAATCTTCCTCCCAGAAGTGCTGAAAGGCCGTATCTGCAAAACCAAGTCCTTGTTTTTCTAGATAAAGAAAAGTTTGCAAAAATAGCCACTTTTTCCATTTAAGTCAAAGTAAGTCATTAAAATACTCCTTAGATGTCTTTCTTTCATAAATAAAAAAATATAAAATAAATAAATACAAATTTTGAAAATTGAGTCCGAAAAATATTTTTCTCAAAAATCCAAAACATTTTCATAAAAGTCCCTCTTCCGAAAATTAAGAGGCAACTTTCAAAATCCAAACAAAATATATTTTTCTTTCGTGTTTAGAAAATAAATGAAAATTCAAACAAATATATTTCTTTTTACTTCTAAAATTCCCAAAGTTTCAATAAAACGAAAAGGTAGAAGTCTTTCTTTCAAAAATTAAAAAAGAAAAATCAAAATCAAAATATTTCCCTTTTTCCTTCTAAAAGCATTTCTTTCAAAAATTCAAAAAAAAAAAGAGTTAGTTTATTTACCTTATTTGCAAGAATTACGCTTGGTCTGATTCATGCGGGGTCATGATACGTAGGCAATCTCCATAGGATTCGACCGTAACCCTAAAAAGAGAGTGGAAAGAGAAGAAAAACAAGAGAGAAAGAAAACGCAGAAAGAGAAAATAAGGAATCGAGAAAAAGACCATGGCAAAAGAAAAGGGAAAAGCAGAAAATGCAGAAAACAGAGGAAAAAAAAGAAAATGAGAGAAAAACAGAAAGAAGAAAGAAAAGCAAGAAAAACAAAGAATAGAAATCAAAAGAGGAGAAATAGAAAACGAAAAGTCGGGATGACGCATGCAAATGGTGCAAACATGTAGACATCAGTTTAACTGTATAGGTGCATCACACCCCAATGTGCGATTACCTATCTGTTACTTATCTCAAACTAACCGTGTGTTGCTGTCAATTCCAGTCTAGCTTTTAGAAACGGTGGTTGGTTGTGGTAAGCTGGCATCGCATCAATACTTTACCAGATCGAAAGGAAGTGTGGAAATGTCTACAGAAATGACTTTGCCCGCAGTCCCCATCTCTGAAGATAGCCCCATCTCGGGGGTCCCGACCTCTGAATCTTTTACAGCTGAAGAAAATCGGATTTTGCGCCTGCGACTGATGGAAATGTGGGACGCTTGGAACAATGGAAAGGAACCTCCGAGCAACATTCCCGAATTCCTAGAGTTATTCCCTAGAGCTGGAGGCGCTACTACTGTCCCTATCAGTCATCCTCATATCCCTTTTGGACAACCCACCATGACGGCTCATTTCGTCGGAACACCTTCTGAGGTCCGCCCCCAGGTGTTCCCAGCAGGAGCAGCTCCTAACATCTTCACTGCTCCACCGTGCCCTGCTACAACACANGGGTAAATTAGAAACTATGAACATTTTTGATAATAAGGTTTCATATATGGTATAAGAAAGAAAAAATATCTTTTTTATTTGAAAATTTAAAAATTACATTTCAAATATAAAAAAAACAAACATGATTAGAATTTTAAAATAGGATCACACATTTATTATAACAACATAAGTAAAATCAATATTTTCACTGGAAAATTACATCTTTTCTGTATATTAAATATTAATTTACACAAGTAAGATAACATCTTCTAAGAGAGAATTACATCAATCAGAATAAGAAAATATTTTTCATAGATAAATTATATCCCATAAACATAAATTAGATAAACTACAATTTATCACAAATCACATATTTTTTAAGCAATTCTTACGAAATTATAGTAAAGCGATTTAAATTATATCTAACAGCCATCGCATAACACAAATTTTTATGATATAATAAAAAAGAAGAATTTTTTCTTGATCTAAATCCAAATCCTTAAGACCCAAGTTTTTCGGATTTGAAAGAAGAAAACTCATAAATGTAATTAAGAGGATTGCTTATTTTATATAATCTTAAAGTTTAGGAGTCTCTTTTTTGAGTGTTCTTGCTAGAGATCACATATAAAATAGTAGAATAGAGAAAAGAAGAATATATATAAAAAAAACGGCAAATAGAAAATTCAGTGGTAACCGAAACGGGAAATGACTGGGACAAAAGGAAATAAAAGCACAAAGAAAAGAGAATGTCAGATAAGGTTCACGATAAATTCAACTTGAATTTTACACACGAGAAAAGCTTTCAAAAAGGTCTACCAGCCATGACACATTTGTCTAGTTTACGGTTGCGGGTGGCAAGATTAGATAATTAACCTAATTTAGGAAAATCCCAACATAGGTATATAAAAATTTTATCATCGGTGCCATGCCACCCCTTCTTGAAGGGGTGGATCTGCCCCTATTTATTCAAACCTGGTATTTTGTATTAAAAATCCAATAAATATGTACAAATTATTAATATAGAACTTAATAACTTAAAATGATTAAAATCCCAAACTCTTAAGGTTCAAATCCTAGCTTCGCGTCTGCGGATGACACTGCTTTGCTCCTTCCCTTTCAAGTAATCCATTTCCTGCATGTATTGTGTTATGTTTGTATCTACAAAAGATGAACCCCAACTGCCACTATTATCCCTACTCATACTAGTACACTATAAATGCATATGAAGATGAATCTTGAATCTATATATATATATATATATATATATATATATATATGTGTGTGTGTGTGTGTGTGTGTGTGTGTGCGCGCGCGCGCGCGCGCGCGTGCATATTTTTTAAAATTGAGAAATCCCTGGATATTAAATCAGGATCAAAACTCAGGGGATCGTTGGCCTGCCTGCCCCTTTACCCTACTCCCACTCAAATACCAAGACTTTCTGCTTAATCCGCACATTTCGCGCTGCGTCCTTACCACTTCTCGGGGCGTCGTTACCACATTCCCGTTGCGTCCTTATCAAACACATATGAATTTAGTATTACAATGATTAAAGTACGTAAAAGGTTGGAATCCTACTGCAGATAAAAGTGCAAACTTACTTTAACTAGAAACTAGAAAACCTACTCCGAGATGATTTTGAATACTACAAAACCTCTCAAAATATTATTTTGAGTACTACAAAAGCCTTTTTAAATTTGATTACTACAAATCCTATTTAGACATGAATTAAAGAAAATTAATACCAAACTCTAACAATTTGAGTTTCCTACTAAATTAGTGTTCCAGCTTTGAATTTGCGGTAAAATCTTACTGCAGATTAAAGATAAGGAAAAATGACGTTGTATAGCCACTCTCAAAATTATAGCTGAAAAAGTGTATAATTTTTTGTATATATATGCATTCTATATGTTATATACAAAAATTATACAAATTTGATACACTTTTTGGGCTACCGAATGTAAATAGATTTTACGCGGGCTAAAAGTGATAATATCAAAGACAGAGGCACATTATGCGCGAACGTATTATTTGGTTTGGGCCATTTAAAATGCTGGGCTATTTGGCTAGTTGAATAGGGTAAATTCTAAAAATAGCCAGATTTACAACTGGTCGTTCAAAAATAGCCCAATTTCAAAAGTAATCGAAATTTAGCCATTTTTTATATAAAGATAAATCTGAGCGAAAACACTGTTCAAAACCCGAAAAATACTCCAGTATATTATGCTGGAGTTCCAGCATAAGTATGCTTGAACTCCAGCATATTATACTGGAGTTCCAGAATAAGTATGCTGGAACTCCAGCATAATATGATGGAGTTCCAGTATAAGTACACTAGAACTAAGGGTGTTAAACGGGTGGGCCGGGCTGGGTTGGCTTTTTTTGGACCCGTACGGGTTATGGTCCGGGCCGGTTACGGGTTGGGACTTAACGAGTTCGGGTTCATCCGGGTAAAAATTGAACCGTAAGGGTTACGGGTTGAGGGGGCCGGGCTGGGCCGGGTTTAGCGTATTTTTTAATTTTTTTTTTATATTTTGTATAACTATTGAAAGTTATATTAATACTTTGTATTAATATAAAGAATACAAGGAAGATGGAAAAAAATTGCACTTATAAATTGCAAGTGCTACATTTTTTTCAAAATTACAAAATGAAAGTTTGCATTTAAAAAGTAAATTAATATCTTATGTATTTTTATTGTGTACTAAAATATATTTAATGCCTATCTTATGTATTTTTACATTGTATCAAGTTTCTTATTTGATGTATATTTATGATTTGAGCATTTATACCCTAAATATATACACTATATTTTTTATAACCTAGGATCCGGTATTTTACCTTATATAATACTCCTATATGATTTAAATTATATTTCTTTCATTTTAAATACCTATAAAATATATACGGCAGGGTATAATCAAGACTTATAAAATATATACGCAAAAGCAATTTTCACTGTAAAACATACAAAAAAAGCGACAAAAGTATTCCACTATTATTACATTGTATCATACTTGCAAATTATGTGTATGATATATATGTTAAATTCCAGCAATTTTAAATTAAGTTAATTCGCATACAATAATTGTATATTCATGGTATGTGTAAGATATAAAATATTTATACTAGAATATACCACTATTATGTTTATAAAAATTAGACAGGTATGTAAAGCTCACGGAAAAAAATTAAAATTTTTTTTTACCATTAAACCGGTCCTGGGCCGGGCCGGTTAACCGGTTTAACGGCATTGTGAGCACGTGATTTTTTGCCACGCTTAATTTAACTCCTATAAATTCATTAGCATTAGAATTTTTTTTTCTTTATTATTTGAATTTTAGGAATTAATTGCATAATTTTGTGTCTCGTTTGCATTTTTGTGTGCATTTTTAGTTGCTGTAATTCATAAAAAGTACAAAAATAGTACGTTTGCATTTAGAATTTGATTTTTATATTTTTGTCAATTAATATTACTAAAACAAGAGAAAATAACAAAAAATAGTCTTTTCACAATTTTAAATTTTTACACTTTACATTTTTTGATTTAGTTTCCTCTTAAATTAGGAATTAGTTAATTAGTATTATCTTAGATTTAATTTGGGACTTTTATTTTACATAGTAAAATCATAAAATACAAAAATGAAAATAAATGAAAGAATTAAAAAGGAGAAAAAAAAAACAAAGAAAACAAAATTAAGAGAAGGTGGTCTCAATAAAATGCCCAAATTGGGCCAAAAATGGTTTGCCCACCCCCAAAACCCCTCTGATCCGGCCAATTCAGGCCCAACCCGTCCCTATGACCCGGTCTAGCCCCCTTTATTTGAAACGACGCCGTTTAGGATCAATCAATCCTGACCGTCTAGGTTTCTCAATCTAAGGTCAGGAACTGATAAATTAATGATATATAACTGTCTGATTCCCCCCTACCCCCTGCAATCAACCGTCCA
>NC_031989.1:25626520-25680050 GCF_001879085.1 Nicotiana attenuata
CAAAAATTTAAATAATTGATTTCTTTTATTATTTTATAATTTTTTTGTGAACTTTTGTGTTAATTGGTTGCATTTTTTACACAAAAAAATATGCACTTGCATGTAGGGATTTAATTTCACAATTTTAGTATTAATTAGGTATTAATTAGTTTTAGAACAAAATTTAAAGAAAATTGCAAAAATAGTTTCTTTGCACTTTTAATTGTTAATTGTTGCATTTATCTTTAAATAGAGTTTTAAATAATTTTAGGAATTAAATAGTTTAATTAGGTCTTTGTTTTGTTTTAGCATTTTATAAAATCAGAAAAAATAAATAAATACAAAAGGAAATAAAAAGAAAAGAGTAAAAATAAAATAAAAGAATGATCTTGATAAAAGACCAAATTTTGGGCCAAAATCCAATTTATAAGCCCAAAAGTCACTTAAAACCGGACCAAACCACAAGCCCAACAACCCCAGACCCGGCCTGCCCCCTTTATTTCTAAAAACGACGTCGTTTAGCGTCGAGAGATCTGAGCCGTCTATTGCCCATCATCCAATGGTCCAGATTCGTTTAAGGGATTTACATAAATATGTAATAACCCTTTTACAAAATTAGAGACCAGGCAACCCCCCTCCTCGTACCCTGTTGACACCACCGCTTTTCCACCGTCCGCCGCCGGCCGGAAATCGCCTCCGCCGGCGGCGATTCTCCAGACGACCCCACCTTCACACCATAGAACCTCCTCACCTTCCTCTCTTTGAATCCACTCTTCATTTTCTTCAAATCATTCCCAACTTCTTCGAATTTTAGATCGAAGAACTGACCCCAACCCTAGTTCACCCAAATCACCTCAAATTAACACCCTAGCCTCGCCTTCACCTCCTCATTCCAAATATCCAAACACCTTCCTTCGAATCTGCCTAGAATTTGTCGAATGACGATTTTTTGAGCCAAGAACCCTAGCGCCGCCACAAGATCCCTTGGTGGCGGCGCAGCCCCAATCTTCCCCAAATTCACACCCTACAATCCCTGGACCTCCCTCACCCCTAATCCCTAACTAAATCCCTTCAAAACCCGTTGAAACTGGACGAATATTGAATCTAGGGTTGTCCGCTTCTGGGTTGTTTTGAGGATTTTCAAGTCGAGTGAACTCAGGTTAATATTATAGGTCTATTTCTTATGAAATGGACGTATAATATTAACTTGAAGTTAATTTCGAAGGTTTTTATGAAGGCCAAATTTCAGTAAGTGTTTTTCTCTCTCTTTTCTTTGGTTTTAGTTTAATTCAATTAAGCATGTTTTAGTTTCCAATCTAGGTTAGCATGAATTCATCTTTTTGACTGTTATAAATATTTAGGTTAATTTGTTTTAGGTTAATTTCTTTTTCTTTGTTAAATTCTGGTTCGGTTTTAATTAGTGTGAATAATTCAAATGTTAAATGGTCCAATTAGTTATTAGTTTAATTAGGTTGCTTATTTGTTCCGTCCATGAGGCACTGAATTGGTATTTGGCCTTAATTCTAGTAATTAGTTTAGTTCTACATGTTCAATAGATGTTTTAGTTCAGTAGTATAAAATTTAAATCCCTTTTTAAATATGTTTTAATAAGATTTTAGTTTGTTCACATTGGCTTTTATCTGTTCTGTTTTTCTGGAATTAATTTGGGTTGATTGCAATTCATGAGTTTGTTTGTTAGCTGTTAATCCAATAATAGTGTAATTGATATTGGTTTTGAGTTGGCTTAGTGATTGGTTATAGCTGTTGAAGGATTAATGGGATAGTAATTTAAAAGGGGTTTCAGGGGTAGTATAGGTATGAAAAAGGGTAGTTTTATTAGAAATAGTAATTTCAGAATTAATACAAGGGTAGTTTAGGGATTCTAAGGGTAGAAAAATCAGAATAGAACCCCCTAGGACTTTCTAGAAGGTGTTTTAAACTGAAATTCACAAAAATAGTGGTTACTTGTAGTACAAGTCAGGAAATAAAGGGTAAAAATAAAATTAAAATAGGGACTAAAGGGTAAAATGAAAACCTGAAATTATACCCTAAGTTTGCCTATAAATAGGCATTCATTTGCCTTGCATAGAAAGTTTTTTTCAGCCTCCAAAAAAAAATTTCCTCCCAAAAGTCCCTTCTCTAATTTCAGATCTGATTTTGAAATTTAAACCTTCAAAAAATCCAAAAACAATAGAAAATCCAGTAGAAAAAGCCAAAAATTACTGTTTCATTAAAGACCTTAGCTTAATTTCCATTTTTAGGAGTGAATTACATCTTCTAGCTTAGTTTCTGTCAGCTGAAGTTTCAAAGGTTCATTAGAGTTGATTTCAAGTGGGTTTTTGAGTTTAATTGAGTCAATTTTGGATCAAATTGAGTGCTGTGTCGCTGTGCTATGATGCTGGGTTATTGTTGAAGAAATTTTGATTCAAAATCATCCTTGTTGCTGCTGAAATTTCACTGCTGTTGTGTTATTGCTCAAAGCTGACCTCAATTTTCCTTCTCCTTTTGATCTAATTTCCAGGTATTTTCCAGCTTCAATCGATGTATGAAGAGTTGAACCAGCTATGTACTTGAATCGTTGAAGAAATGACATACTCTTCACATTATTTTGTGTTTAGTTTACATGTATGCGTATTAGTTTGGCTGTTATTTTATACAAGAGTAATACTTGAAGTTTAAAGGATTTGGATTCTGATGATTGTAATAACAGGACTGTCTTTCCTTTGTTCTAGAAATTATACAAATAGGATATGCAATCATATTAGTTAGTGTAATTGAACCTCATTTGGGTAGATATGCCTTACTGAATTAATATGGACCATGAACTTTAGCAGGATTTCATTTGTTTTGTTTAGTAATTCAAATACTTAAGCATTGTTTGCCTTCGTGCCTGTTTGCCTAGAGTGCTCACTATTCAATTTTTATTAGTAGGTTTTAATCCCTGTTTAATGTTTAAAATGTGAATGATTTTTAGGTTAAATCATCATTAATTGATATCAGAATTCTGCTTGAAATAAGATCATCAGGCCCTCGATTTTTATTTCTATGTTAAAATTGATTTAACTTTGGTTCATGTTATTTGGACTATAGAAATGGGCTCAATGTAGGCCCAGCTGAAGAGTAGCCGGATTCATATCTCTAAACATGTTTCCTCACTTTGAATTGGGCTCATTTAGAGCCCAAAATTTGAATATTTCATTGAGATGGTCTGCTGAGCTAAATGACCGAATTGCCTCATACCTGGGCCAATTTTAGGCCCAAAAATGCTAGAAGTCAAAAACCCTTAAAAAATTATATTAGGAATATGGGAATTAATTTGCAATATGAATTTAGACTTTCGAGTTAGGTAGCGGGTTCAAATTAAGAGGGTTCTCCCTTTTGTTTGAATTCGGACTTGAATTCGAGGCCCGAATTTATAAATGTAAATTAATTAAGCCCTTTTAGAGACAAAAATAAATAGAAAATCTTAGTTCGCTTTAAGTTGGCCCTTTAATAATAAAAGTGGGACGAGCCTCGCCAAATAAAATACACACATTGCGGGGCCCTCATTAAATGCTTAATAAAAACACTTAGAATTTGGGGCGTGCCGTTTAGCAAATTTCACGGCCTCCCGCAAAGTTAATAAGACGCTAGCCACCTTAAGCGCGCCATTAATAAATTTACCTTCTTAAATACGGGTGTGGATTTCATGCGACCCAAATCCAAATCCCAAAACGTTGAATAAGAGGTGTCAAGGATCCGGGTGCATTTCATGTGACGTGATCAGAAAACACGCTCTTAAACGGCTTTCACTTTCGTAAAAATAACTAAAGCGGTAAATAATCTAAAAATTGCATTATAGGTTGGGATGTGTATAAAACCAGATGCTTAGCCATTTATAATAATCTAAGCGACCGTGCTAGAACCACGGGATCCGGGGGTACCTAACACCTTCCCTCGGGTCAATAGAATTCCTTATTCAGAATTTCTGGTTCGCAGACTCCAATTGGGAAGTCGAAATTTTCCTCGATTTGGGATTTAAATTAAATCGGTGACTTGGGACACCAAAAGCCAATCCTTTCCCAAGTGGCGACTCTATAAAATAAATAAATAATCCCATTTCGAATAATATCACTTAAATGGAAAAACTCCCTTATACATTTATCCTTCGGGGTAGGTGTGTAAAAAAGGAGGTGTGACAGGCACTGTTCATCTAACGGGTTGTACCGGTCCGGGTAACCGGTATTTAAAAAGTAAATGGAGCAACCCGCGCGACCCCCCTAACCCAGCCCAGCCCAGCCCCCTTTAACCGGTCCGGGCCGGTTCCGGTTTTAACCGTTCTGGGCCGGTCCGGAACCGGGCTGACCTGGCCCGTTTAACACCTATAACTAGAACTCCAGCATAATATACTGGAGTTCCAGCAAGTATATTGGTCCAGTATAATATACTGGAGTTTAGAGCACCGGTGCTCCAGTCTCCAGTATATTATACTGGAGCCAGCAAAGTATACCGGTCCAGCATAATATGCTAGAGTTCATACACAAGTGCACCGAACTCCAGTATATTATGCTGGACCGGTCTCTATTGCAGCAAAATAGTGGCTATTTTTTATTGACTTGGTAAACGCTGGCTATTTTTGATTGACCAGTCCGTAAACTGGCTATACCGTGAAATTTAAACAGTTGAATACTAATGACTCATTACCAATGTACTAACAACTTGGGCTTGTGGTGTCTGTGTGGGCGCAAGTGCATAGATAGCCATTTTTGCAAATGCTATTGCGAGATTAGCCAGTATTTATTTTTGTCCTGAAATTTTAAACTAAAAATTTTAACTTTAGGACAATTTAGGATTTTTTTGTCTCGAAAAATTGAACTGAAAAACTGAAATTCAGGACGCACTGGCTAATTCTTAAATAATAGTCATTTAGAGTGGCTACCTGGTGTCATTTCTATGTCTTGTCTTGGCGCTAGCTGAAGTAATGGAATAAGGTAAAGAGACCATCAATTAATTTTTATCAGGCTATCAATTAATATTTATCATAGAAAATTTACATATAATAAGATTACCTTATAATTAACTTATGCTTATCAGTGGATAATACTTAAACTCTTATCAAAATATTAATATGCTTGAATTATGTGAACTAACATGAATGCTCTCTTTTTCCTGGTACAAAAACATCTTGTATGCTTCTGGAATATTTATACCCTGATGGCTGATTTATACATCTTGAACAGGTAATGTATTGCATTTTCTCAGTAGTTGGTTTCAGGGCGGATGTAGCTTACTGGTTATGGATTCATCCGAACCTGTAACTTTTGATACAAAGTATAGAATATATATAAAAACCTGTTAAAATCTCAACAAATATTAGATTTTAACCCATAATTTTAACAGTACAATGAGTTTAATACTAAAAATCTTAAAAGTTGAACCCATAACTTCTGATACAAAGTATAGAATGTATATAAAAACCTATTAAAATCTCAACAAATATTAAATCTGAACCCATAATTTTATCAGTACAACGACTTTAATGCTGAAAATCTTAAAAGCTGAACACATAAATTTAAATCTGAATCCGCCTCTGGTTGATTATTTAAGTGAAACATAGGTAGAAGTCTATGGTTGACTTGTATCTATTGCACAAATATAATAGTAGTAATTTCGACCTTCATTCCATCTTCAAGTGTTGACTTTGATATTCAGCTACTACTTTTGAGTCTTTATCATCCCATGATTTGGCATAGAAAAAATTTATTCACACTTGATATTATACTAAATTATTAAACACATGATATACTTTTTTTATATGTACATTTATCACTAACCATAGTTAATATTTGCATATATATAATCACCTCAATGTATCACTTAATAATCATGGTTATAAATTCATATGGTTTTGATGTACACCAAAATGTGGGTAAATTTTTTTCTAAATACTACAAAATCACAAAGTCAACGTCTACACACACATATATGCGTCTTAGTTTTAAGTTTGTTGGTAGTTTATAAACGAGACCATTAATGCAAATTCTAATAATGGGTTTCTTTCAATTTGAGGTCGTGATCTTGTCAATAAAATATAATAAAAATAAAAAAAGAAACCAAAGAGTAAATGATGATCTTTAAAATAGCTACTTGCAAAAAGGGTTATTATTGCAAGGGAAAAAGGTCGTTGGTGCAAGAATTAAGCTGTGGTGCATGTCCAAACGTCGGCAGAAAATCTCCCACTTTTATTCTATATTTTTCCTCAAAAAGTGGAAGATGTGAAATTTGCTCGTAGCTAATAGAATTTTTTAATAATTTATTGTTAATCAGTCGTTAAGTAGAATTAGCGATAAATTTTATTATTTAGCTACAGAATTTATCCGACACTAATTCTTATTTTTTTTAATAGTGAAAGTTATGTTTTGCCTCATTAATTCACCCTAACCCTACAAACAGCGACCTCGCTTTTGCTCCGTTCCATTGCCTGATTGCCACCTGTACTTCTATTATTATCATTAAGAATTTGACAAAGTTATATTACAAAAAGTTTAGGAAAGAAGTGACTGAATGATCCATAAAGTCATGCTTTGATCGAGTCTTCTGCAAATATGAGTATATTACACGGCGTGCAACAGCGACATTTGATATGGTCAAAATAGCACATGGGCAAGTTAGTTTTCGGTAATTAAAAAATAACCAGCATTTATAAAATCATTAAAAAATATCTATTATTTTACGCGGGGATAAAATCTGGACAAAAGTACCTCGCTGAAACACGAAAATATGTTGGATTATGGAGCTCATTCGTATAACTTCAAGCATATTATGTTGGAACTCCAACACATTATGAAATTCCAGCACATTATGCTAGAATCTCACATTTAAATAATTCAAACTCCAACAAATTATGCTGCAAATTTTCAGGATTTTAAAAAGTATTTTTGTTTAAATCTATATATTTATATGGAAAAAGTGGTTAAATTTCAATTACTTTTAAAACTGTAATTAATTTTTAATTACCAATTGTAAATCAAGCTATTTTGATTTTATCTCTTTGATATGAGTTAAATCAACAAAAACTCAATGACCCGTGACTAATGGTGGTATTGTACTATAAATTAAATTCAAACGCGAATTTAGGATTTTAATTTTTGGGATCCTGGACACAACTTTTTTGTTTACTATGTTCGTATAAATTATTTAAACGTATTGCGTGATTTCTTTATGCACATATAAATTTTGAGTTAAAGTTACTGACTTCTACTGAACTCATAACTTCGACTACAGAATCGCTCCTGAGTAATTTTGAGAGAATAACCTGTCACGACCCGGATTTCCCACTATCAGAGTCTTGATGGCGCCTACTCGTGGTAGCTAGGCAAGCCAACTTAATTACCTTTCCATAACTAGCAATTATCTTTAACAGTTTATAACATCAATGTAGAACATAAAGTCTAATAAGAACAATAGCGGAATAGTCAAAAATAACCTCTACCCAAGATTTGGTGTCACATTACTCACGAACCACTAAGAATAAACTAAATACAAAGGTCTGAAAGAAATATAATAGCTGTCTGTCTCGAAAACAATAAGGCAACAGTCAAAAGGAAAACATAAAGAAGAGACGCCGGACCTGCGGACGCCTGCAAGGCTACCTCAGTTCCGTGAATATGAATCGCCTGCTTCTGAACTACTGCTGCTGTTGTTCCTCAAAACCTGGACCTGTGCAAAAATGCACAGAAGTGTAGCATCAACACAACCGACCCCATGTGCTGGTAAGTGTCTAGCCTAACCCCGGCGAAGTAGTGACGAGGCTAGACTGGACACCACATAAACCTGTGCAGTTATAGATATACATCGGAAATCGAATACAAAGCAATTACCAACATGGGAGGGGAAACATGCTATGGGGAGTTACAATAATAACAATAATCCAGAGTAACAACTAAAGCAACTTAGGTTCACAAAGAATAAAGAATCAATACTCAAATACAAACACATAGCCTCAATAACTGTTGCGGCGTGCAACCCGCTCCATAATTACTATTGTTGCGGCGTGCAACCCGCTCCACAAATACCACTGTTGCGGCGTGCAACCCGACCCATATCATTTATCATGTATCATTGTTGCGGCACGCAACCCGATCCTCACATTTTTATTGTTGCGGCGTGCAACCCGATCCTCAATATCATTGTTGTGGCGCGCAACCCGATCCTCAATATCATTTAACAGCCCGACTCCCCAAACAACAGTCACAATAAAGGGGCATAAAAATAAGCAAATATTTGACAAACATCCCGGCAAGGGAAAGAATTCAACAAATGCAACCAAACATCCCGGCAAGGGAATAATCAACAACGCTTCCTCTTTCTTACTTTCCTTATCTTTTAATTCACTTTACTATTTTGAGCCAACGCTCTAAAGAATCAAGTCTTTTCGTATACTTTCAACATTCGTATCACAATTCGAGCCAATGCTCCCAGGAATCAAGTGATCATATTACCGTTCACATATTATTCACAACAACTAGAAATCCTCCAATAACCACGGAGTTCACAACCAAATCATGATAATCACATTATAAGGACTCACGGTCATGCTAGACACCAATGTATAGATACTCGTCACCATGCCTATACATCGTACTCGATCACATAGCAATTAGCAACAAGACTCAACTCCTATTCCCTCAAGCTAGGGTTAAACCAAACACTTACCTCAAAGCCTTGAAATCCACTTAATCCTCAACTATCGCTTTACCTCGTGATTCCACCTCCAATACAGTGATATCTAGGCATAATTAATTCAACAATATCAATAAAGACTCAATGGCAATTTCTCATAGCCTAGATATGAATTTTCTAGCATTATTCCAAAAATACCAAAATTAGACACCGGGCCCACATGGTCCAAACTCGAGGCTCGGACCAAAACCCGATCACCCATAACCCCACGAGTCCAAAGATATGATTTGTTTTAAGATTCGACCCCAAGTTGAGGTTGAATCACCCAAAATTCTCAAAACCCTAACTCTACCCAAAACCCATAATTTCTACCTTGATTTCATGTTTTTAGGGCTACGAATTTACTAATTAATGAAGGAAATCGAAGGAAACAAGTTAGATAACACTTACCCAAGAATGTTTGGTGAAGAATCGCTCTACAAGTCGCCTAGGGGCTGTGGAGAAGAAGAGCTCGTGTATTTTTGTGATAAAACCCGTAGCTACTGTTTCTGTTTTTATAAAAATTCGCTGGGCAAAATTGCCCTACGCGATCGCGGAAATAGGGATGCGATCGCGAAGGGTACCACTGACTGGTCATCGCGATCACATGGAGGGTTATGCGAACGCGTAGAAGAACTACTGGGGGGTCCAAGGATTTGGCTTACGCGATCGCGTGGTTCGAGACGCGATCGCGAAGGAAGACGACTCAGTGCTATGCGATCGCGTGGGGAAGAGCGCGATCGCGAAGAAGGACGACTCAGCTCTATGCGATCGCGTGGGGAAGAGCGCGATCGCGAAGAAGGAAATCCCTGTGTAAAAATTGCAGAAAATCTGATATCATCCTAAGTGCAAAAACACCCCGAACCACCTCCAATTCACTCCCAAGCCCTCGGGGCTCCTAACCAATCACACACACTAACTCAATAACATCCTACGAACTTACTCGAGCGATCAAATCGCCAAAATAACATCAAAATCATTGAATCAAGCCTCAAGATCATCATTTTCATTTCAAAATTCATGAACTTCCAACTTTAGATAATTAGGTCCGAAACACGTCAAACGACGTCCGATTTCGACCAAACTTCACAGAAAGCGCTTAACACATATTTAAGACTTGTACCGGGCGTCGGAACCAAAATACGAGCCCGATACCACAGTCTTTTAATCAATTTTCATTTCCATTTTCCTTAATAATTTCAGAAAAACAATTTCACAGAAAAATTCATTTCTCGGGCTCTAGACCTCGGAATTCGACTCCGGGCACATGCCCGAGTCCCATATTTTTCTACGGACCTTCCGCGACCATCCAATCTCGGGTCCGGGTCCGTTTACCAAAAATGTTGACCGAAGTCAACCTTAAACATATTAATATCAAAATTCTTCAAATTTTTCACAGAATTCACATATTTCAACATAAAAGCTTTCCGGCTATGCGCCCGGACTGCGCACGCAAATCGAGGCAAGTAAAAATGAGGTTTTCAAGGCTTCGAAAGCACGGAACGGATGAGGAAACAGGTGATGACCCTTTGGGTCGTCACATAACCACATTTGACGGCCAATTACAATACTAGTAATATGTTTTTAATAGTAAGGGTCAAAAACCATATTGGAGGTTGGTAGTAATACCGTAGTCCATTGTCAAATATATATGTCTAGAGTCTACACGACTAAGAAGAGAGTAGAGGTTGAAAATTGAAAGTACAATGTTATGTAGAAAAAGGTCTTGCCAACTTTTATCCAACATATCACATAATAGCAGGAATTTTACCAAGGGTGATAAAGATGGTGCGCATATCCAGTTTGTGTCCACTCCGACTATTTCGCACTAATCTGGCCTGCCATTAAAATTTAGGTAAAATTTATTACCAAGTATACTTTGTTTTCATTGAAATTTGAACTAGGGTATGTTTGGTATGAAGAAAAATATTTTTCAATTTTCTCATATTTGGTTGGGTTAAATATTTTGAAAAACATTTTACTCATGAACTCATTCTCTTCCAATTGGATGAGAGAAAAATGATTTCCCTACGGAAAAGAAAGAAAACATTTTCCAAAACTCTTTTTCAACTTTCCCCACCCTATTCCTCATCCCTATCCTCTACCCTACTCCTATCCCTACCCCTTACCCCACCCTCCACACACCCCACCCCACCCTCCCCCCTCGCCACCCCCAACCCCCCACCCAATATCGCCACGCCACTCCGGCTCTTGGACCTAATGTTCGCCTAAATTGTACATTTTTCAAAAATATTTTTCTACTACCTAACTAAACACTGAAAAATAAGTAAGAAATTAAAATTACTTATACCAAGAAAACTTTCAAGAAAAATATTTTCCTTCCTATCAAACATACCCCTAAAAGTCACGCATTTTAAGGGTTTGTTCCAAATTCTTATTTAGTCATGATCATTTATGTGGCTCTAGTAAAGTCGTGACAAAAAGATAGAAGAAATTTTTTTAGAGTAAGATACAGTGAATAAATAATGGAGTGGACAAAGAAAGAATTATACGTCTGATGGCAGTGAAAAATCATGAGAAATATTAATGGATGAGCTTGTTCAGAAGTCAGACAAGTCCATGTTTAATGTTTAATGTTTAATGTTATGTGTTGTGAAAGGTTGTCCAACCACAACATCTTTTAAAGCTTCCAGGTTGTCTATCCATCTGTCTTTTATGCATCCATTGCCGTCTAATTACTTATGGTTGTGGCCCCAACTTTGTACAATTTATGATATTTGAAGTTTGCTCGTCCGACTAATTTAGAATCGCACTGGTTAGGGTTTTTTTAATTTCTCGTTCGGTGTTCGATATTAAAATCCGATTATATTCGAATTCGCGCCGCGTATGGCCCATTCAGGGGAAAATGCTCCCTACCAAAAAAATTTCCGTACCTAGCGAGACATCTGGTCAGGGCCGGCTCTAATGTTCATCCAAGTAAGGCTTTTGCCTTAGGCCCCCAAATTTTAGGAGCCCCATTTTTAAAAATAATAGATTTATAGGAAATTAGGAATTTAGAAAAATAATATTTAGGACTTTTCGTATAAAATTTTTTTTGGCTATATTATCAATTGAAAAGGAATTATTAGAGGAAATCGATTATAAAAAAAAAGTTATTAAAATTTTTTTTAAAAAAAATTTAGGCCTCACATTAAACTTTGGCTTTAGGCTACACATGGTTGAGCCGCCCCTGCCTCTGGTTAAGAGAAAAACAGCCCCATCCGTTGCACCACATTCTTTGGTGGTACACTAGCTAGGTTCATTTTGAAGAGTAACGTGCTCGTTGCAAAAGGTTTTTGATTCGTAGAGTTTAAATCCGAAATAACTGTCTAAAGGTGAAAACATCTCGACCATCCCATTATTATGCTTCTTGTTGATTACTTTTTCCGTCTCAATTCTTTCTTATTTTTGTTTTACACACCTTTTAAGAAAATATTCCCTTTATCTCAAACTATCTATTATATTTATCTTTTACACGCCTTTTTAAAAACGTTAATTGGAAGAAAAGTTGGACTATTTTACCTTTATTTATGCCTTATGATATAATCTATCTTCATTTAATATTTATTTTATATATGTGTTATTTTCATCTTCAAGAACAATTATTATTAAGAGTAAAATAAAAAAAATATAATATATTTTATCTTGAACTTATAAAATGACAAATAATTTGAGCACGATAGATAATGTGAGACGGAGGGAGTAACAATTAGGAGGTATTTTTTGACGATTTTACTGTTAACTATGTCTTATTGATATTTGAACAATACAATATTATCTTATAATTGAGGTGTTTGTAGTCTCAAGAACAATTACTACTAAAGGTAAAATAGATAAAAAAAAAACAATTACCACTAAAAACAATTTCATTGTTTGTAGTCTCAAGAACAATGAAATTTGTCTTGAACTTCTAAAATAATAAATAATTTGAGACAACTATTTTTAGAAATTACTACAGATAATTTGAGATGAAAAAAGTAGGTACAAGTTGCTCTCGTTTATAGTTATTTATTTTTGTCTGAAAGTGAATCCATTAAATAGCAAAATTTGTAGGTAGGTTTTAATTCAAATATAATAAATTAAAATCCATATCTAACAAATCATTTGCTAAAACAGATTAATTCGGTGTCTTTTCCATACTTCTACTATTCACTTTTTTCTTTACCTTTGTGCACTATTTTATCTCTTGCAATTAATAGACAATTATTGATCTATTAATTGCTTTATAAAAGTTAGGTGTAATTGCTTCCACCACGTTTACTCGGTCTCCACTCCAAATTTCATTTATTTATTTTCAAACTTAGGTCTAATATTTCAATCTTGCAATCACTTGTGTGGCTATGACTATTGATTGCATATGGACCATTTCCATACTACATTTCGACGTCATTCTATTTTTTAATTTTGATTGTATTTAACTTTCAAGATTTATTTCTCCCTCCGGGTCATAACAAGTGACTTTTTTACCTTTTTATTTTGGTCCAAAACGAATGACATTTTATATAATTAAGAAAGAATGCACGTTATATTTCCGCAATTACCCTTATTTACTTATTCCTAGAAAAGAGAGCTACGGTGAATGCTACTATAACTACTTATGCAATTTTTTTATCAAGGGTAGTTTAGTAAGAATACCTATTTTTTTTTAGGAGTTAGTATTTCTTAATGAGTGTGTCTAAAAGAAAATCACTTATTATGAATCGGAGGGAGTATATATTATCTAGTTGTGACTAACAGTATCATTCACTTTAAGATGAAGGAAAGAAATAATATAATTTTAATTTCAACTGATTTTTATAAACCAGCTGGACCAGGGGCGAAGCTACATAATCCTAAGGGTGGTCAGCTAATCACCCTTCGTCGAAAAATTATACTGTATATATAAGTAAAATATTAAATTTTAGTGGTATATAACATATATTGAACACTCTAGATAAAAATTCTGGCTTACCACTGAGTTGGACATTCTCTTTATTGTCGCGTGACACAAGTTTTTGGCATATAAATCTCCATAAGATCTTTTTTGGACTTCAGTGACTTGCCAACTAACATTCATTCTTCTAATTTCTAATTCTACACACAAACCTCTTCGCAACCAATTCAATAATCATTATGTATTCATTATTAATAACTTACAAAGTTGACTTACCACTGTAACGACCCGACCAGTCGTTTTGAGCTCTAGCACGTCGTTCAGCAGTCTGAGGCCATAAACAGCTTCATTTCAGGAATATGACTTGTACGCATGGTCGGAATTAAGTTTCGAAAAGTTCAGAGTTGATTTGGAAAGGGAATTCTCATTTCGGAAGCCTTAAGTTGAAAGAATTAACTAGGATTGGAATTTTGAGTAAACGACCTCGGAATCGGGATCCGAAGGTTCCAGCAGGTTCGTGTGATGATTTCGGACTTGGGCGTATGCCCAGATCGGGTTTTGGATGACCCGGAAGCGTTTTGGCGCCTATTGTGGAAAGTAGAATTTTGAAAGAAATTTCATAAGTTTGGGTTGAAGTGCATTTCAGTGATATCAATATCCGTTTGGGATTCCGAGTCTGGGAGCAGTTCCATATGGTGATTCTGGAGTTGAGAGCGCGATCGGAAGTGAATTCGGAGGTCCGTAGGTCATTTTGGAGCCATTTGGCTAAAAATAGAAATTTGAAGGTTTTTGAGAAGTTTGACCGGAAGTGGACTTTTTGATGTCGGGGTCGGAATCCGATTTCGAAAGTTGGAGTAGGTCCGTAATGTCGAATATGACTTGTGTACAAAATTTGAGGTCAATCGGACGTGATTTGATAGGTTTAAGCATCGAAAGTAGAAGTTGGAAGTTCTAAAGTTCATAAAGCTTGAATTAGGGGTTGATTCATGATTTTTGCGTTGTTTGATGTGATTTGAGGCCTCGATCAAGTCCGTAATGTGTTTTGGGACTGGTTGGTGTGATTGGTCGGGGTCCCGGGGGCCTCGGGTGTGTTTCGGGTTATATCGCGCTCTTATTTGATGTTTCAACGTCGTTTCTTTGGACATAAAGGGGTGCCATATTAAGCAAATGAGCTCCAAATTAAGTTTTTATTGAGCAATTAGATCCGTATCATAATTTCGGAGCCAACGCAAAAAGAATCGTCGAATTTGGACATCGTATGAGGGAGTTATGCTCATTTCCGTGTCGAGAAAAGTGCTGGTTGCTGTCATAACCGCAGATCCGGAAATTTTCCGCAGATGCACAAATTGCTGGAGGCAGAGAGGTTTCTTTAAAAATCGAAGTTTGGCTCATTTTCACTTCATTTCTTCCATGGGAGCCGATTTTGGAGCAACTTTGGAGTGCCATTTTCATCACCAAGCATGAGGTAAGTGATTTCTACTAGTTTTGATTATATACAAGGTTTATATATGGATTTAGACTTGGAAAATTGTAGAAAACTTGAGGTTTGGGGGGAAACCTAGAAAACTAGTATTCTTAGATTTTGACCACGATTTTGGGTATGGACTTTAGAGAAAATCATGTATTTGAGTTCGTGAGGCCATGGGTAATCTTTATCTTAGAAAATTTTTGGATTCCGGGCACGTGGGCCCGATGGCATTTTTGTCAACTTTTCGATCGAGGTTAGGAATTGTTATAAATTGGATTATAATGAGTACCTTAGCATATATTAATGGATTTACATAATTATTGGCTAGTTTTGGAGCGTTGTGCATCGATTCGAGTCTTCGGAAGGGCGTGGAATGCCGGTTATGGACCTTCGGAGCGAGGTGAGTCTCCTTTCTAACCTTGTAAGAGGGAATTGTCCCCATAGGTAAGTTAATTAGTTATGTGCTCCTATTTGTGGGGGCTACGCACGCACGAGGTGACGAGAGTCCGTGCGTAGCTACTGTTATGCTTTTGTCCGGGTAGTTTAGGACCCAAAACATGCTATATTTGGAATATCTGTAACCTTATTGACAGCTTGAATTGCTTAAATCACATTGAATTTGTAAATGAACTTCTAAAAGGATTAAACTTCTTTTTCTTAAATTGTTAAAAGAGAAAGTGGCTTTTATTTGAATAAATATTCCCCGATAAATTCTTAATTGGCTATCTGAGCATGTATTTCTATGTGTACCTGCGTCGCATGTATGGTTCGCGAGCAGGGTGATTGTTTATTTTATGTTGACCGCATCGCATGGATAGTTCGCGAGCGGGGTAATAGATGCATCTATGGTTCGCGCCGTTCGACCCTCGGCAGTGCACAATTTATTATCTGTTGGAGCGGGCCGTACGTACCATGGTGTTACTTGCGCATGCTTGTATTACTGCCTTGAACTTATTGAAGTTGTTATTGCCTCTTCATGGCTTAAGAACATTTGGATAAATAATGAAAAGGAATTTTGGAAATTTCCTATAAAAGAAAATAATCGTTCACTTGTTTCCTTCTATTGGATTAAAATCATGTTTATAGAAATCCGCGATTTAATGTTTTATTGACATCACATTATTGGACCCTTTGTCACGACCCATTTTCACAATAGGTCGTGGGGGCGCCTGACACCCTTGTCAGGCAAGCCATTGCGGAAATATTACTAAAATAATCATATTGTTTTTAATTAGAATAAGTGGAATAAACACTCAACTTGAAATATAAAACCAGGAGAGATAAATACCATAATAAAATAGTTACACAACCCCAAAATAATCGTCTACCAAAGTGTGTGCCAGAACCTGGTGTCACAAGCTACGGGCAACTAGTAGAATATACAACCCAAAAGAATACCACGCTACCCTACTGTCTGGATCAGAATAGACAGAATATAACAATACAAAAGAAAGACTTCTTCGGCTGCGGATCGACATGGAAGGAAAGCAGCTCACCGTAGAAGTCCCAAGTCTGCTCACGAATGCGCACCAGAGAAATAACCGGATCCACCTGCCTTAGACCCTGTACATTTAAGGACAGAAGCGTAGCATGAGTACATGAACAATATGTACCCAGTGAGTATCCCGCCTAATCTCGAAGAAGTAGAGACGAGAGGTCGACTTGATACTCACTAGGGTCAGATAATATTATAAGTGTAAGTCTAACAATGAGAACTCTTTAATAGGCAACAGTTTACAACAAGGCATATAAGTCATATTCTCGCTAAGATTCAGGTTAATCAATTACTTCAGTTACAATTATCAATTCCTTTCGAGTCATGAAAAACAACAGTCCTAATATCTAACACTCTCAGGCAAAGCTATATAAGCATGCGCAAATATACCGAGGCGACGGCCCGATCCAACAGAAATAAACTGTGCACTTGCCGAGGGTCGACGGCGTGCCTATAGATGCATCTATTGATACCGAGGCGATCGGCCCGATCCAAAATAAGAAGATAATATCAAGTATACACACACGGCACATCAATAGTCATTAATGCCAAGCAAGACTTCAACAATTATGCAAGCACATTCTTATTCCCTTTTTAAGCCTCTAGCATATCCTAGATGTTCAGAATACCAAGATAATATAAAGATTTACATAAACAAGCATGATGTGGGTCCTAAACTACCCAGACAGTTAACATAGTAGTAGCTACACACGGACTCTCGTCACCTAGCGCGTGCGTAGCCCCCGCATTTAGCAACAATTACTCAATTATTAATCCTATGGGGACAGTTCCCTCTTACAAGGTTAGAAAGGAGACTCACCTCGCTCCAACGCGCGCTTCCAAAATCAAAAACAAGTCCAAGCCCTCAAGTCGGAGCCAAACGATCACAAACTAGTTAAAGGAAGTAAAAACTAGTCAATATAAGTTTACTAGATCGAATTCTAGCTATTTAAGCCATTTTCCACCCCTTTTCACAAGTTTCCTAAATTCTGACCGCGGGCCCACGTGCCCGGATTCCGATATTTTTTCAAAGGAAATTGTTCTCTACAACCTAAGGATCAATAATATATCATTTCTAGTTCATTACATAGCAAATTACATGATTAAATCTTAGTTTTATTAAAACCCTAGGTCTAGCTCTAACTCTTTGATTTTATCTAATTTTTAGTGTTTAATCTACCTAATATACATGTATTTAAATTAAGGATGAATGGGGATTACTTACCTTACAGTGATATGTTGAAACCCTCTCTTTGGAAGCACCAAAATCGCCCAAGTGTGGAGTTGTATATGGAATAAATGACTTTGAGTTCGGATTAAATAAACTCTCTGCCCCCAGCGATTTCCGCTTCTGCGGTACCAGGAACGCTTCTGCGAAAAAAGGTTTGCTTTTGCGGAAATGGCCCAAGAGGCCTGGACCGCTTCTGCGGTCAGGTGTCCGCTTATGCGGATGTCGAGCCGCTTCTGCGGATTTGGGCCTACGGAGCTGGACCGCTTCTGCGGTCTGGGGGCCGCTTAAGCGGGACCGCTTCTGCGGTCTCTGGGCCGCTTTTGCGGTTTCCCCTTGGCCTGCCCCTTTACGCTTTTGCGACGTGCTGACCGCATCTGCGGTACCGCTTCTGCGGTCCAAGAACCGCAGATGCTGTTATGACAGAAGCAGCAACTGAAGGTTGTTTTTCTTAAATTTTCTACTTCGCTCTAAGCTCGCTCGTTTGACGCTCGGGGCTCCCGAGCCCCGCCCGAACATACTAACAAGTCTGAAATCACGAGGCAGACCTACTCGAACCCTCGGAACTCCCAAAACAACGCTAAATCTTGGAATCACTCCCTAAAACCAAATGAATCAAACTATTGAATCTTAGATTTCTTAATTCTCCTCTAACGGGTCAAAACGCCCTTAAACTACTCGGATTGACACCAAATTTTACGGGCAAGTCTTAAACAACATTACGGACCTGTACCAAGCTTCGGAACCAAAATTCGAGCCTGATACCTAGGGAATCAATGATTACTTAGTTTATTAAATTCCTTAAAGCTTCAATTAAACAATTTTAAATAAAAATTCATTACTCGGGTTAGGGACCTCGAAATTCGATTTTGGACACACGCCCAGGTCCTATAATTTCCCACGGACCCTCAGAAATTGTCAAATCACGAATCCGGGCCCGTTTTCCCAAAATGTTGACCGAAGTCAAACTTGGTCTTTTTAAGAAATCCTAAAGAAGCAAATGGGCATATTTTTACTCAAAACCCTTCCAATCGCCCCCGCAAGTCGTAAATTAGTTAAAGCAAGTACTGGAGGCTTTATTTAGGAGAACGAGGTTCTAAAAGGCAAAACAAGCGGTCGGGTTGTTACACCCTTAGTAAGTGTCGAAGTCGACCATCTCGTCTCTACTTCTTCGAGATTAGGCGGGATACTTACTGAGTACACGTTGTTTATGTACTCATACTACACTTCTGTGCATTTTTGTTGCACAGGTATATGTAACTCTAGTGGCCTACTGGGCATAGCAGCACGAATGATTTGGGGACTAGGTGAGTTGCGTTATTCGAGGCGGCCCGCAGCTAGTATAGTCCCTTCCAGTATATTGTATTTACTTTCTGTCCACTGTATTCCGGACGGATATTGTGGTATATTATTTCTTAGAAATTGCTCATGCACTTGTGACACCGGGTTCTAGGATGGATTTTGAAATACTTTGTATTAATTGCTCATTATTTAATTTGAGTTGAAGCAGTTATCCTTTTACCTAAGAAATTGGGAGGAAAATCTTGGTTTTCAAAATTGTTAAAAATGGAATCTAATTAAGTACTTTAGTTGGCTTGCCTGACAGTAGTGTCCGGCGCCATCACGACCCTTAGTGGATTTTGGGTCGTGACAACATGGTATCAGAGCACTAGGTTCCTAGGGTCTAACGAGTCATGAGCAAGTCTAGTAGAGTCTCGCGGATCGGTACGGAGACGTCTGTACTTATCTTCGGGAGGCTGCAGGACTGTTAGGAGTGCTTCCCTTCTTGATTCCTCATCGTGCGGTTTGATTCCTTGAGGCTTATACCCTTGCTTCCTCCCTACTCAATCCTACGCGACGCGAACCGCTTGTTATAAATCGAGAATTGAAGAACCGTAATAGTACTACAGGTGTGATACGGGATGTTTCTCCCGGTACAGCTGATCGGTTATTATCGTCGCTTTGTAGAAGGATATTTTATTGTTTCAGCCCAGTAGCGGTACTTTTGAGGGCTCTAAGGCTAGGCACAAGTTGCCATGATTCTATAAACTATTATTCCGCAGTATTGATATGATGGTAGGACATCTGCCTACGTGTCGGGGCAGTGAGTGACTTGAAGGGAAGTTTACTCGGTGCATAATCTAGAGATTCAGTATTTTACTTCCGGTAGGGGAAAGGCAATCGAACTAAGAATGTGCAGATTTGGGGATTGATGGAGTAATGAGATTTGGTATTTACGAGCGTGGTAGAGTTTTCTTCTATGATGAGATGTAGTGGTCCCTATTGAATGTACTAAGTTCGCCGGTGTTATGATCTTCTACAATTCACCCTTGGGGTATGCTATGTGAAGTAATATTGAAAATGCGGCTGCCAGATATCGCAGGGTGCGGTAGTTCAGGATTGAATCAATGTTTCTGATGTCGGCGGTATGAGGAAGATGATATTCGGAAATGTTTAAAGTTATCAGCAAATGTGGGTCCAAGTGCCACAGAGATAGATCTCATTTAAGGCAACAACTGAGCAGCAAAGGATGAGAAAGGACATGTGGAGAGTGTCAAGTGGTGGTTAGAATTTCTAGAAGGCCAGGCATAGGAAGCAAAGGTCGAGTAGTCGACTAAAGGGGTGAGTTTCGCTAAAGTGGGAGAGCTTGGAGTGATTTGGGGATTTTGGTGATTGGCAATTTGGGCCTACGGATTAATTTGAAGTATGGACTATTGTGCGGCAGGAGATTTGATATAACGGGAAGGAGCTGCTTGAATGAAGAAGGATTCAACATAACCTTGAATTGGATGAATGTTGCCGCACATTTAATTGATGTCCACGAGGGATGAATGGGCTCGTGCAGCTGGAGAGAAAGCTCGGACTCAGGATGGGTTATTGATGTCGTAGTGATTGTACCCCGTGCAGCAGCGTTGGGAGATGTCGGGGAGTGATTTCCACAGGTGGGTTATTCCTGTGAGCAGTTTAGCGGTCGCGTGGTTGGCGAGGCTTCTGCGAAGAATTCTATGGGTTATTCAGCGAAGGGATCGGTCGTGCGAATATTGTTGATGATTCAGAGTATAAAAGGGGGTTTCTACAGTAAGATATCGAGAATGTTGACGGTTGATTGTGCAAGGTTATGTCAATAAGAGATTAAGAATCCTGGTAAACCCCAGAGTTGGGTAACAGTGGCTTCGAGCTAAGTGGGAGAGCCCCACTGCCTATGATTGGGTTGCATGGTTAACTAATTGCGAAGTTTCTGGTTATTAGCATGTTAATGGGTTATTTCAGCCACGAGAAAAGAGCATAGGTGGTAATTTAAGCAAAGGAATTATTAAAGGTGGGCTATCGTTGGCCTTATTGGCCCATGTTCAGACTTGGGGAAGGATTCAGGATTGTGCTTCGTAAAGATGCGGGTTCCAAGGGAATGATTCTGCCAGGTGCTTCACCAATGGGGTATTCATGTGCTAGAAGATTTATGAAATTGATTATATTCGGGGCCAAGTCAGAGCGGGTAGCTCTCAACAACGGTCCTAGTGAATTCAGAAGATAAAGTGTGATGCCTATTAATTTCGAGCCTATAGGTACGGTTAAGAATCAAGCTTGATAGCAGCCTATGAGAAAAGGCACAGAATGTTCTATGATGTTTTGACTTGCGATGTAGCAATTGGGAGGTACGAAATGGTTCGTGGGATTTGAGACAGCATGATCTCGTGATTCAGGGTCACTCGGGATGAGTGCGGATGGAGTGCGTTAAGTGTTGAATGGAGTTATCATTGTTTCTATGTCCATTAAGGATAAATTGGAAGGAGGGAGATTGGGTAGCCATAGTCGAATTGGCATGTTGCTGGTAATGATCAGTTCTTTCAGCGTGATCAAGTTATGCAAGTGAAATGTGGCGGTGCGTGCGAGGCCTGTCGGCCGCCGTAGTTGGTGATATTCAGAAAGTACTCTAGTGTTATGGCCTGTTATGTGTAGGCGGATCCCGGAAGGGCTATGGTGGCTTAGACCACTACTTAGAGATTAGCATATTCTACGGTCATGAGAATTCACCTGTGTGTTGCTATAGTTCTCCTGGAGTGAGTTGAGTGGAAAGTTTTATATGATGAAGTGTTAACCTAATAGTGGTTCCGAAACTAAGATGAAAAGCGAGTTCTATCACATATTGGCATGTTAAGTGCAGTGAGTGGTATGGAATTTGAAGTGAAGACCAAGGTAGCAGTTCGGTGTTGACAAGGATGTCACGAGCTCGGATGAGCAGGGAAGGAGTTTTGCTGTTTAAGGCAAGTTGGTTTGTCATCAGCGTCACCTGAGATTGGCATTTTGTAAAAAGGGCTTTGCATCCTGGTTAATGAGTCTTGATCGCTTTTCAGCGTCAGTGCGGCCGGTGGTTCGGAGGTATGACCCAGCTATTTGTTATGGTAGGTTACGGGAGTGTGTCCCACAGGAAGATTGTATAAGTGTGGCAGGTAGTCACTGGATTGATTAAAGACTTAAACCAAGTATGAAGGTTGTGATGATATTGTTGATTCGAGAATAGATGCCTGGAGGGCACTCAGTTTATTGGGTTGTGGACTGCGGAGGATTACTCCTGTGTGATGGTTGTTCTTGTGTGTTATGAGAAAAGAGAAGTTAGTATGGACCTTTCAAGGGTCGTTAGCCTAGTTTAGTGCGATCAGAATCGGCTTGAGGTCGGTGGGTGGATTTAAATGTGAACATGGGCTCTATATCAGGCCAAACGTGTTCATTCAGTAATGCGCTCCTTATGGAGGAGTAGTCAGGGTGTTACCTCATTGTCAGATATTTCATGTAATGATACATTGCGCCGTGCGAGTTGTGAGACGGCTTGGTATATTTCTTGTGTGTTGAGTATCCGCGTAGAGATGATGTTATATGAGCAGGATGGCTTTTGAGATTTCAAATCATATATCGCACCTCAGTTGTGCTTGAGTTTTGTGGCTTCGGGCGCTATATGTCTCCCCAGGGATGGAATTATGCACTTCGTGTGCTTGTGACCACTGTTCGGTATATTATTGAAATGAGCAATCTAGCTCGGTGTGTATCTCCTTATGCGAGTTTTATGGGTGAATCGGGTGGCACGCCGCCATGGTTATGTTGTTCGGATCGGGTTGCGCGCCGCAACGGTGTGAAGCTGAGTACAGTTCCCCGTATCTGTTTTGATGTGTCTTGTTTCCTATTTTACGAGGAAAGCTTATATTAGCTGTGTGCCCGCGTCGCATGTATGATTCGCGAGCGGGGTGTTTGTTTAATTATGTCGACCGCGTCGCATGTATGATTCGCGAGCGGGGTAATTGGATTCTTTTTCAGAGTTCGTTTTCATTGTATCGCGTTCGAATTGGTAGCCTATTAGCAAATGGTGGCGTCATATGAGACTTTTGATTATGTCCGGGGTGGCTTATTGCCTGAGCAGTTCGTACTGGGTGAGACGAGATTGTTGGATTTAGGATTAGTGCAATTTGATTACGTGAAATATATTAAGGAGCAAAGATCATTATTTGGTTCGGAATGAGGTAATATTTCTTGTCAGAAGTATAGACTCAATGATTGGTTGACTCGGTAGTTGATCATGAATTTCTGCACATCTCTTCCGTTGTGGCGGCATTGTAAGAGTTAGAGTAAGACCTGTGTATGTCATGGGGTTCAATGGGAGCATCAGATTCGTGGAATTTTGACTAAGTTGATCAGAAAATGTTATTGTGGTCCGGTGAGTAAAGTGATGCTAGGTGCGAATTCAGCAAAGTTATGCAGCCATGTTTGGGTACAGCGTGTAGTGATTGATATGGTGATCTTATGTTGGAAACAGGCCAGGCATAGAATTCCGGATGTTGGAATTGGGCTCTAAGGCTTATTTGCTTGAATAAAAGGGAATATCTTCAGAATTGATCGAGCTGATGTGCTCAACTGAGTTGTGGTAGCACGGGAAGGTACATGGAAGTTAAACAGTGATTTCAGACTACTTCAGTGTAGTTCTTAGCATGTTCGAGGACGAACGTATGTTTAAGTGGGAGAGAATGTAACGACCCGACCGGTCGTTTTGAGCTCTAGCACGTCGTTCAGTAGTCTGAGGCCATAAACAGCTTCATTTCAGGTATTATGACTTGTACGCGTGGTCGGAATTAAGTTTCGGGAAGTTCAGAGTTGAATTAGAAAGGGAATTCTCATTTCGGAAGCCTTAAGTTGAAAGAATTAACTAGGATTGGAATTTTGAGTAAACGACCTCGGAATCGGGATCCGAAGGTTCCAGCAGGTTTGTATGATGATTTCGGACTTGGGCGTATGCCCGGATCGGGTTTTGGATGACCCGGGAGCATTTTGGCGCCTATTGTGGAAAGTAGCATTTTGAAAGAATTTTCATAAGTTTGGGTTGAAGTGCATTTCAGTGATATCGATATCCGTTTCGGATTTCGAGTCTGGGAGCAGCTCCGTATGGTGATTCTGGAGTTGGGAGCGTAATCGGAAGTGAATTCGGAGGTCCGTAGGTCATTTTGGAGCCATTTGGCTAAAGATAGAAATTTGAAGGTATTTGAGAAGTTTGACCGGAATTGGACTTTTTGATGTCGGGGTCGTAATCCCATTTCGAAAGTTGGAGTAGGTCCGTAATGTCGAATATGACTTGTGTGCAAAATTTGAGGTCAATCGGACGTGATTTGATGGGTTTAAGCATCGAAAGTAGAAGTTGGAAGTTCTAAAGTTCATAAAGCTTGGATTAGGGGTTGATTCATGATTTTAGCGTTGTTTGATGTGATTTGAGGCCTCGAGCAAGTCCGCAATGTGTTTTGGGACTGGTTGGTGTGATTGGTCGGGGTCCCGGGGGCCTCGGGTGTGTTTCGGGTTGTATTGCGCTCTTATTTGATGTTTCAACGTCGTTACTTTGGACATAAAGGAGTGCCATATTAAGCAAATGAGCTCCAAATTAAGTTTTTATTGAGCCATTAGATCTGTATTGTAATTTCGGAGCCAACGCAAAAAGAATCGTCGAATTTGGACATCGTATGAGGGAGTTATGCTCATTTCCGTGTCGAGAAAAGTGCTGGTTGCTATCATAACCGCAGATGCGGAAATTTTTCGCAGATGCGGTCAAATTTCCGCAGATGCGGAAATTGCTGGAGGCAGAGAGGTTTCTTTAAAAATCGAAGTTTGGCTCATTTTCACTTCATTTCTTCCATGGGAGCCGATTTTGGAGCAACTTTGGAGTGCCATTTTCATCACCAAGCATGAGGTAAGTGATTTCTACTAGTTTTGAGTATATACAAGGTTTATATATGGATTTTGACTTGGAAAATTGTAGAAAACTTTGAGGTTTGGGGGAAAACCTAGAAAACTAGTATTCTTGGATTTTGACCACGATTTTGGGTATGGAATTTAGAGAAAATCATATATTTGAGTTCGTGAGGCCATGGGTAATCTATATCTTCGAAAAATTTTCGATTCCGGACACGTGAGCTCGAGGGCATTTTTGTCAACTTTTCGATCGGGGTTAGGAATTGTTATAAATTGGATTATAATGAGTACCTTAGCATATATTAATAAATTTACATAATTATTGGCCAGTTTTGGAGCGTTGTGCATCGATTCGAGTCTTCGGAAGGGCGTGGAATGCCGGTTATGGACCTTCGGAGCGAGGTGAGTCTCCTTTCTAACCTTGTAAGAGGGAATTGTCCCCATAGGTAAGTTAATTGGTTATGTGCTCCTATTTGTGGGGGCTACGCACGCACGAGGTGACGAGAGTCCATGCGTAGCTACTGTTATGCTTTTGTCCGGGTAGTTTAGGACCCAAAGCATGCTATATTTGGAATATCTGTAACCTTATTGACAGCTTGAATTGCTTAAATCACATTGAATTTGTAGATTAACTTCTAAAAGGATTAAACTTCGTTTTCTTAAATTGTTTAAAGAGAAAGTGGCTTTTATTTGAATAAATATTCTCCGATAAATTCTTAATTGGCTATCTGAGCATGTATTTCTATGTGTACCTGCGTCGCATGTATGGTTCGCGAGCAGGGTGATTGTTTATTTTATGTTGACCGCGTCGCATGGATAGTTCGCGAGCGGGGTAATAGATGCATCTATGTTCACGCCGTTCGACCCTCAGCAGTGCACAATTTATTATCTGTTGGAGCGGGCCGTACGTACCACGGTGTTACTTGTGCATGCTTGTATTACTGCCTTGAACTTATTAAAGTTGTTATTGCCTCTTCATGGCTTAAGAACATTTGGATAAATAATGAAAAGGAATTTTGGAAATTTCCTATAAAAGAAAATAATCGTTCACTTGTTTCTTTCTATTGGATGAAAATCATGTTTATAGAAATCCGCGATTTAATATTTTATTGACATCACATTATTGGACCCTTAGTAAGTGTCGAAGTCGACCATTTCGTCTCTACTTCTTCGAGATTAGGCGGGATACTTACTGAGTACACGTTGTTTATGTACTCATACTACACTTCTGTGTATTTTTGTTGCACAGGTATATGTAACTCTAGTGGCCTACTGGGCGTAGCAGCACGGATGATTTGGGGACTAGGTGAGTTGCGTTATTCGAGGCGGCCCGCAGCTAGTATAGTCCCTTCCAGTATATTGTATTTACTTTCTGTCCACTGTATTCCCGACGGATGTTGTGTTATATTATTTCTTAGAAATTTCTCATGCACTTGTAACACCAGGTTCTGGGATGGATTTTGAAATACTTTGTATTAATTGCTCATTATTTAATTTGAATTGAAGCAGTTATCCTTTTACCTATGAAATTGGGAAAATCTTGATTTTCAAAATTATTAAAAATGGAATCTAATTAAGTATTTTAGTTGGCTTGCCTGACAGCAGTGTCCGGCGCCATCACGACCCTTAGTGGATTTTGGGTCGTGACAACCACATTGGTTATTTTTTCTTCCTTATCTTAAGTCTTTCACACACAAGAAACATTCTGTTATGGTAAGATAATATGTTAGTTTCGTAAGTATTTGAGAAGTATATATATATATATATATATATATATATATCCATGGTCATTGAACTTTTGTGTTTGTTACCCAAAAGTTATTTTTCTTTTTTTTTTTGTTACGCAAAAATCATTCAACTTTGTGTTCATTACACAAAAGTCACTTTTCTTTCTTTTGTTACACAAAAATCCTCAAATTATCACAAAAGTCACATTTTTACTTGAAAAGTCTATTATGCCCTTGATATTATATAAACCTTCATATTTATGTAATACCTTCTATATTATATACTATATAATATATTTTTACCTATGTATTTTATTTATAAATAAAATAACTTAATATTATTTTATTTATTATTTTTATAATATATTCGTATATTTAATTTTTTTCTAACTTTAATTTTCAAGATATATTAGTAGCGTTATAAAACAATTTTTTTCAACAATTCTTTTTTTGAATTTAATTGACCGACCAAAGTTGGTCTGTTAATTTCCGACCAACTTTGGTCGGTATGCCCTTCTGACCTTCAAAATATCGACCACACGTTAATGGTCGCATTTTGGACGGTTATTGGCCATTACCAACAAACTTTGGTCGATTTTTTTGGACGGTTTTTCCCGAACTTCTAGTAGTATAATTTCTCAAATTACCAATTGCCCAGATAAATCCCCAAGAAAATATCCCAGCTAAATTCGCATGTAGATTTCCCTAGGAATTTTCCTTCAGATTAACATATGATTTTTTCCTCATTTTCTTTGTTTGTTTACCTGCAAATTTTCTCATGGAAATGTACTTGCCGATTTATTTCTCTACTAATACATATTAAAGTCACTGAAAAATTTAAGGACGCTACTAATATATTTTGAAAATTAACGTTAAGAAAAATTTAATATACGAATATATTATAAAAATAATAAATAAAATAATATTAAGTTATTTTATTTATAAATAAAATATATAGTTAAAAATATATTATATAAGTATATAAATAGAAGGTATTACGAAAATATGAAGGTTTATATAATAGCAATGGCATAATAGACTTTTCAAGTAAAAATGTGACTTTTGTGATAACTAGAGCAAAGTAAAATGATTTTTGTGTAACAAAAGAAAGAAAAGTAACTTTTGTGTAATGAACACAGAGTTGAATGATTTTTACGTAACAAAAAAAAAAGAAAGTGACTTTTGGGTAACAAACATAAAAGTTCAATGACCATGGATAAAATTAACTCATATATAATTTTTCTTTTACCTTATATACATAGTGTAATTTTGTGCACCCCTTAGCTCCGCCACTATGTAACGACCTGGTCGTTCGTTATGAGAGTTAAAGCCCCATTTTCCCCATCTATGCTTGTTTATGTGTTGTTCAGCTGTGTTGAGTTGTATCGAGTTGGTAGGTTTTGGGTTCAGAGTAGTTTTGGAGTAAAATGAACACTTAGTCTCTTAGTTAGAAAGCTAAGTTAAAAAAGTCAACCGAAAGTTGACTTATGAGTAGACGAATTCGGATTTGGATTTTTATGATTAGATTAGCTTCGTTGGGTGATTTTAGATTTAGAAGTGTGTACGGGATGTAATTTGAAGGTCAGTGGTAGAATTAGGCTTGAATTGTCGAAAGTTGGAAATTTTGCAATTTTGGTCGACCATGGAAAATTAGGTATTGGGGTCGGAAAGGAATTTCGAAAGTTGGAGTAGGTTCGTATTGTCATTTGTGACTGTGTGCGAAATTTGAGATCATTCGAACGTGGTTTGATAGGTTTCGGCGTCGTTGGCGAATTTTGGAAGTTTAGAAGTTCTTATGCTTGAATTCGAGGTTGATTTGGTATTTTGGTGTTGTTTGGGTGTTCTGGAGTTTCGACTAAGTTCGGGTAGTGATATATGACTTGTTGAAATTATTGGTTGAGGCCCCGAGGGCCTCGGGTGAGTTTTGAATAGGTTTGGGTTGTGTTGCGCCCGTTTTTCTTATGTTTCGACGTCGTTTCTTCAAGCATAAATGATATCATATTGAACAAACGAGCTTCGATTTCTTTTTTGATTGAAGCATTAGATCCGTATCGTAATTACGGACCTGAAGCAAAAAAGAATGGTCTAATTTGGACATCGTATGAGGATTTTATGGTCATTTTACTAAGAATTAGGTTCCCAGATTTTCAGATTAATTACAAATTTGCCACTGACGGCGTATTTAAAAATCTGCACTATTTGCAAATATTAAAAACTACATATCTCATTCATTTTAAGGTCAAATTGAGTGATTCAAAAGCCTAACTTGACTAGAATTTCACAAGGAATCCATTGGAGGCATAAATATGAGTTTCGGAATCGTTTGAAACAGAAACGAGGCAGAATAGCTGGCAAAAAAAAAAATATAAAACTAGGGTATGTTCATTCGGTCATATTTTGAGTTGGGGAGCTCGGATTTGGGCGATTTTAGAGGAGATTTTCACCATATGGATTGGGGTAAGTGTTCTCTACTCGGTTTTGGTTATATTTCATGAATCCATCTTCGTTTTTGGGATTTGATTGATGATTTCAAAGTGAAATTGAGGGAGTTAGGGTTTGAGTTTTGGGGAGTTTTAACTGAGGATTTGAGGGATCAAACGGAGTCCGATTTTGACGAATTTTATATGGTTAGACTCGGGAGAGGACGAGGATTATTATTCTGCCATTTTTGACTGATTCCGAGACATGGGACCAGGGGCCGGGTTTTGGCCGATTTTGGATTTTTGGCCTAATTTTGTAGTTTTTATTGTGGAATTCGATTCTCTAGCCATGTTGATGGTATTAATCTGATTATGGTTAGTTTCGTGCTTTTGGAGACCGGAGACGAGGGCATCCCGGAGTAGGATTTTACGCTGTTGAGGTAAGTAACAATTTTAACTCTGGCTTTGAGGGTATAAACCCGGAGAATTCGATATCATGTGATTGTTTGGAGGTGATACCCACGCTAGGTGACAGGCATGTGGGTGTATACCTCGAGGGATTGAGACTTGGTCCGTCCTGTGTGGCTGCGAGGCCTAATAGATATTATCTGTGTTTACGTAGTTACTTGTTGTTGAACTTGTCTGCCTTCATGTTAGAGATCATGCTTAGGCTTTATTAATGCTCACATTATTTGTACTCAATCATATAAATTATTGTACATGTTTACCTCAGTGTCTGTGATTTGCTAATATGATGTGATACTTGATGTGGGATGTGTTCCCTTATTGGTTAATGATGGTGAGGCTAGTGAGATACATGATTGAGTGAGACCGATGGCCTGATTGTGAGGATATTAATACCATAGCGCGTGAGTGGCCCGCGTAGCACGTGAGTTGACCGCGTGGGTATAGGTATTGATACCATAGCGCGTGAGTTGTCCGCGTAGCACGTGAGTTGACCGTGCGGATCCAGGTATTGATATGATGGCACGTGAGTTGTCCGTTCTTAGAGCTTGGGCTTTGGGAGCCCCCCCGAAGTCTGTACACACCCCCAGTGAGCGCAGAGTGTTGAGTGTTTTTAGTGTTGAGTGCTGAGTGATGGAGTGACATTGCTGTGAGGTTGCATTTACTTTTGTTATTGCTACATTTATCTGTTAAATTTCTTTGTGGCATTTGTTGGTTTTATTGAATTTACCTGTTTATTCATGGTTATTGTAAATTGTGAAAATAAATAATTGAACTGTTTGCTTAGCTCGTCTCTACTACTCAGTTCCTTAGTTATTTCTGTTACTACTGAGGTGGTTGTACTCATACTACACCCTGAACTTTATGTGCAGATCCAGGTGAGTTAGAGCGCGGCGATCGTTGAGTTCAGGCCGGCTTTAATTGGAGACTGCAAGGTAGCTGTCAGCGTCCGCATGACCTTGTTACTCCTATTGTCATTTCTTCTTCTGGACAGTTAGACAGTTTATATATCTTAGTTCATAGTTTTAGACGTTCATGACTTAGTGACACCCCGATGTTTGGGGCTAGCTTCCGTATTTTTATATTAATTATATTTAGAGTTGATTTAGTTTATATGAAATTTGAATGTTGGTATTGTTTTATGAAATCCTTAAAATTAATTAGTAGTAATATTTTGGAAAATAGGCTTGCCTTGTAACACGATAGACGCCATGTGAAGATTGAGTGAGGAGAAAGCTCCGAGCTACCTCCAATGGAGGTTGTGGAAGCTTCTCGAAGAGAGAGAGTAATGGGGAAGACAGTAAAGTCGGTTAAGCTGAAAAATTATGATATTAACCAAGAATTGAAAAATGATATAGTTTTCAAAACATATGTACAATTGACTTATTATAATCCTAACTACCAATCACTAGTTAAGGTAATGCTGACTCAGCACTAATACAAATATAAATACTATACAATATTCTCAATACCCCCCCCTCAAGTTGGAGGTGAGGAAGTCACACCCAACTTGCTAAGTACAGAGTAGTGTTTGATCCCAGTAAGAGCCTTAGTGAGTACATCAGCAAGTTGTTGTCCAGTGCCATTGTGATGTAGTGAAATGAGTCCCTCTTGGAGTTTGGTGCGCACAAAATGGCAATCAACTTCAATATGCTTGGTCCTTTCATGGAACACAGGGTTCCTAGCAATATGTAGTGCAGAGAGGCTATCACAATGTACAGGTATAGGTAGATGGATTGACACAGTAAGTTCTTCAAGTAGCCTGGATAGCCAAACAAGCTCACCAACAACCTTTCTAAGAGCTCTGTATTCTGCTTTTGCTGAAGAAAGAGAAATGGTTTCTTGTTTCTTGGACTTCCAACTAATTGGACTTCCTCCTAGGAACACAATGTATCCAGACACTGCTCTTCTGGAGTCTGGACAAGCTGCCCAATCAGAATCACAATAGGCAGCCAGGGAAAGATCACTCTTGTGAGCACGTGATTTTTGCCCTAAGCAGTAATTCCCAAAATTTCAAACAAAACAATTTTTTCTAGTATTTTATAATTTTTTGTGAATTTTGTGGCATTCTTTGGTAATTGTTGCATTTTTATTTGTGCATTTTAATCCATATGAAAACACCAAAAAAAATATGCATTGGCATTTAGGGATTTAATTTCACAATTTTAGTATTAATTAGTTTTAGAATAAAATATAAAGAAAATTGCAAGAAAATAGTTCATTGCATTACTAATTATTGCATTTGTTTTTAAATAGAGTTACAAGTAATTTTAGGAGTTAAATAGTGTAATTAGGTCTTTGCTTTGTTTTAGCATTTTATAAAATCAAAAAATAAATAAATACAAAATACAAAAAGGAAAAAAAAAGAAATTAAAAGTGGTCTTAATTGGAGACCAAAATTTGGGCCAAAATCAGTTAGCCCAAACAAAATTCCCACGTCCAGGCCCAAATGCTCTGCCGGTCCAGGTGCCTCATGATCAAACGACGTCGTTTTGACGTCGTTAATCACGACCATCCATCTCCCCAGATCCAGTGGCCACAATTGACTCTAAAAAATGTAATAAAACTGTAATAACTTTTATACAAAACTCAACGACAATCCCCATCCTCCTCGTACAAACCTTAACCCCGCCTGCCTCCGCCGTCCTCCACCCTCCTCCGCCCTAGCCCCACCGCCCCTCCGCCGTCCGCCGCCGGCCGGAAATCGTCGCCGGCGGCGGCGATGCTCCGATGACCACCAAAAATACACCACTGACTCCCCTCGCCCTCCCCTGTCCAACCATGCCTTCAGTTCCCCTCGAATCATAGCCGATCTCGTCGAATATCCGTTCAAAATTTTCCGGCCAAGTCGCCGGTTATGCCAAACGGACCCAAAGCTACACCATTGAATCCCCGTCCCCTCCTCTTCCCAAATCCCCAAATCCCATCCCTCAAATCCTAACCCAGCCTCTCGAATTTCAGATCACAAATCCGGCGAAAACCCTAACTCACCTAAACTGGCCCAAATTCGTACCATTTGTCCCTCATCCCTCCCTCGTCATTAAGCCATACCTAGAAACCTTCGAATTTGCCCGGAACATTACAGATTTTAAATCTCAATTCCGGCAGAACCCTAACTCAGAAAATCTTGGGGATTTTGGACCGTAATTTCCCTAATCATGTGTGTTCTTTTGAAAACACACGATTAGGGATGTTACGTGTCAAGAATCCCGGAGGATTCAAACAAATGGCCGGTCAGAGTGCACCCCATTGTCAGTCGAGTGCTCAAACTAAGTAAGTTTTCCTTGTTCTTCTTCGTTAGTCTCTTCTTCTTGACTGATATTTCCTCTTGATCAATCAATTTAGGGCTTGAGTTTATTTCTCCTCATTTTTTCGGTTGAACCAGTGTTCAAATAGGTTAGCCCGTTTCTTATTTGTTATTCTTCATTGTCTTCTAATCAATAGTGAGAATTGGTTCGTTTGTCAATTTAGTTGTGATTGAGTTCTTTAGAATTAGGATTGATCATGTTTAGGATTTAGTTTAAGTTTTGAGTTGCTTAAATCTTCTCCAGGCTTCATGTATGGTTAAGTTTGTTCTATTAGTTGTGTGTGTCGAATCTGTTTGCTTACAGTTTTGATCGATACTATTTGAGCACTGTTTGACTTTGACTTGTTATTAGTAGTTGTTAATCCGAAAATCAGTAGTTATTTGAATTTAGGATTTGCGATTGGATTGGTGGGTTGGTTAATTTGCAGAAATAGTTATTTGGACCAGGGTTAGTTAGAAAGTTTAGTGTAGTTAATGTAGGCTAGTAATTTCAGGAGGTTCAAAGGGTAGTTTAGGCATGGAAAAAGGGTACTTTCATCAGATTTGGTAATTTTTGAAGGGGGTAAGGATAGAATAGGGATTGTAATAAGCATAGAACTTTCTAGGAGGGACTATAGTGTAGGTTCTAATAAACTTAAGTTAGTTGCTTGTGTAACAAGTCAGAAATAATGGGGTAAACACTGAAATTAGAATAGGGACTAAGGGGGTAAAAGGAAAATCTGAAATTGGACCCTAAGTCCATCTATAAATAGGCATTCATTTGCCTTGAGAGAAAAAAGGTTTTTTTTGGCAGTCCTCTAAACCCCTTCCAAAAGGCATAAAACAGAGTTTCTAAAAATCATAAAATTCCTTCAAAACAATACTGATCTCAGCATTGAGGTCAGAAATTAGCTGGTTGCCGAGTATACTGTTCTATATGTGAAAGTAGCTGCCAAAAGAGTTGTTAAGGTCTATTTGAATTGCTGTAAACTGAATCTGAGTAATCGAATTGGTTTTGGACTGCATTGGTGCTTGAAATTGTTGGTGTTTTGGTTCATTGCTGGAGTTTCAAACCTATTCCTGAACTTGCTGTGTTGATTGAGTTATTACTGGATTTCAACTTCTTCCTGGGCTGCTGTTCCAAACTGTCACTGCTACTGATCCTTTCCTTTTCTTATTTGCAATTACCAGGTACACATTTGAATCTGCCCTGCTGTAACATTAAGCTTGAATTGAATACAAATGTTCATCTGTTTGATCCTGAAGTGTGCTGCTGGGCCTGTGGTGTGTTAGTAGTAAAAATAGGCGTTAGATCTAATCGCGCCATATAGTGTAAAATCGATTTGTATATATGCAGACCTTGGAATGTATAATCTGGACTTTGGACTGTTCGGACTATTAATTGTGATTATTAGCTGTAGATTTTGAATAGTTTAGTACCTGTCCAATATAGCCCTTGGTTAAAAGTAGAAAATCTGGACTGATTTTGATCTATATTTGATTTAGAAAGCAGCTTGTTTAATTGGTTAAAAGTAAAAAGCAGCTCAGAGCTAAATGTGCTTGTCATCACGCTAGTCAGGAATATCACCAATCACATGTTGGTTATTGAAACCAGTAGTTTAATTGAAAATTACGTGCATCATTAACTGGATTGATTGAATAAACTGGTTTGCTCGTGACTATCTGTGAAATCAAGTAGTCTGGACTTCATTGTAATGGTGTTAAAAAAAAATAGACTTATGATTAGTAAGAACTGGAGGTTTGGGCCCATATTAGCCAACTGGAAGTACCCAGGCCATGGCCTCTTCAATTCAAATTGGGCCGAGATGTAATAACAACAAGCAAAACCAGGCGGATTCAAAAATTAACCCAACTGGGCTCGCTGGTTGCCTCAATCTACACTGCAGCCCAGAATTGCTGAATTAGGAGTAAATGCAAGACTCACGATTAATGTTAAAAATTTACAGCACGATTAATTGTAGACTCACTTTATTTTAGAGACAAAGTGAGTAGAAAATTGTAGCCTCCTTAAGAGTAGCCTTTAAATAAAAATGATGAGACGAGCCTCGCCAAATAAAACACACAAATGGCGGGGCCCTCATTAATTGCTCATATCAAAATATTTAGACTTCGGGATGGGCCATTTAGCAAATTTCATGGCCCCCCCACACAGTTAATAAAAGCGTAGCTACTTTAGGCGCGCATTTTAAATAAAATCACTTTCCTAAACACGGGTGCACATTTATGTGACCCAAATCCCAATCTCAACGAGGTCGAAATATGTTAACAATCACGGGTGCACTGGTGCGACGTGGTTTGAGGCGCATTTCCACGACGTTGCAATTCGTTTGAAAAAAAATCGAAAAAATAAAAGTAAAAGCGGTTTACTAATAAAAGCACATAAGCTAGAACATATTTCGAAATCAGATAAAATCAAATACAACAGTTGAGCGACCGTGCTAGAACCACGGAACCCGGGAATGCCTAACACCTTCTCCCGGGTTAACAGAATTCCTTACTCGGAGTTCTGGTTCGCGGACTGTTAACAGAGTCATAATTTCCTCGGGTCGGGATTGAACTGGTGACTTGGGACGCCATAAATCTCCCAAGTGGCGACTCTGATTTTTAATTAAATAATCCTGATTTCGATTGTCACTTCAAGTTGGAAATAACTCCCTCTATTATACCTTTGCGCGTGTAGTAAGTAAAAAGGAGGTGTGACAACTCTCATTACTGAAATAAAGGCCCATAGTGGGATCTCCCTTCAGGTATCTCAACATGTGATAGGCTGCCTTTAGATGAGTCTCCCTAGGGTCTTGCATAAATTGACTGAGATGCTGAACCCCATAAGCTATGTCTAATCTGGTGTTAGTGAGAAAATTCAACTTGCCAATCAACTTCCTGTAGAAGGTGGGGTCAGAAAGTGGTACTCCTTCTTTAGCTTTCAATTTGATTGTGGGATCAAGAGGAGAAGTCAGGGGTGGACAGTGAAGGCATTCATAGTCCCTCAATAAGTCCAAAACAAACTTCCTTTGAGAGACAATAATGCCATCTGACTTGTAAAGAATCTCCAGCCCCAAAAAATAGTGCAGCTGTCCCAAATCCTTGATTTTGAACTTATCATGTAAGAAAGCTTTAAGTTGATCAATTTCTTCAGAATCAGTCCCCGTGAGCAGCACATCATCCACATATACTGCTACAAAGACAATAGATGAGTTCTGTTTTCTGTAGAACAAGGAATAGTCGTGCATAGAGTGTACATATCCTCTGGAATATAGCACTTCAGTTAGCTTATCATACCACTGCCTACTGGCATGTTTTAACCCATAAAGGGATTTATTTAACTTGCACACTAACTGTGGGGAAGACACTCAAGACCTGGAGGGGTCTGCATATAAACCTCCTCATGCAAATCTCCATGGAGAAATGCATTATTCACATCTAGTTGTGAAATTTGCCACTGCTTCTTTGCTGTTATAGCAATGAGAGACCTCACAGTGGTCATCTTGACCACTGGGGAAAAAGTCTCTATATAGTCTACACCAGCTTGCTGAGTGTACCCTTTAACAACCAGTCTTGCTTTGTATCTTTCTACACTACCATCTGCCCTATGTTTGACTTTATACACCCATCTACACCCAATGGCTTGCTTATCCTTAGGTAGGGGAACTGGATCCCATGTCCTATTAGCATACAAAGCATCAAACTCCTGTGTCATGGCATTCTGCCAGGCAGGATATACAACAGCTTTTTCATATGAAGTTGGTTCTCTATCATTGCAAATGTTCTCTACAATGTGCTGACTATTAGGATGCAGGGCATCAGAAATGATGTGGTTATTGTTGGAGGACATGGCATGCAAGGAAAAATTGGAAGTACATTTTAAATTTGGTATTTTGTAAACATAATCATTCAGATGTGAGGGCAATTTGTGCTCCCTATTGGATCTTCTGAAAACTAGTGGTTCTGTCTGAGGCTGTGGGGATGAGGCCACATATTGAAGTTGACCTACTGGAATTTGGAATTCATGAACAGAGGATACAGGTGAAGAAACATCAGGTGATGTGTTGGAGCTTGAAGAATTGGCACTTTCCTGATTATTGGCATTGTCACTAATGTTATGATGCAGTTGAGTGTCAGTATGGTCAGGAGAATTCTCAAAGAATGGTGTATTAGGGAGGACAGATGGAATGTCTGATGTGGTGGAGTTAAGGGTGAAGGGGAAAACTAACTCATGAAATGAAACATCTCTAGAAACATGTATTTTCCTAATGGCCAGACTTAGAACCTTGTACCCCTTTGTACCAAAAGGATACCCTACAAATACATGTGGGCTGGTTCTTGGCTCTAATTTATCTCTGAATGGCTTTGGTACTGTAGGGTAGCACAGGCACCCAAAACTCCTCAAGTGAGAGTAGTTTGGTTTCCTTTTGTATATGAGCTCAAAAGGACATTTGTTCTTTAGAGGAATGGTTGGGAGTCTGTTAATCAAATATGTTGCTGTAAGGACACACTCTCCCCAATATTTCAGTGGCAATTTAGATTGAAAAAGGAGTGCCCTGGCTACCTCAAGTAGATATTTGTGTTTTCTTTCCACCACCCCATTTTGTTGTGGTGTATAAGGACAAGTCTTTTGGTGGTTAATTCCTTTGGATTGAAAGAAAGTGGCAGCTTCATTGCTGGTAAACTCTAAACCATTATCAGATCTTATACATTTGATAGTTGTTTTGAATTGGTTTTCCACCATGGTTACAAAGGCCTTTATTATTTGCAAGGCATTTCTTTTGCAGCTTAGGAGGTGTGTCCAAGTGGACCTACTGTAGTCATCTACCAAAGTTAGAAAGTATTTGAAGTTGTTGTGTGTTGTCACATGATAAGGTCCCCATAAATCTACATGAAGTACTTCAAAGATTTTAGTGGTTTCTGTTGTTCTTTGGGGAAAGGGAAGTCTGGATTGTCTGGCCATGGGACAAATATTGCATGTAAAAGGCTGTTTGTCAGAAAAGGTTACAGGTATGGTAGGGATCCCTTTCATCTTACTAAAGGGTACATGACCAAGTCTGAAATGCCACAATACATCTATATTAACAGCATGAGATGAACCAGAAAACAAAGCAGAGTTACTGTCTTGATTCTTGATGTTGTAAATGGAATTATTTACAACTGGAAGTGAATTGAAAGATTGGGTTAGACAGTGTACACCTCTTACATCACTAGTATGAATGGAAAAACAGGAAGGAACACACTTCTGTTTAGAACTACCTTTCTTCAGGAACTTATAGCAAAGGAAATACAAACCATCCGGCAACTTACCAATCTCCAGAGGCCTCTTCAGTGAAAGGGCCTGCAGCAGACAGGAAGTGTCTGAGAATGATGCAACACATTTTAAATGAACAGCTAAGGAACTAATGGATACCAGGTTAAATTTGAATGAAGGAATGAACAGGACTTTGTACAGGATGATTTCAGGTGTTAGGAATACACTTCCAATTTCACTTACTTTGACTTTATAGCCATTTGGAAGTTTCACTAATAGAGGATAAGGAAGGTTTACTATGTTTTGCAAGTGAGATTTATCAAAGGTCATATGGTGTGATGCCCCAGAGTCTAATATCCACAAGTCAGCCTTTGCATTAAAGCATTTGCATGATGGATTGTCAAAATCAACTGAAGAAGTGCAAGCAATCATACCTGCAAAGTTCATTGATGTTCCACCAACCATGTTTGCACTAGCTGAACCTTCTCCAATGCTTCCCGTCTGAAAATGTTGCAGCAGGCTAACAATTTGTCCATATTGTTCTTTTGTAAGGTTGACATTTTGGCTTTGGCTTTCTCCTTGAAGCTCCAGTTTCTCTCCTTCCTCAACACTTGTGACTGCATTTGCTGTGACATTTCTTCCCTTATTGAACTTTGCATTGTTGTTGTACCCTTGTCTGTACTGTTGTTGTGGTCCTTGATTGAAACTTTGAGGATAACCGTGGAGTTTATAGCACTTGTCCTTAGTGTGACCTTGTCGTTTGCAATAATCACAAAAAGGTCGAGCCCTATTGTTCACATTTTGGTTTCCAGTTCCAGTAGAATAATTTGTTTGGAAATTCCTTCCTCCTAAGTTTGCATTCAGTGTTGTGGAATCGATATCGAGTTGATTTCTAGGCCTAAACTCTCTCTGTTTCTCTTCTTGTATTAGAAGGGCAAATGCATGTGCTATATTTGGCAGGGGGTCATCATAAGTATGCTTCCTCGAACAACCGTATACACTTCATTAAGTCCCATTAAAAACTGTATGAGCCTTCTATCCTGCTCTACCTTATGCATGCTCTCCTTCGCCCCACAAGTGCATATACAGCTGCAATGAGCTTTTACACTGAGAGTGTTCAATTCCTCCCAGAGTTTCTTCATTTTCGTGTAATAGCCAGTAATATCAAGCACTCCCTGACTCTCGTTGATTTCCTTCTGAATTTGGTACAGCTCAGCCCCATTCGTCTGATCATATCGATCCTGTAGCTCCTTCCACAGCTCGACGGAATCGTTCACATACTCAACACTGTCAGCTATGTCTCTCGATAAGGAATTTAAAATCCACGAGGTGGCCATATCATCACACCTTTCCCATTGGAGAAAGAGTGGAGAAGTCACAAGAGGTTTTTCAGTATCTCCAGTAATGAACCCTAGCTTGTTCTTCACTGAAAGGGCTCTGAGCACACTCCTCCTCCAGGAGCGGTATCCAATCCCATCAAAAGGTACTGGAACTAGACTGGACCCTGGGCTATCGGAAGGATGTATGTACAGGGGACTCCCAGCATCGATTGTGGTTTGCATCGTCGTTGTTGATATGGTTGTGGTCGCTTCGTCAGTTTGATCCGTGACCGCCATAAGGATTTTGTGAGAGATTTGTGAATAATAGTCGGAATGTTCTTTGTACAGCTGAGATTTCTTCAGTCCGCTAACGGGTCGTCACTGAATGTGTTCGATCCAAGTTTTTCCCCAAATTGTGATTATCGAAGAAGATTGAATAAAACCCTAGATCGCTCCAATCGACTGAAAATAGCAGAGAGATATGATGCATGGTTGTTGATCCGACCTCCGCTCTGATACCATGTGAAGATTGAGTGAGGAGAAAGCTCCGAGCTACCTCCAATGGAGGTTGTGGAAGCTTCTCGAAGAGAGAGAGTAATGGGGAAGACAGTAAAGTCGGTTAAGCTGAAAAATTATGACATTAACCAAGAATTGAAAAATGATATAGTTTTCAATACATATGTACAATTGACTTATTGTAATCCTAACTACCAATCACTAGTTAAGGTAATGCTGACTCAGCACTAATACAAATATAAATACTATACAATATTCTCAATAACGACCATGATTAGATTTTGGGTCGTGACACACTACCCTCGCATATTTCCCCTAGCTCTTTCCCTTCACAAAAAAGTAATGAACTAATCATTTCAATTTTTTAAATAATTGATAAAAGAGGGGAAAGTAAAAGTTAATAACATTTCAAGAACAAATTTACTGTTGTTTTGTTGTTGCTTTTGTATGATTTTTTACCCTTTGGATAAGGGGACGTAAATGTTGCATATGGCTTTGAATCCTATAAATGCATGCACGAGGCTCGATTGTAAATCATATTCAATTATCATTTCGTATTTGTTATAAATAAAATTTTATTTATGGTGAATGTCTATATTTAGAGAGATTCTAGGGTTCATTGCTTGGTGGCTAAGCCACCCTCTCCCTATAAATAGAGGGTTCTATTCCATTGTAATTCATCCCAAAATTCAATAAGAATTCTCTCTCTCTACTTTTCTCTACAATAGTGTTCTTCTTCTTTTATTATTTTATAACACGTTATCAGCACGAGGCTCTAACAAATTGAGTAGAAGTTTTGGGATTGAGCATAATGATTGTCAATTATTCCATGAACTCCCTTTATGATTAAATTCTGGATTTCAGGTAAGTATTTTACTTTATTTTTCTCTTTTAAATTCTTGAAATTCTATAATTTGATTTTATATACAAGCAAAGACAACAAAGTTTGATTATAACTCTAATGGAGTTAGTAAGAAATTATAACCACCTGAAGTGGTAAAATTTCTATGTCTCACCATGATCAAAGTCATGTATGATAGTGAGCACAAGAAGTGAAAACCCGTCCAATTGAATTTGCTCTATTCTCATTCCCTTAAGAGAATGTGATAGCAATATGTGATAAGTCTGAAAGAAGATAAAATTATTACCGTGAAGGTATCAATGGATGTGGACGTGGCAATAGACGAAATTATAATCGTCATCATTGTGATAATGAGAATAATAAGGATTCTCAAAATAATCCTTCACTCTGTGAAAGTAATATTTGTCATCGATTTGACATGAGATTTTATTAAGCACATATAGATGATTATGGTCCATTCATGATGTGAATGTGACAACATCTGATTTATGAATACATATTCATTCTTCAAAGAATATGAACGTGCTAGTGGTAGTGAATATACCGCACTCACCTCTAAAAGGAGGTTTGAGATGATATAAGAATGGCATGAATGGTCATTGGTCACGTACCTATTGTACGCCAAAATATTTTGGCGTTGTGATTATTAAAAGACAACGGTAATGCAAGAAACATATCTTGCATATAATTTTGACCATAACCATAATGGTATAACTTTCTCTTTAAAAGAGATATTCACCTTATGGGTGTTGATGAATATGTGGTACTACAAAATTAATTGAGAACTCTGCAAAAGCCAATTATACTATTTTGGAGAAACACAACTGATTACCAATGAGGTATTGTGTTGTAGTAAGTCTCAAAGAAACTTATTCAGTTTCCAAAGTATACGCGAAAGCGGTTGATTATATTGAGACTATAAATAAAGAAAAGATTTAATATCTTGTATTACTACAACTCGTAGCTGGGTAATATGTATGTGAAAAGCTACCCGCTTTATTCTCCAGTTTGTACTACACAAATAAAAGAATACCGCAATAAAGTGGATGTTTATTGATATAAAAACCCATATCATAATAAACTTGGAGTTTATTGATAATTGCACACGTCATGGTGTAAATCTGAAGTTTATCAATATTGATAATTTATTCAGTTGGCATAATTGGTTTAGCCATATCAATTTAAGTATGATGTGCAAAAATAATAGAGAATTCACATGGGTAAATATTAAAGAACTAGAAAGTTCTTTATGAATTCTCTTATATTGCTTGTTCTCATTAATTAATAGATCAACTAAAATTGGGATTGAATCCCATGAATACTGGAAATATCAAAGGTGAATATGGGCCCGTTCACCTGCCATGTATACCACATAAGATGCATCTGTGAGATGGTTGCATGTGTGATATTATTAACCCGCAACATGGTGTTTGCGAGGTAACTTGCTCAATAATTTAATTTAGAGCATATTCCAGATTTTCTATTCAAGAAGTTCATCTTGATAAGTTGGTCTACATCACAGCTGGTTTAGCAAAATGATTTATTGAGTGCCTTCACTTAATAGCTAAACAATTGCTTATGAGAACAAAGTTTTATATACCAGTTTGATATACGTTATATACGAAAGTATATTAATTTCTCCCCTCACAGGTGGTTCATGGTCAGGAACCAAATAATTCCATCTCATTATTATTGATGTGCGGTGTATATTTTGATTAACACCATAAAGCACAAAGATGAGTTCTCAAAGTTGAGGAAACAAGTTAGTTTTTCTAACATGAGGGGGAGACATGATAAACAGTTGAGGAAAAGTTACGTGGAATGAATTATCATTTGTACATCTAGATCCTCGAATAAAATAATATGAACTTTAAGTTCATAGAGATAATTCATTTGCAATATATTGCAAAGCATGCCAGATGCATTTGCTGACCCAAAGAAAGTAACTATATTCTCAATGCAAATGCTCCTATTAAGTCCTAGAAGGACAAAGTCTGTGGTACGCTTAAAGCGTATAGACAAATCGGTTTCAAATAAACTTCTTAATAAAGAAGATGAGCAAATGATCATAATAAAGGAGGCAAGTGATCTAGAAGATCACATGACATAACACTTCATAATATCTCATGAGAGATTCAGGTACCTGAATATATGAATGAAGAGATCTCTATGTTATGTCTTTATGAAAATATATTGAAACTGATATAAAATGTTTCTCGACGACATCTATGATAGCGCTAAGTATAGATGAGGATCTTAAGTCTGTCGCTTACAGACACAAAAATATTGGCCAAATTGAAGAGACACAATTCAAATAGAATTAGTTTCATATGAAAGACATGTAGTTTTGAACATGTAGTTCAAACACTTGAAAGTATAAAGTCAATGGTATGTGCAATCAGTTTTCAATATCTTATATGTTAGCATGACATGAAAACTTGATATGCATCTAAAGTCTATTATATGGCTTATATGACTTAACTTATTCGACAATCCATGAAGGATTTAAGTTGCTTAAAGCATATATGATTCTTGGTCCTGAAGTACCACATCCTAAATGCAATTTGTGCACATATGTATCTTGCTATAACTATAGGCATGATAATATGATAGCAAGAGTTTTCACCTCTATGTGAAGATATTGAAATGATGATTCCAACAAGATCATATGAAGACAATTCATCTCTATCAAGAATGATGATTTCAAGATGCAATATATTCATTCAAGTTAATATGCCTGATTTGTTCATCAAATCTCTACCAAAGATCTTTTGAAGATGGTGCACAAGATTGGAATGCAAATGCTTAATGATGTGAATTGATGCTCTCATCAGGGGGAGTTAATACACGTTGTACTCTTTTTCCCTTACAAGGTTTTGTCCCACCGGGTTTTCCTTACAAGGTTTTTAACGAGGCAACCAAAAGGCGTATTGTTAGATATGTGTACTCTTTTTCCTTCTCTAGAATTTTTTTCCCACTGGATTTTATTTTAGTTAAGGTTTTAACGAGGCACATTATCTGGTTGAATAGACATTCAGGGGGAGTGTTATAAATAAAATTTTATTTATGGTGAATGTCTATATTTAGAGAGATTCTAGGGTTCATTGCTTGGTGGCTAAGCCACCCTTTCCCTATAAATAGAGGGTTCTATTCCATTGTAATTCATCCCAAAATTCAATAAGAATTCTGTCTCTCTACTTTTCTCTACAATAGTGTTCTTCTTCTTTTATTATTTTATAACAGTATTCATTATTTAGTTACAGATATTGACTTACCGCAATGAATGTTTTTCTTCCTTATTTATTTACAGATAAGGGGACGTAAATGTTTAATATGACTTACCTGCATTTGAACTAGATTAAATATGAATTTGCACCAAAAAATGCTCCAAACAAAGATAACTTCATACATAGGATAAAACATGAGACCTCTGAGCTATGATTATGCTAAATTCACTCAAGAGACACATTTTTTTTAAGTGGGGAAACTCGCAGTTGTTACAATCTCTGTCACAGCCTCTATCCTTCGGGTGAGCATTCTGTGGTGAGCACTTTGTGTGTATTGGGTAAACATCCCCTCTGCAATAGCCTGCAAACCCCACAGGAAATGTAAATCGTACTAGGCAAGCCCTGTGCGACAAGCTCTACCCAGAAGGCATTGAAGGGGGATTAGATCCCAGAAGAGAGACACATTTTTATAATATGATATACATGTTTAATTTTGCAAGTACAAGCAACGTGATATATATACATCTCGTCAATCACATTCAATAACTTCAAAACTACCGAGAGTTTTTCTATTACCAAACCAAATTAATGGTGTCGAGTTTTTAAATTTATAAACCAAACCAAATCAATAAAGTCGGATTTTTTAATCTTGATTTTTCTCGGATTTTTCAATTTTTTCGGGTTTTCGGATTTTCCCCCGGTAAAGTCTTTATAGTACAAAATATGTAACTTTTGCCCCAACTAGATAATATTTCAGGAAAATAACACAATAATATGAGATAAGTCGTAGTATTATGCTAAAATATTCAATAACAAAGGTAATAAAATTGCATAAAGTACATAACGCTAATTAATAATCCATAATGAAAATTAACATAATCTAAAAATACTATATAAGTCATGCTAAAATAAGTATAGCTAATTATATGTACTATTAACATAAATAAGCACTAAAGAAAAAGATAAACCGAGTTAGGCATTTTCATTATAAAACCAATGTAAAACTAAAAAATAGGTATCCAACACTATCTTCAATGCTAGTGTTGAATTGAATTTCTTTTATTAGCATTAGTATTGATTTGAACTTTGTTTGAGTCACTACATTTATGGGTTATAAAATTTATTTACTATTAAGAATGTTAAGTCCAAACTTGAAATAATACATTAAAAGATAAAATTATGAAAAAGTTTAAGAAATATATATATATCTAAAAACTGTATAAATGTACTATCATGTTGATCTGGTTTTGGGTTTGACTTTTTTTAGTTAAAACCAAATCAAACCAATTATGATTGGATTTTTTTTTCCCAATATCAAATCGAGTGTTTTTTTTTGGATTTGATTCAGATTATTGATTTGGTGCGGTTTATCAGTTTTTTTTTCGTACACCCCTACAATGCTTATACTTGTTTTCTTTCCCTTTCAAAAGATAATATATTACTATAAATAATTAGTACATATTTCATACTTGGGAAATCATAATACACTATTTTCATCCATATTAGTATAGTACTTGTTAACTGTTACAGGTTGTTTTAACTCCGTTTTGTCTCTCTCTCCATTGGCTACTATTTGTAATCTTATAGAGATTATTTGAGAATTAAGATTGCTGAAACGTGGAAGTTTTAGTCCTACTAACATTGGATTACTTTTGACCTTTTAGGATTCCAATCTAATCAATGATTATTGATCAGTCTTAGGCCTTTGTAATCATATCTTAATCAGGTAAAAATCAGGATTTGCTTAAAATTATTAAGTTTTCCAGAAGCATCTCTAATAATTAATCCATTAAACAAGAAGACTAGTCTTAAGTTTAATTTCCAATTAAGCGCCGTTTCTTAATTAATTTAATTAATAAGAAGTTTCGTGCACTTCAACTTTTCATATTCGTTTATTTAGCTTGTCAATTTTGTTTAATTTTAGCATTCTAGTCGTCAAAGGATAATCGGTGACCAAGAATATTCAACTAAAAGTTTACACAATTAATAAATTTTATCTTGTTATTATATATAGTTGTTGACCTTATATTTTATTGATCCTATTTGCAGTAGACAATTACCTATAGCTATCTTTTAGGTAATCTGAGGAGTCGTTTCGGTTTGTGGATAAAAGATAACAATTCAGGGATTAAATATTAAATTATTTCATCATGTGTTTGGTTGTTTTTTTAAGGATTAATAATCCAGGATTAGTTATACCGCGCAATGATAGTATTATTTTATACCAACTTAATTCAATACGGGATAACAATCCCGAAATTACTAATGTCGACATCAAACGCAGCTCTTCTCCAAAGTCCATTTAAGAAATCTAAGGTTACAAATTAAAATACAACTTTATCCTAACTTATCTTGCATAAAATCAAACGTGTAGTTTATATTATATCCCATATATCTCATTTCTAGTCCAACGAACCAATAACTGTCAATAAAAGTATATCCATTAAATATAACAGTCATTATTTAATCCCCATATTAAAATTCCATCTCAATAATCTCGGTACTTTTCATCAAACAAACAACCCCTTATAGTGTAAACAAATTATCTGTCAGTACATAGAAATTAAACTATATAAAAATACGTCAAGAGGCACTCTAGTTTTGCGTTAGAAAAAGAATATGAAATCTAAATTAATATGATATAAATTAATTTTCGCTGTCAATATTCTATTTTGAGTGTGTTTGACGAAGAATGTAAAATGTGAGCAGTGCATAGGATCAAGAGTTTAAAGCATTAAAGTGTTAAAAATATATATTGTTGGATCCTTCACTAAAACCTAACTGATTTTTCTCCCTAACATATGCCGGTGGTCCATGTATCTTTCCCCATAAAATAAGAAAGAAAACTACCGCTAATAATTCTTTTTTTCTAAGTATAGTTTGTCTTTGTATAGTTTTCTCAACTAATTTCATTAACTTTTTCTTCTTCTTCATTTAATGCTAGAATTTAAAGAAGAAACTCTTTCCTGCCAAATTAGGTGAATGTTACATTTTATTTCTCTTTTCTTTCTTGCATACCAAGGGCAACCCGATGCACAATGTATCTCGTGTTTATGCACGTCCGGAAAAAGGTCACACTCCAAAGGATATGATATAGACGGCAAACCATAATATATACAAGTATTAATAGTTGCTTTCGCGGTTCGAATGCATGACCTGTAAAAGTAAGGAAAAGGGAAAAAAAATACCTAAAGAAATGTTAGTATACTTTATTTGTAAAATAATTCTGGAAATATAAATGAACATAAACAGAAATGAACAACAGCAGAAATGTACAATAAAATATTAGAAAACCAATTCGAGCCCACTGAATTCACATTGTTTCCCTAAGGAATTTAATCTCCTCCTAGTACCCAAAGTTATGGATTATTTCCTCTCAGGATAGAAAGAATTACACACTGGTGTAGTGGTACTTCAAACCCCAGTGTTTCAGCGAACACAAAGTTCGGTAGGAAATCACACTTACTGTTATTTTCTTTGAAGTTAAAAGTATGCAGAAGAAGAGGTGCAACTCTTCAGAATGGCTGTTTATGCAAAACGGCCACAGCATAAATGCCATTACATAAATGGCCATTTACTCAACAATAAAGAGAGAAAATTGAAGGGTAGTTAATTTCTGTTACCAAAACAGAAAAACGGATTGGATTTAATATTAATATTCTGTTATTAAAACCAATAACCCGAAGCCGAGCCGAACGATTACGGCGCGAGGTTTGCCTTCTTCTCAACTCTTTAAGAGCTAGAAGAAGAGCAATTGCTTATATACCCATAAAAAAACCTCTTCCTCTTCCAATATGGGACAATGTCCATTTACCAAGGAGGAAACTTAGAATTTCACTCAGAAATTTCATTTCCCTCCATTTCCCATTCACCCTCTTTTAAGTATTTATATATTAATTAAATACATAAAAAACCCAACAAGAAATAAAAGAAAAAATTGTTATTGCTGGTATAATCAATTGTCATACAATTTGCATGTTACGGGTTGAATAATAGTGTTTACTTGCTTTTGTTATCCTACTATTAGTCCAAAAAATTACGGTCTATATATTAATTTTTCACTTTAGAAAATTAAGAACGCATTAATTGTGTTTTTCCATTTTTGGCATTATAACTACTCCATGAAGGCAAATAATTATGATTATTACTCTTTTCATGAAAGAATAATAGTAATTTAGTCAAATATCTTTTATGAATGTTATTTGTCTTAATTAGGTTCTTATTCACCCATTAAAAATCCCTTAGTAACATTAATTATACGAGTTATTTGAATAAATTACCTTTTATTTCTTTTCATAATAACTTTTTATTTCTCATCAACCGTTTATAATTTTGTGCAGATAATTTATAACTTGAGCCGTTGAAAAAGTCTCTTGTAGAAATGCAGGGCAAGACTGCGTACTATAAACCTTTTGGTGCAGCCCTTCCTCGGACCTTGCGCATAACAGTGCACCGGACTGTCTTTTTTTTTTTTTAATTTATAATTGGAGCAACGCTAGGTTTTAAAAAAAGAAAAATAACTCCCTCTTGGTTTTCATTAAAAGAAAAACCCACATAAAATCCGGAATAGTATATAACTATTGCAGTTGTAAAGGAGAATTAAAAAAAAAAAAAAAAAAAAAAAAAAAGTACTCTGTATTTTAATCATTTGTTCGGCGGCAAAGTCGTAGAAGGTATCTTTATCAGTTTCCTATAATGGAGACTATTAATGAGAGAGGTTTACGAAATAGCCATTAGAAGGATCAATAGGATTTTGGAGAAATTTGCATCATCCTCAATACACTATATTATACGGTGAGTCAAAATTTAAAGTTTATGGGTTCTGAATTGTCGCCGAATTCACCACGTCTAAGAAAGGGCAGGTCATCCAACGAGAAGAGGTAAATCAGGTGAGCCAAATATATAGCTCGTTTTAGTTATTGAGTTTGCAATTAAATATTTATACGTATTTACTGAACTTCATAATACAAATACATGAAAAGGGCAGCCCGGCGCACTAAGGACGACTAGGGTCTCTCATACGCAGCCTTACCCTGCATTTTTTCAAAAGACTGTTTCCACGGCTCGAACCTATGACCCCCTAGTCACATGGTAACAACTTTGCCAGTTACGCCAAGGCTCCCCTTCGTAATACAAATATATGATCTAAGTAAAAGTTACTGTGTTGATCTGAACCCGTAACTAATATTATAGCTCCGCTACTAATTATATGTGCATGTGATTCTGAGTTAATGGTGTTAGAGTGTTAGCTGGTTTTAAGTAAGTCTTGTTTTGGCTCTCCAACGACCTCTGATGGCATTTATTGTTCTTTGCTTTTATAGCTGTGTTTTAGCATACAATATATGATCATAAGACTATACACATAGTACACACACTCCCTCTCTCACATTCACACACTTACATTTACATGTATACTGCATATGAATCAATATATAATTAAATCTTTATTATTTGTACTGTGATATGTCTATATATTCTTGAGTTTATTTTTTTCAACAACAGTCCGGCCCCTTCATTTATTACCTCCTCTTCCACTTAACTTCTTCTTCTATAAATCACTTTATTTTTATTCTTCTCTGTCACTCACAGGTCTTCTCCTTTCTTCTTTTCTTTCCCTTCAACCCCCACTTAGCTTTTATTAACAATTTTTCTGCTTTTTTTAATTTCCTTTATAAAAAAGTTGTCTTTTTTATTGATCTTCTTGAAGCTCCAGTGTTAGGATCTCTCAAGTTAGACAGCCATTGTTGCAGGTAAGCATATGACTTTTCTAGTTCTTTTCTCTTTTTCAAGGACATTTGGTTTAAAATGTTCTTGAAAAATAAATACAAATATTTTTTGGAAATTAAAATAACACCAACATTGTCCAAAATCATTTTTTTTCAAAAACTATGAACACCAAAGTCTTTTGGGGCATTTGCACGCATTGTGTTCTTTGTGGTCATTATTTAAATTATGTCTTCGCTAGGCCGATGGACTAAATTTGTTTGCAAAAATTCATTTACTTTTAAAGGCGTAATTTAACCCATTGAGCTAAACATATAATTTAAAAAGTGGGGATCTTTACATAAATAGCCGGTCATATTCATTGTTTACTTCTTCTAGTTATATACATTGATTATACATAATTATACATATATAATACATAAATTATGCATATATTATTCTTTCACCGGTTATTTTTAGTTTAAGTGATTGGATGAACGGCTATTTGGGTTAAATTTCTTCAAAAAAGTGGCCTAAAAAGGCGATTTTTGCAAATATCCAAATTTTTTGACAAATTTTTCTTTCTTTTTATGTTTTGGACAGGGAAATTAGTGTTGTTAGAAGATATGGATGTGTCAACGGGCATGATGATTGTTTCAATTGTAGCGGCCTACTTACTATGGTTCAAATCCATGACAAAATCCATGAAAGGGCCCAAAGGCCCAAAAATGTGGCCCATAGTTGGAAGTTTACCCGGCCTGCTTGAAAACGGGACCCGGATGCATGAATGGATTGCGGAAAATCTTCGGGCCTGTGCCGGTACGTACCAAACCTGCATATTTGCAATTCCATTTTTAGCCCGGAAGCAAGGTCTCGTGACAGTCACGTGCGATCCAAAAAATTTAGAGCATATATTGAAGGTCAGGTTTGATAATTATCCCAAGGGTCCTACTTGGCAAGCTGTGTTTCATGATTTGCTTGGTGAAGGTATCTTCAATTCAGATGGTGACACGTGGCTTTTCCAGCGCAAGACAGCTGCGCTGGAATTTACCACCCGGACCCTAAGGCAAGCCATGGGTCGATGGGTCAATCGAGCCATCAAGAACCGGTTCTGCCCGATTCTTGAGATGGCTCAGCTTCAGGGAAAGCCGGTTGATCTTCAGGACCTTTTGCTTCGGCTAACTTTTGATAACATTTGTGGCTTGGCTTTTGGCAAAGATCCAGAGACGCTCTCTCCAGAATTACCTGAAAATAATTTTGCCACGTCTTTTGATCGAGCCACCGAAGCCTCATTGCACCGGTTCATCATGCCCGAGTTCGTTTGGAAGTTGAAGAAAATGCTTGGACTTGGAATGGAAGTGAGCCTGAGCCATAGCTTGAAACAAGTGGACAATTACATGACTGACGTCATCAATACACGTAAGCTAGAGTTGCTGAATCATCAGAATGGTGGACCCCAGCACGACGACTTGCTCTCGAGGTTCATGAAGAAAAAAGAATCCTACTCGGACAAATTCCTCCAACACGTGGTGCTCAACTTCATCCTAGCTGGACGTGACACATCATCGGTCGCACTGAGCTGGTTCTTCTGGTTGGTCAGCTTGAATCCAAGGGTGGAAGAAAAGATACTTGTCGAACTCTGCACCGCCCTAGCAGAGACACGTGGCAACGACACGTCAAAGTGGTTAGAAGAACCCCTAGTGTTTGAGGAAGTTGACCGATTGACATACCTCAAGGCAGCATTATCCGAGACCCTAAGACTTTACCCGTCCGTGCCAGAGGACTCAAAACATGTCATTTGTGACGATTATTTACCTGATGGCACATTTGTACCCGCAGGTTCAAATATCACATATTCCATATACTCAACTGGTCGAATGAAATTCATATGGGGCGAAGATTGCTTAGAATTCAAGCCAGAAAGATGGATGTCACAAGACGGTAACAAGTACCAAGTTCAAGATGCATTTAGATTTGTGGCATTCAATGCAGGACCACGAATTTGTCTAGGTAAAGACTTGGCTTATTTGCAAATGAAATCAATAGTAGCAGCAGTGCTACTCCGCCACCGCCTCGCCGTGGCGCCAGGCCATAAGGTGGAACAGAAAATGTCCCTAACATTATTCATGAAGTATGGTCTAGTTATGAATGTCACCCCTAGAGACTTCACTCCAATTTTGGCTAAAATTGCAAAATTTGGCAAAATTGACTCATGTGCTGGCGACCATCTTATCAATAATGGCATTCATCAACCAGAGGCTATTGCAGTAAATGGGATTGCTTGAAGATAAATATTGCAAATGTTATTAATTTGTTATTGATATAATAACAGTTATATACAGTAACATTTATCTTTTGTGGCTGGGATGAATCACCAATAATGTTTGGAGAGGTTTTTATTTCCTCAGTATACCAGATAACTTTTTGCCAAAGTCGAATATTACAGCTTAACTTCTTTCTTTTTTTAATTTTTTTTCCTTTTCTTATCACCTTCTTATTGTTTTTTTCTGTTCCAAAGCATAGTAAATGATTATATATATAGATATTGTACTTCATTAGTCCATCTTGTGAAATAAAATACAGTTGTGATTTTAAATTTCTGCTCTGTGGATGCTTGTATCATTTGTCCTATTAATATTTTGATAATTAATATATGGTGGCTATGTACAAAGAGTTGCATTATATTGTTAGTAGATTCTTTTTTTTTTCATCGGCGTTCAATATCCATTTTGGGGACCAACTAATCTGAGTTTATGTTGCGAAGACTTATTTTGGAGGATAAAGCGTTGCTTATCAAAGAAAACTTCATTCTCGGGGCTTAAACCCGAAACCTTTGATTAAGATCAAACGAATAGAGTTACTCACCACCCCACCAGAAATTATTTGGTGCTTTAGATTTAAATTAAGAATTCATGAATTTCAGGGATGATTCATGGACCACATGCCATGATATATGTACCCTACTTTTCTTTTGAAAATGATTTCACGTTGTCGCAACTAGATTTACGGCCATAAATGCAATGATATGTACTATTTGTCAATCACTATTGATTGATTAGATTTTGTTATTTTGACTAGCTAGTAACCCATAATTGTACGCTTATTACAGAATTAAGTTTTCTTAGCAATGTGAAAACTGATTTTGAAATTTTTCAAACAAAAATTGCCAAATAGACCATGTATATTGTATAGATCTCGAACTCAATTAATTATATTCTTCTCCTTTTTTTTTTTTTTTTTTTTTTGTTATCACTCCTAGGGTTTAGCTCTAATCCCTCTATTATATAAAGGGGGATCGAACATTGTAATAGAGGGGGACTTGTAACAAAAGAACTGACTCTCTCTCTAATATTTATCTCTCTAATCTTTATCTCTCTATCTCTCCCTCTCTATTATCCATACATTGTTGTTATTATTCCGATTAGTAAAAGGATCCTGGGGATAATTATTTTCGACTACGATTTACCCTTTCACTTCGGTGATTGATTTGCTTAAAAGGATTTTAACATCTTTTGAGTCAAACAATTTGGCGCCGTCTGTGGGGATTTCTGTAGTCGAAATCATATTTCTCACCTGGGATATCAAACAAAACGATCTCTGTCCTTCGCACGCCATAGAAATCAGCGATGGCAGAGAAAGAAGCAAGGTTGAAAGCGATAGCGAATGTCTCAAACAACCTCTTAGACTCCCTCAACGAAGCTGGTAGAGAAGACAACGAGAATATAACACCAAGAGGTATATCGGTAGAAGGGTAAATCTCCACCCTCTAGTACTCGAGGATACT
>NC_031989.1:25680069-25935659 GCF_001879085.1 Nicotiana attenuata
CAGCAGTCAAAAAGCTGTTAGAAGAATGGTTGACAAGCGCTCTAAACACCATGCTCGAAAAACCCTCTCTAGGAAATACCGGAGATTCGCCAACGTTGGAAGTCGCTGCTGTCACCGGCGAGCCAAGCATTGTACAAACAATCAACAATCGCACTACCACCGATGCAAGTGATGGTACACTCGCAGCCATCCTAAAGAAAGTGGAAGAAATGGAAAACGAGAACAAGATGCTTCGTGACCAAATGAAGGAACACCAGGAAAGGGTTGACAAAATACCCGGCGCCTCTAAGCTGCTGCCAAAGCGCGATGTGGGAAGGTTTGTCGAGCAGCCTTACAGTGAAGAAGCTGCTCCCCATCCCATCCCGAAAACCTTTAAAATGCCGCCCTACTTGAGAATATATGACGGAACCTCGGATCCAGAAGATCACCTGGTCCATTACGTCACTGCGATAAAAGGTAACGACTTGTCGAAAGAGCAAGTGCCATCCGTGCTGTTGAAAAAGTTCGGTGAGACTCTGACAGGAGGAGCGCTAACCTGGTATTCTCAGCTACCAGCACGGTCGATTTCAACGTTCGAGAAAATGGCAGATAAGTTCGCTACTGCACATGCAGGAGCAAAGAAGGCTGAAGCTAGGGTCAACGATATCTTCGCCATCAAACAAACGGCGGGCGAGGGGCTTCGAGACTTCCTAGCCCGGTTCAACAGGGTAAGAATGGGACTGCCAAATGTGTCGGAAGGAATGGCGGTCGCAGCTTTCCAGAATGGTTTAAGCAGAAGCGGGTCGAAGGCGACCAAGAAGTTACTCAATAGACTCATGAAGTACCCTCCCATCACATGGGAAGAAATACATAATGCCTATTGCGCCGAAGTAAGAGCAGACGAAGACGATCTCAACAGTCCGACCCGGCGACTGACGCCGGTACAATCCGAGGTAAGGAGGGATCGACGTAACGACGGAAGAAGGGATCAGATCCCGCGCTTTAACAGAGAAAGGCATCAAACCTATGTCAGAACCCATAATCCGCCTCCCCCGAGGCACGCAGATGCCGTGCCGCAACATATTGTACCCCTTCGAAACGAAAAAGGTATGCCTCCGTTATTATCTGCTCATACCTTTTGTGTCTCCCCTTCAGAAATAGTGTGCGCACTGGAGAAGCTGGGCACGAAGGTACAATGGCCATAAAAGATGAAATCAGACCCAAATGCGAGAAGGTCAAATGTCCTTTGCGAATTCCATCAGGAAAGAGGACACAAGACCGAGGATTGCATAGGATTACGACCGGAGGTGGTCAGAATGCTGAACCAAGGATACCTGAAAGAACTGCTCAGCGACAAAGGGAAGGCCAACTTCGCCAGAGGACGTGACCCATCTCAAGGACCACCCAGGCCACCGTCACTAGCGCGTACCATACAAATGATTATCGGCGGTGGCGACTGTATGGGGTCGAATTTGACCGACCACGTCCTTAAGCCAGCACGACCGACCGAATGTATGTGAGTCCGGCTAGAATGGCGACCTATGAATAATAAGAGGGACGACTTCATGATCACGTCGGCCACTCCATAGCATGTACTTTATTTTCTATCTCTTAATATTCAAGCAAGGATCCTCTATTATATAAAGAGGGATCCAAGCCTTGTAAAGGGGGGATTCATTATTGGAAATACATTATCTCTCTCTAACATTATCTCTCTCTTACCTTTCGAAGATTATCACCTTCTCTTATTTCTCCGATTTGTACCATTGCTATCTGATCCTATACTCAAGATCATCCCAGGGTTTATTATCTTCAACTACGATTTACCCCTCCATCTATATTGATTGATTTGCTTAAAAAGTATTAAACAACTTTTGAGTCAAACAATTTGGCGCCGTCTGTGGGGATTTCGGTAGTCGAAATCATAGTTCACACCTAGGATATCAAAAACAACCATCGCTGTTCTTCAGACCTCATAGAAACTAACAAATGGCAGATAAAGAATCAAGGCTGAAGATGATAGCAGATGTCTCAACCAACCTCATAGGCCCACTCAACGAAGCCGGTAGGGAAAATACCGCAAATATAACACCAAGTAGTGTACCGGAGGGGGAGATCCCACCCTCTTCACTCGAAGATCTAACGATTTTGCATGAGAGAGGGACTTCTACATCTGCAGCAAAGGAAACGCCGCCAGTAGTCAAAAAGCTACTAGAGGAATGGTTGACGAACACTCTAAGTAGCATGCTCGAGAAACCACCTCAGGGAAATATCAAAGATCCGTCAATGGCAGAAATCGCCGCTGCCGCTGGTGAGCCCAGTGTTGTACGAACAAGTAACGCCCACACCGATACCAATGCAAGCGATGATGCGCTCGCAGCCATCCTTAAGAAAATGGAGGAGATGGAGAACGAGAATAAAGCACTTCGTGATCAAATGAAGGAGCACCAGAAAAGGGTAGACAAGATACCCGGTGCCCCTAAGCTACTACCGAAACGCGATATGGGAAGATTCGTTGAGCAACCGTATAATGAGGAAGCTGCTCCTCACCCAGTCCCTAAAACCTTCAAGATGCCACCGTACTTGAAAATATACGACGGGACCACAGATCTAGAAGACCACTTGATTCATTATGTGACCGCCATAAAAGGCAATGACCTATCGAAAGAACAGGTGTCATCCGTGTTGCTGAAAAAGTTTGGTGAAACTTTGACAGGAGGAGCGCTCACATGGTACTCTCAACTACCAGCCAGATCGATATCGATGTTCGAAGAAATGGCGGACAAGTTCGCCACCACCCACGCAGGAGCAAAGAAAGCCGAAGCTAGGGTCAACGATATCTTCGCCATCAGGCAAACAACGGGTTAAGGACTCAGGGACTTCCTGGCCCGATTCAACAGGGTAAGAGTGGGACTGCCAAACGTATCAGAAGGAATGGCGGTCGCAGCTTTCCAAAACGGGCTGAACAGAGACGGATCCAAAGCAACCAAGAAGCTGCTCAATCGACTCATGAAGTATCCCTCCACCACGTGAGAAGAGATTCATATTACCTATTGCGCCGAAGTGAGAGCGGATGAAGACGACCTTAACGGTCCGACCCAACGACTAACGTCCGTACAATCAGAGGTAAGGAGGGATCGACGCAACGACGGGCGACGAGAACCACTCCCGCGCTTCAACAGAGAAAGGCATCAGCCTTACGTCAGAACTCCCAATCCACCTCCTCCTAGACATCCAGATGTCGTGCAGCGACATGCCGCCCTGCTTCACAATGAAAGAGGTATGCCCCCATTATTATCCGCTCATAACTTTTGTGTCTCCCCTTTAGAAATAGTGTACGCACTGGAAAAGCTGGGCACGAAGGTGCAGTGGCCACATAAAATGAAATCAGATCCTAGTGCAAGGAGGTCGAACGTCTTATGCGAATTCCATCAAGAAAGAGGACACAAGACCGAAGATTGCATAGGTCTACGTTAGGAGGTGGTCAGAATGCTGAACCAGGGATACCTGAAGGAGCTGCTCAGCGATAAAGGAAGGGCTAATTTCGCCAGAGGACGTGACCAATCCCAAGGACCACCAAAACCACCTTCTCCAGCGCGCACCATACAGATGATCGTCGGTGGCGGCGATGACTCGGCAATCAACCATGTAAAGTCCACCACCACACATAAGTTGAAGCGCATGATTGCTTACGAACGGTATGATGACTTCGAAGATAGTATCACCTTCGATAAGTCTGATGCCGACGGTTTGTCTGTCCCTCATTATGATGCTTTAGTTATAACTTTATGCGTTGCTGATACTGATGTGAAAAGAATCATGGTAGACGACGGAAGCGGCGCGTGTATTATCCACCCAAGAGTCCTCACGCAATGAGGCTCGAAGATAAGATAATACCGCGATGCATAACACTAACGGGTTTTAACTGTGAGCACGTGATTTTTGCCCTATATGAATTACTCCCAGAAATTCAAAACAAAATAACTTTTTTCAGTGTTTGCAATTTTGTGAATTTTTGTGACATTTTCTGTTAATTGTTTGCGTTTTTTTGTGCATTTTAATTAGTGAAAAATACAAAAAATGTGTTGCATGTGCATTTAGGAGTTAATTTTTGTATTTTAAGAATTATTCAATTTAGTGGCTTTATAAAAAGGGAAAATCGCAAAAATAGTTTAATTTGAACTCTTTAAGTTTAACTTTGATTTTGAATAGTTTTCTTTTAATTTGTTGGTTAATTAATTGTGATAATTATCATCTAGGTTTAATCAGTATTTTGATAGGTTAATTAGGTTTTATTTCAGATTTTGATTTAATTTTGAAAAAAAAAAGAGAATGTAAAAGGAATTTTGGAAATTGATTTGATTTAGAAATACAAAAGAGGGAAATCAGCTTGGGCCAATTCCTCTTAATTTATTCGAGCCCAGTACCCATCTACACCCATTCAGCCCAAATAATTTCTCCTAGACCCGTCCAAAATAACCCACCTACTGACCCGACTCACTCCAATTATAACACAAAAAGACCCTAACCCTAGTTTACTCGATTAAGTTATTGTAATTGCTGAGCTCCTATTAATTGAAAACACTAATTGAGGTCTGTTTCTGATTCCCTCTTATTCTTTTGATGTGATTTTAGTATGATAGGAGTTTGGGATAATCGATTAGTATAGATTTAAATGTGGTTTGCCTAGTACTGAGCTAATTTTGTTTACCACAGATTTTTGAGATGCTCTGTTCTCTTCCTTGCGCTGGAACTTTGTTTTAATTTCGGATCTGATTGTTTGTCGAATGCGTTTGATCAAAGTCGGATTTGATTTTTGGTCGTTTGAGTTAGTGAAACACATAATATTGTTGCTGGAATAAGTTTTGATTAACTCTTTGATAAAGAAAAGTTACCACTGTTCAAATAAATCACATAATGGTTAACTGAAAACCTGAACAGTGATGTTTTTGAACCAAATGGTTAGTTTTGTCGTTCTTCGTTTTTCACTTTCATTCTGTTTCGCTGCTGGTATATGTGTAGATTTGCGCTATTTTCCTTCTCTTGCTTGAAATCTATCTGCATTGTTACAGCTATAAGAGCTTTGTTCTTTTGCGCTGCTAAAACAGTTGATTCAAGTAATGAATCGTGCTGAAATATGCAGTATTTTGGGACATTTGTTCGGACTGTTAGCCTGCTGAAAATCTGCCTCTGTTTCATTTTTTGTGACTCTCCTTCGCACGTCTCTGTTATTTTTCTTGTGTTTACTCCTTCCAAGGATCGGCAGGCCGTCGTGATTCATTCGAGAGTTTCATATGATATTCGAAACTGCCTACTTGTCTATCTTTTCTCTTTCAAAATAGATCTGCCTTCTTGTTGAAAATACATGGCAACTTGTGCTACACTTGTGCTAGGCAGTTGTGACTATGAAACGAATCAAGAACCATAGTGTGTTTTGTTTTCATGAGTTTGTTGCGAGTTTGTGTTCCCTTTGCTGGTATAAGCTCGAAGTAAGCTTTGTCTGCTATTCTGCAATTTTCTGTCTATTAAAACACTGTTGGGGCGTCTTGAGTTAGTTACTTTTTCTTAAATCTATGATGGATCGGTTTTTCTTAATAAGGGAAGTGATAGCATTTGGGTGTTCTGGGGGCTAAAGACAGCTTAATCAAAATAGGGTTACATCACAAGAATTAACAGAAGTGAGGTAGTGGTCATATTGAAAATGGTTTAATGCTGGAGTACTTGGTAGAAACTGAAGGATCGGGCCTTTTGCTCAAATTTTAGCCTTGCTTCCCACTCTTTTATCTGTACGAGTCTCTTTGTCATTTGGGGTGTTTTTTTTTCGTTTGGCTCTTGAAGATCTTCATGTTTAAGTTGAGTTGATGAAGCTTTAAGATGGTATATGAGAACTTTGATATTCAAATGGTTGGAAGTTGTTGATTCTAGATAAAAGCACAAATTGTAGATATTAAGTTGAAGTAGCGGCATTGGTTACATAATTTATTTTGATTTGCTGGATGTTGGTGGTTCAATGGATCACATTTTGGCTCCTAATAATAAGTCTCACCCCTCCTCCAGTAATTTCAATTAATCTAGGAACTTATAGATCTGACTCTTTCTTAATATTCTGTTTTAGATGTTAATGCTATGATATGTATGGATAACAATTAGGTGCACGTTTCTTTTTTGTATGAAATCCCTGCATCTTCAATGTAGCAGAATTCTTAGCTACTTAATAGTTGTTTATTCCAGTTGTTCCATCGGTTTGTTCTAATTTCAAATGGTGCGACATTTTAGCGTGCTTGTGTCTACTATGCAAAGGCTGCATGTGTTGAAAAGCCCAGACCTCGTTTAAAATATAATTGTAATTGTGTACACGTTCGCGTGACATAGTTACGATTCTAAAACCAACTCGGAGTATGCGTTCGCGCAACTTCGAATTAACTTTCTTAATAATAAATTGGTTGCTAATAGCCGCTAATTTAATTTAGTTTATATAGTCCGAGGTGTGCCATCAACCATTTAATCATACGTGGCCCTCGTGTTAATTTCATTTCCTAGAAAAAATGATTAATATTCGTAGAAAAACCTTTAGGCCATTTTAAAACACAATTGTGATTGTGTATACGTCCGCGTAACACAATTACGATTCTATAAACAAAACCGGAGTATGCGTTCGCGCAACTTCGGCCCAAACTTTCTTAATAATCATGAAGCGTTATTAATTGTGGACACGTTCGCGTGACATGATTTTTGACGCGCCAAACAAATGGGTATACGTACGCGTAACCCTTTTCAAGATAATTTTCTCGATTAAAAGCGGTGAAAGAAGTAAATGCACATAGGTTCTAAAATCAGTAATTAAACAATTTTAGTAAGCCAAGTATGATCAAAGCGACCGTGCTAGAACCACGAAACTCGGGAGTGCCTAACACCTTCTCCCGGGTTAACAGAATTCCTTACCCGGATTTCTGATTCGCAGACTGTATACAGAGTCAAACCCTTTCCTCGATTCGGGATTTAAACCGGTGACTTGGGACACCATAAATCTCCCAAGTGGCGACTCTGATTTTTATAAAATAATCCCGTTTCGATTGTCACTTCAAGTTGGAAATAACTCCCTTTATTATATCCCTTTCGAGGGGATTGTAGTAAGAAAAAGGAGGTGTGATAGCTCTTTTAACAATGCAGTAGAGCGAACCTCCGGTGAGATATCACTGCCAGTCCTAGCGGAGGGAGTCACGCTGGAAACCACATTCCACATCATGAATCAGGAAATGGCCTACAACGTCATCATGGGGCGTCCATGGATACACGCCATGCGAGCCATCCCCTCGAGTTTCTATCAAGTAATCAAATTTCCCACCCCATGGGGAATATTCAGCATTCGAGGTGAGCCATGCACCGCCCAGGAATGTTACCGAATTGCCCAAGACTGCACACATACCAAACAGCTGAAGGGAGCAAGCGCGGAAGCATAGCAATTAGCCATGTCGGGAACCAAAATCAACTCGACAACAGAGCTTATTAGGGACCCAAATGTCGTAGAAGCTTGCAAAGCGACAGTCGAGAACCTCGACCCGGTCCAGCTGGACGGTATCGACAGTTCAAAGAAAGCCTACATCGGACACAACCTCTCCGACCCAGGTAAGTACCACGAATTCTTAACTAACCATGCAGATTTATTTGCCTTATCTCATTCAGATATGCCGGGGATCCCGAAAGACATCACCACTCACAAGCAGAACGTCGACCCACTTTATCCGCCCGTACGGCAGATAAGAAGGAAATTCAACGCCACAATAAACGAGGCAGTCAGTGAAGAGGTAGATAAACTACTAGCCAACGGTTCCATCAGAGAATCGAAGTACCCCCAATGGGTCGCCAACGTGGTCAAACGGGAAATGGAGAATGTGCGTAGACTTCACCGACCTGAACAAGGCATGCCCAACGGACTCCTTCCCATTGCCCCATATCGACCAGCTGATCGATGCAACGGCGGGGCACGAGCTGCTAAGTTTCTTGGACGCCTACTCTAGCTATAACCAAATCTTAATGTTCGAAGAGGACCAAGAAAAGACAACTTTTATCACCCATCAAGGGACGTACTGCTACAAAGTGATGCCCTTCGGACTGAAAAACGCGGGTGCAACGTACCAAAGGTTGGTCACCAAGATGTTCAAGGAACAGCTCGGTAAGACAATGGAGGTTTATATCGACGACATGTTAGTAAAATCGGTTAAGAAGGAGGACCATATCGACCATTTAACGCAAGCCTTCGAGATACTGAGGCAGTATGGGATGAAGTTTAACCAAGAAAAATGCGCCTTCAGCGTGGCCTCGAGAAAATTTCTAGGCTTTCTCGTATCGCAACGAGGCATCGAAGTTAACCCAGACCAGATCAAGGCTATAGACACAATACCCGAGGTTCTGCACAGCAAGAAGTAGGTACAGAAACTAACGGGGTGAATAGCCGCCTTATCAAGGTTCATCTCGCGGTCCTCGGACAGATGCCATAAATTCTTCAGTGTGCTGAGGAAAGATCATGGACTACAATGGAACGAAGAATGCATCGAGGCCCTAAGGAAATTGAAGGCATATTTATCTTTGCCGCCACTGCTCGTCAAGGCAGACCCCGGCGAGTGCCTACTTGTGTATCTGGCAGTGTCCGAAGTCGCTGTCAGCGACATCTTGGTCCGCGAAAACAAAGGTACGCAATCCCCTATTTATTATATCAGCAAAACGTTAGTAGATGCCGAAACGAGGTACCCCCACCTCAAAAAACTGGCTCTGGCGCTGGTCGTAGCTTCACGAAAGCTCAGACCTTATTTTCAATGCCATCCCATAAAGGTAATAACAACCTTCCCCCTAAGAGGCATCCTACACAAACCCGAACTCTCGGGTAGGCTCGCCAAATGGGCCATAGAGCTCAGCGAGCATGACATAACCTACCACCCAAGAACCGCCATCAAGTCACAGGTACTCGCCGATTTTATTGCCGACTTCAGTGCAGGGATATTGCCAGAGGTGGAACAAGAGGCCCTCCGCGCCTCTGCCCACACTGACCTCTGGACCCTCTACACTGACGGTGCTGCAAATGCCTCGGGATAGGGACTAGGACTCATCCTCGAAGTCCCCACGGGCGAAATAATTCACCAGTCCATACGATGTCCCGAGATGACTAACAACGAGGCCGAGTATGAGGCTGTGATTGCAGGCATGAAACTAGCCATCAAATACGGGGCCCGTCGACTCATCCTCCACTGCGACTCTCAACTCGTCGTAAATCAAGTCACCGGGACTTACCAAATCAAAGAGCAAAGGCTACAAAAATATCAGTCAGAGATCCGCAAGCTGATGCCTGAGTTCGACGAATGTCGCTTCGAGCAAATCCCCAGGGCACAAAACGTCGAGGCAGATAGCCTAGCTAAACTAGCCGCAGCCACCAAAAATATCAACAAAGAAAATGTGGTCACTCTCCTCCATTCGGCCGTCGACCACGTCGAGGTATTCTCTTTAAACTTGACTTGGGACTGGCGCAACCAGTTTGTATCCTACCTGCAGGACGGAACACTCCCACGCGACAAAAAAGAAGCCAAGAAACTCCGGGTACAAGCTGCCCAGTACAGCCTGATAAATCACGATCTCTACAAGAGAACGTTTGGTGGTCCCCTTGCTAAGTGCCTCGGGCCGCATCAAACGAGGCAAGTATTAGAAGAAGTGCACGAGGGCCATTGTGGTGCCCATACAGGGAACCGCGCCCTTATCCGATGCCTTATCTGCGCCGGCTGTTATTGGCCTACCATGAAAAAAGAGGTAGCAGATTATGTTCGAAGATGCGAGCAGTGCCAAAAGTACGCCCCCTTGATACACCAGGTAGGGGAGCTCCTCCATTCGGTCACCTCGACATGGCCCTTCATAAAGTAGGGAATGGATATAATCAGCCCCCTACCGGCAGGACGAGGAAAGGTACGCTTTCTTCTAATTTTGACTGACTATTTTTTAAATGGGTGGAAGCAGGTGCGTACGCACAAATACGCAAGCAGGAGGTCATCGCCTTTATATGGAAAAATATCATATGTCGTTTCGGCATCCCTAAAGAAATCAGCTGTGACAATGGGCCCCAGTTCATCGGTAGAAAAACAACCGAATTCTTCGAGAAATGGCACATCAAACGGATACTCTCCACTCCGTATTATCCCGCCGCCAACGGCCAAGCCGAGTCTTCCAACAAAACAATATTGAACATATTGAAAAAGAAGCTCGAAGAAGCTAAAGGGCTTTGGCCCGAATTATTACCTGAAGTATTATGGGCATACCGGACTACGCCCAAATCCAGCACAGGAGAAACATCGTATTCGCTGGTCTATTGGACCGATGCAGTCATACCCGTTGAGATCGGAGAACCAAGCCTGAGATATTCCCATACCAGCGGAGCGGATAACGATGAAAGCATGTTACAAGATCTGGACGAAGCCGAAGAACGAAGAGACATGGCCCATATAAGAATGACAACCCAGAAACAGCAGGCAGAAAGATATCACAACAAGAAAGCCAAAGTAAGATCACTCAAAGTTGGCGACTACGTCCTCAAAGCCAAAACACTAGCATCGAAAGACCCGAATGAAGGAAAATTAGGGACCAATTGGGACGGACCATACAAAATCATAGCGGCGGCAAACAAAGGAGCGTTCCAACTAGAAACGATGGAAGGAAAACCGCTCCAAAACAATTGGAACGTCGCCCACCTCAAATACTTCCACTTCTGAAAGGCATCTCCTAAGTCGTACTCTTTTTCCCTGACCCGAGTTTTGTCCCAATCGGACTTTCTCGGGAAGGTTTTTAATGAGGCGGCAAAGGGGAAACCCGGTGGAACAGGAGCGCAGGTTCACCACATCGGCCAATCGACACGAGCCATAGGCCAATATAGTGAAGGGACTACACTAGTTACTCTCCATTGTATGCACAGTATTTTCCATTGTATGCACAGAATTCTCCATTGTATGTACAGAAATCTCCATTAAATGAACAGAAATCTCCAATGAATGCACAGAATTCTCCATTGTATGTACAGAAATCTCCATTGAATGAACAGAAATCTCCATTGAATGAACAGAAATCTCCAATGAATGAACAGAAATATCCAATGAATGAACAAAAATCTCCATTGAATGAACATAAATCTCCATCCCACGACGAATACTACTTCGACGACAGTCGAAGCAACATCCTAATGGCCAAGGCCATCGACATCGGTTCGACCTCGTTCGAACCACGACGGATACTACTTCGACGACAGTCGAAGCAACATCCTAATGGCCAAGGCCATCGACATCGGTTCGACCTCGTTCGAACCACGACGGATACTACTTCGACGACAGTCGAAGCAACATCCTAATGGCCAAGGCCATCGACATCGGTTCGACCTCGTTCGAACCACGACGGATACTACCTCGACGACAGTCGAAGCAACATCCTAATGGCTAAGGCCATCGACATCGGTTCGACCTCGCTCGAACCACGATAGATACTACTTCGACGACAGCCGAAGCAACATCCTAATGGCCAAGGCCATCGACATCGGTTCGACCTCGCTCGAACCACGATAGATACTACTTCGACGACAGCCGAAGCAACATCCTAATGGCCAAGGCCATCGACATCGGTTCGACCTTGTTCGAACCACAGCACGACCCTTTGACGAATGATAAGAACAACCTCTACGGAGGCTAAGCATTACAAAAGAAAAACAAAGGGAAGGCACCAAATGGACGAAGCAGCAAAAATAAAATTTATATTACAAAAAAAAATATATTTACATTCGCCCCCATGGACGAGCTCCAACACACTATACAAGCCAAAAATATACATTGTACAAGTTTATAACTGCTTGTCACCCCCTGGGAGGTAAACATCATTGTACCAGGAGCTGGAGTCGAGTCGGTTGACGTCTTCAGAAGCAGGCCCCTCCCCATCAGGAGAGTCGGGGTAATAACCACAAGCCTCACGAGCAGCACGAGCCTCGTCTCGCCGTGCCTGAACTTCCTCCTCCGTCGCCCGGCCCGCTGCATGAAGCTCTCTATACACGTCGAGCTTGGCCTCCGCAATAACCCACATTTCATGCGCATTACGACGCATACTCCGACCAGGCGAAGGACGAGATGAGGAAGGTTGATAAAGTCCATTATTCTCCGCCATCTTGGCATCGAGCTCGGCGGTTAGATCCGCTACCCTCCGTGCAGGTCGACGTTCTCCGCCGCCACCCCACGGCTCAGCTCAAACTCGTCATCTTTCGTCCTGAGAAGCTCCTCCAACTCGCTGTTACGAGCCACGACCTTCATCAGCTTGCTATCCGCCTCCTCCAGCTCAGCTCCCCTGCCTTCCAACTGGGACTGCCCCCGTTCAACCATCGCTCGGTGCTTAGAGCGATACTTTCGATACTTTTTTAGCATTTTTTTTAGAGGGCCGTCCGTTTTTGCTCACCGCGTCCCCTCTCCACCTCTAAAACAAGGTTCTAAAAAGAAAAGCAGAAATAAGCACGCCTCAAATCAGTCTTACAACACGCAGAAGGGAGAAAGGAAATAAGGATTACCTACAAAGCCATGCCGGAAACCCTTCGTGATAGCTCCGCATCCTCCACAGTACTGAGCGCCTTGCTCTCGGAGGCGGCACACAGCAGGGTAAGGGCCGAAGCAGCCTATTCGCTATTTAACAGCAAGTTGTAAGCCGCCGGAATTGTAATACGGCGGTCGGACCCATCCGTCGTCATCTCCACGTGGGTAAGGCCACCCACAAACTCGTCGACATTCTCCTGAGCTATGTCGGAGTCTGATTTTTCCGTTTCCTCGCCAGGTCCTTCGATGTTGGTCGACAATCCTCCCTCAACAGCACACGCGGAACCAGTACCGGGAGCGACACTCCTCTGTTGAGCCGACCTCCCAGATCGAATGGCGTCGGCCATGAATGGTCTGTGCGTCGGTCGAGGCACCTCACTTCCTTCGGCTTCGGTGGCCACCCCCTTACCCTTCTCAAGCCTCCTCCGTTATCTTTCTAATGATTCCTCGCCATCATAGGGTCCATCTACGGGTTGCAGAGTCGGCACCAGCGATGCCGACTCCCACATAACCATGGTCGTAGATGTAGCCCCCTGTAAAGGAGATGGAGGGAGATCCTCTCGGACAGACTCAACCAATATATCGTGAGCGGCTGAGGCAACGTCAAATCGATTGGGAGCGGGGACTGGCGCCCTCTTCCTAGAAGCGCCCCGACCTGTCGCCATAAAAATAAGTGAGCAGGGTTGCAGAATTTACAAAGCAAAAATCGGATATCTACCTGAAGAGACTTTGGGGCCGTAACGCTGCATGAAGGCAGGCCAAGTGCGGGTCTCTTCCGCGTAGGGGAGCAAGACAATAACCCATCTCCTAATTGGCAACAGGCCGGGGCGGGTGAGCCATAGCTGCAATACAAAGGTCAGAATTGTGAGTCACGGGTAACACGGAATTTGACAAACTGCAAATACTTACGTTTCGAGTTCCACCTCCTGGGAACCCGACAGGATTAGAAACCGCGTGCTCGGTCCTAATGAAAAAATATTTGCGCCAGAACCCACGACTCGCTCGGTCGTCGGTTTTGACAACCAATCCTTTCGTACCACGGCCTCTCAAATGCACCATGGTCCCCCTTAGATAGCAGGCACTGAATAATTGAAGGAGATTATTGACCGTGACTTCGCATCCGGCCAACTCCGCGTACTTGGTCAGCAGCCGAAGCACCTTCAGAGTATACGGCGTAAGTTGAGCCGGACACAGGTTATAGAACCGACAGAACTCCTCTGCCAAAGGGAAAAGAGGGAAAACCGATCGAAAAGGGGTATTCATAAAAGGCACAATACCCTTGTAAGGCCCCGAAAAAAAATTTGTGCTTAAAACCTAGTAGCTCGTAGGGTCAGGTTCCGAATATGTGTTGGGAATCGCCGCGGTTCGGACCCATCGTACTGATCTAAGTATTTAAAAATCAAAGAACCAAGTTTTTCCATAAAAGTGTTATTTTGCGGTCCAGAATGCGGTCGCAAATCATGTATGCGGATCGCATTTCTGTCGCAGATTAAGTCAGTGGTTTGGTTAAAATTAAGGTCAGAATGCGGTCCATTATGCGACCGCATAACTGATATGCGGACCGCATTTCTATCGCAAAGTGAGTCAATATGTCAGTCAAATTTGAGGTCAAAAATACGGTGCATTATGCGACCGCAAAATGGGTATGCGGACCGCATATTCGCCGCAGACCCAAACAGTAGGATGAGATTTTTGGAGCACTTTTGCGGTCCATTCTGCGGACCGCATTTCATCTCTGCGGTCGGAAAGTGCGACCGCATATTTGACTCGGGTACCTATTTTTCTAAATTTTAAACCCGACCCCCTTTTTAATAAAACACCCCAACCCCTCATTTTAATGAGTTTTTTGAACAAAATCAGAGAGAGGAAGAGAGGGTTCTTGAGAGAGAAAGTCATCTTCATCGAATTTGATTCTTCAAAACTATCCGGGCCGGGAAATTTCAAAGTGATTATCTTCATCCCCATTCTTGCAGGTAAAATCCCTAACCCTTTTTCATTGATTTTCAGGTTTAAACATAAAGGGCGATTCTCATGCATTGATTCTTGAAAACAAAGTTGAAACATACATGCATTTCTTTTAAAACCTAAAACCTAGTAAGGGAAATTGGGTAGAAGTAGAGGTTTGCAAAAAAGGGCTGATAACCTAAAAATGTTCGGGTAGTAATTGTGAGCTTCAATTCTAAGAAATATGTGTTAACTTGTGCACTAGATTGACGTTGCTAGACCGTTTGGTGAATTGAATATAGAAGTTAAAAGGAAATTCGGCTCCAGGTATGTATGGCTAACTTTGACCTTTGTAAAATCACCTTGTTTGGTGTACGAATATTTGGTATGTGATATCTACGTGGATTATGTGTGAAATTCTGGTGATTGGTATGATTTGAGTGTTCATGGTTAAGTCTCCCGATATAATGGTATAAGTAATTGGCAATAAACCAAATGGGTGATTGTGAAAGAGTTATGTGGTAAGAGCTGAGAAACAAACGATGGAAGGAAATCGTAAATGATGCAATTGGAACAACTATGGTAATAACATATATGGCTTGTCGTGGGCAATTATTGTTGTGACATAAAATGCATATGAGTTGTTGAATATGATGGAAATGGTATTGTTGGTTATGGAAATTCTTTGTGAATTGTTGTTGTCATTCCTTGAGAATTGTTGTTGTAATTCTTGGGAATTGTTGTTGTTGTTCTTTGTGAAGTGTTGTTGTTGTGTTGTTTGTGAATTGTGATTGTTCGGTGGGATCGGATTGCGCGCCGCAACGCGAAGTAATAAGGTGCGGGTTGTGGTGATAAGGGTGGTCGAGGTAATAAGGGTGGCCGAGGTAATAAGGGTGGAAAGTGATCAAAATCACGATTGAAATGAAAATATGAGAAAGTTGTGAAATCATTGATGTGAAAAATGTTGAAGGGGAAATGGAGAGATTGTAAAATTGTTTGGTTTGATTGTTTCCTTTCATGTGTACTTGATTGTCGATTCCATTATTACTTGTTACTTGTGTATGGTTTGAGTTTACTTAGAGCAAAGTTTGTTCATACGTACCAGTACAATTCAAATGTACTGACGTCTCTTTTGCCGGGGGCGCTACATTCGTGTTATGATTGTAGGTGGATCCATAGCAGGTACTCCAGTCCACCGACCGTAGCTCCCCTTTACTTCCCGTCAGCTGAATTGGTGAGCCCCTTTCCTCTCGGGGCCCTGCGTGACTCATGCCGCTTTTATTTCGGAGTCATGTTTTAATATTTGTGTAAGGTATAGCCGGAGCCTTGTTACCGGCAAGTATTGTATTATCCTTTTGTATCCTTAGAGGCTCCGTAGACAGGAAATGTGGGTTGTGAACTTATGTAAATATGTATTTTGTACGTTGGGCGATGTATGTGTAAACCACGCTAAATAACCATGTATGTTAAGTATGTTTTGTAAAAAGTTATTTTAATTGTAAATGGTTATTTCCTTGATTAATGAGTAATGAGGACGCGGGGTAACACGTGGGGTAGGAAAGGCACCCAGGTCCGCTTGACTGGGGCTACCCGGTCGGGCGCCGGTCATGTCCCTCGGTTTTGGGGCGTGACAACCCTGGCCGATGAACATCCACGTGATCCCTCCTCGCCGGAACCATATCTACGTAGGCGGGTATGCCGTACTTCACGCGGAGGTCATCCAAGTGATTCTGTAATGACTCGGAAAACTCTAGAGCCGGTATGGGAGAATCTTTACTGAAATCACTTCGAGATAAGATATGCTTTGGCAATAATGCCTACACAGTAAGAGGACTGACGTCCTCTTCCCCCTCCACTTCTCCACCATCAAAATATGGCGGCACGTTCGATGGGGCAGCCGCCGGGACCCTCTCGTCAAATCGGCAAGGTTTAGGCATGGTCTCGGTGAAGAAAAAGTTGTGCACAACCCAACAAAAGAAAAAAAAGAGAGGGTTTCGATCGAAGGAAAACGCACCGAATGGGAAAATATGCACTGAGGGGCTGGAATGCTCTTGCAAATGACTAAAGTTTGAATCAAGTTAAACCCTTATCCTATTTATAGGGTTGGATGGCGCCAGAATCGAAGAGGCAGACGTCGAATCGACACGAGAAACCAGGCGCCAAAAGCTTCTGATTCCCTGCCTCGAGAATACGCGCAATGATGACGTATATGAACGCTGACGTCACACGGGGAAAGGCATTTTGCTTCAACGCTCTGACAGTCGTGATTACTATCTCCTGCCTGTCACGTCACAAGTCATTGACAAAGTCAAACTCTCCCGGAACGGAGGTACCGATTCCGCACATTGAGGACGCATTCGCTGCGACCCCGACGAGCGGAGGGACTAACTGTATGGGGTCGAATTTGACCGACCACGTCCTTAAGCCAGCACGACCGACCGAATGTATGTGAGTCAGGCTAGAAGGGCGACCTATGAATAACAAGAGGGACGACTCAGGATCACGTCGGCCACTCCATAGCATGTACTTTATTTTCTATCTTTTAATATTCAAGCAAGGATCCTCTATTATATAAAGAGGGATCCAAGCCTTGTAAAGGGGGGGATTCATTATTGGAAATACATTATCTCTCTCTAACATTATCTCTCTCATACCTTTCGAAGATTATCACCTTCTCTTATTTCTCCGATTTGTACCATTGTTATCTGATCCTATACTCAAGATCATCCTAGGATTTATTATCTTCAACTACGATTTACCCCTTCATCTATATTGATTGATTTGCTTAAAAAGTATTAAACAACTTTTGATTCAAACAGAGACCACTTAGTGACCAACCACGTAAAGCTTGCCACCACGCATAAGCTGAAGCGAACAATCACTCACGAACGGTATGATGGCTTCGAAGACAGTATCATCTTCGAAAAGTCAGATGCCGACGGTTTGTCTTTCCCTCATTACGATGCTTTAGTCATAACATTGCGCATCGCTGATACAGATGTAAAAAGAATTATGGTAGACGACTGAAGCGGCGCATGTATTATCCACCCAAGAGTCCTCATGCGAATGAAGCTCGAGGAGAGGATAATACCATGTTGCATAACACTAACGGGTTTTAACAATGCAGTAGAGCGGACATCTGGAGAAATAACACTACCAGTCCTAGCTGGGGGAGTCACGCCGGAAACTACATTCCACGTCATGGACCAGGAAACCGCTTATAATGCCATCATAGGACGCCCATGGATACACGCCATGCGAGCCGTCCCCTCAAGCTTCTATCAGGTAATCAAGTTTCCCACCCCGTGGGGAATTTTTGGCATTCGAGGCAAGCCGCGTACCGCCCAGGAGTGCTATCGAATTGCCCAAGAATACACATATACTAAGCAGTTAAAAGGGGCTAGCGCAGAAGCATAGCAATCAGCCACGTCGGGAGCTAAAACTAACCCGCCAGAAGAAGTCATCATAGAGCCCGAAGTTGTAGAAGCTAGCAAAGCAACTATCGAAGATCTCGACACGGTACACCTGGACGACGCCGAGGAGACAAAAAAGGCTTATATCGGCCACAATATCTTCGAGCCAGGTAAGTATCGTGAATTTTTTACTAACAATGCCGATTTATTTGCCTTTTCACACTCATATATGCCGGGGATTCAAAAGACATCGCCACTCATAGGCTGAATGTCGATCCACTCTATTCACCCGTGCGGCAGATGAGGAGGAAATTCAATGCCGCAATCAATGAGGCGATCAGTGAAGAAGTGGACAAATTACTGGCCAACGGCTCCATCAGAGAATCAAAATACCCCCAATGGGTCGCTAATGTGGTCATGGTCAAAAAGAAAAACGGCAAGTGGAGAATGTGCGTGGACTTCACCGATCTGAACAAGGCATGTCCAAAAGATTCCTTTCCATTGGCCCATATCGACCAGCTGATCGACGCAACAGCGGGACACGAACTGCTGAGTTTCTTGGACGCCTACTTCGGTTACAACCAAATCCTAATGACCGAGGAGGATCAAGAGAAAACAACTTTCATCACCCACCAAGGGACTTACTGCTATAATGTGATGCCATTCGGACTCAAGAACGCTGGGGCCACGTACCATAGGTTAGTTACCAAGATGTTCAAGGAACAGCTCGGCAAAACCATGGAGGTCTATATCGATGACATGCTGGTGAAATCGACCAAGAAAGAAGACCATATCGGTCATTTGAAAGAAGCCTTCGAGATATTGAAGCGGTACGGGATGAAACTGAATCCGAAAAAATGCGCCTTCGGTGTAACCTCAGGAAAATTTCTGGGTTTCCTTGTGTCACAACGAGGCATCGAGGTCAACCCGGATCAGATCAAGGCCATAGACTCAATACCTGAGGTACTGAACAGCAAGAAACAGGTACAGAAGCTGACAGGGCGAATAGCCGCGCTATCAAGGTTCATTTCACGATCCTCGGACAGGTGCCACAAGTTCTTTAATGTACTGAGAAAAGATCATGTACTACAATGGAACGAAGAATGCATCAACGCCCTGAGGAAACTGAAAGCATATCTGTCCTCACCACCACTACTCGTCAAGGCAGACCCAGGCGAAAGTCTGCTCGTATATCTAGCGGTATCCGAAGTCGCCGTCAGCGCAGTCCTGAGTCCGCGAAAATAAAGGTACACAATCTCCCATTTACTATATCAGCAAAACCTTAATAGATGCCGAAAAAAGGTACCCACACCTTGAAAAACTGGCTCTAGCACTAGTCGTAGCTTCGCGAAAGCTTAGACCCTACTTTCAATGTCACCCCATAAAGGTAATAACAACATTTCCCCTAAGGGGCATCCTGCATAAACCTGAGCTCTCAGGCAGACTCGCCAAATGGGCCATAGAGCTCAGCGAGCATGACATAACGTATCACCCGCGAACTGCCATTAAGTCGCAGGTGCTCGCCGACTTTGTCGCCGATTTCAGTGCGGAAATTTTGCCGGAAGCGGAGCAAGAGGCCCTTCGTGCCTCCACTCTCACCGTCATTTGGACCCTCTATACTGACGGAGCCTCGAATGCCTCGGGATCAGGACTGGGACTCGTCCTCGAAGTCCCTACAGGCGAAGTAATTCGCCAGTCCATACGATGTCCCCAGATGACTAACAACGAGGCCGAGTACGAGGTTGTGGTTGCAGGTATGAAGTTAGCACTCAAGTACGGAGCCCGGCGACTCATCCTCCACTGCGACTCTCAACTCGTCGTAAATCAAGTAACCGGGAATTTCCAAATTAAAGAACAAAGACTACAGAAGTACCAATCAGAGATCCACAAACTGATGCTAGAATTCGACGAATGCCGACTCGAGCAGATACCTAGGGCACAAAACATTGAAGCAGATGGCCTAGCCAAGCTAGCCGCAGCCACAAAGAACATCAACAAAGGAAACGTGGTCACTCTCCTCCATTCAGCCATAGATCACGTCGAGGTATTTTCCTTGTTAACCTGGGACTGGCGCAACCGCTTTGTATCCTATCTGCAGGACGGAACACTCCCGCAAGACAAAAAAGAAGCCAAGAAACTCCGAGTGCAAGCTGCCCGATACAGCCTGATGAATCAAGACCTCTACAAAAGAACGTTTGGCGGCCCCCTCGCTAAATGCCTCGGACCCCACCAAACAAGACAAGTATTGGAGGAGGTACACGAGGGCCATTGCGGCGCCCACACTGGGAACCGCGCCCTCGTCCGATGCCTCATCCGTGCAGGCTATTACTGGCCCACTATGAAAAAAGAAGCAGCAGACTACGTCCAGAGATGCGAGCAGTGTCAAAAGTACGCCCCCATGATACATCAAGCGGGAGAACTCCTCCATTCAGTCACTTCACCATGGCCCTTCATAAAATGGGGGATGGACATAATCGGCCCCCTGCCGGCTGGGCGAGGAAAGGTACGTTTCCTTTTAGTTTTAACTGACTATTTCTCCAAATGGGTGGAGGCAGGTGCATTCGCCCAAATACGCGAACAGGAGGTCATCACTTTTATATGGAAAAATGTTATATGTCGTTTCGGCATCCCCAAAGAAATCAGCTGCGACAACGGGCCCCAGTTCATCGGAAAGAAAACGACCGAGTTCTTCGAAAAATGGCGCATAAAGCGGATACTCTCCACTCCATACCACCCAGCCGCCAACGGTCAAGCCGAGTCCTCCAACAAAGTAATATTGAACATATTGAAAAAGAAGCTCGAGGAAGCTAAAGGGTTATGGCCCGAATTACTGCCTGAAGTACTATGGGCATACCGAACAATGCCAAAATCCAGCACGGGAGAAACGCCCTATTCACTAGTCTATGGAACCAATGCAGTCATACCCGTCGAGATCGGGGAGCCAAGCCTGAGATACTCCCATGACAACGGAGCGGGTAACGATGAGAATAGGTTACAAGACCTAGATGAAGTCGAAGAACGGAGAGATATGGCCCACATAAGAATGATAGCCCAAAAACAGCAAGTAGAAAGATACTACAACAGAAAAGCCAAAGTAAGGTCGCTCAAAGTTGGCGATTACGTCCTCAAGGCGAAAACGCTGGCATCGAAAGACCCAAACGACGGAAAGTTGGGAGCCAATTGGGACGGACCGTATAAAATCACAGCAGCCGCAAACAAGGGAGCGTTCCAACTGGAAACAATGGAGGGAAAACCACTCCAAAACAACTGGAACGTCGCTCACCTCAAATATTTCCACTTCTGAGAGGCGTCTCCTAAGTCGTACTCTTTTTCCCTCACCTGAGTTTTGTCCCAATTGGGTTTTCTCGGGGAGGTTTTTAACGAGGCGGCGAAGGAGATGCCCGTGGATTGAAAGCGCATTCATCACCTCGGTCCATCAACACGGCCTCTGGACCAAAGTAATGAAGGGACTACCCCAGTAAATCTCCACTGTGTAAACAGAGGTCTCCACTGTATGAATCTCCACTGTATGAATAGAGATCAATCTCCACTGTATGAATAGAAATCAATCTCCATTGTATAAACAGAAATCTCCACGATATAGACAGAAGTCGAATCGCCATCGAAACATCCTAATGGCTAAGGCTATCGACATTGTTCGACCTCATTCGAACCACGACGGATGTTACCTCGACGACAGTCGAAGCAACATCCTAATGGCTAAGGCCATCAACATTGTTCGACCTCGTTCGTACCACGACGGATGTTACCTCGACGACAGTCGAAGCAACATCCTAATGGCTAAGGCCATCGACATTGTTCGACCTCAATCGGACCACGACGGATGTTACCTCTACGACAGTCAAATCAACATCCTAATAGCTAAGGCCATCAACATTGTTCGACCTCGTTCGGACCACGACGGATGTTACCTCGACGACAGTCGAAGCAACATCCTAATGGCTAAGGCCATCGACATTGTTCGACCTCGATCGGACCACGACGGATGTTACCTCGACGACAGTCGAAGCAACATCCTAATGGCTAAGGCCATCGACATTGTTCGACCTCGTTCGAACCACGACGAATGTCACCTCGGCGACAGTCGAAGCAACATCCTAATGGCTAAGGCCATCGACATTGTTCGACCTCGTTCGAACCACGACGGATGTTACCTCGGCGACAGTCGAAGCAACATCCAAATGGCTAAGGCCATCGACATTGTTCGACCTCGTTCGAACCACGACGGATGTTACCTCGACGACAGTCGAGGCAACGTCCTAATGGCTAAGGCCATCGACATTGCTCGACCTCGTTCGAACCACGACGGATGTCACCTCAACGACAGTCGAGGCAACGTCCTAATGGCTAAGTCCATCGACATTGTTCGACCTCGTTCGAACCACGAGGGATGTTACCTCGGCGATAGTCGAAGCAACATCCTAATGGCTAAGGCCATCGATATTGTTCGACCCACGACGGATGTTACCTCGACGACAGTCGAGGCAACGTCCTAAGGGCTAAGGCCATCGACATTGCTCGACCTCGTTCGAACCACAACGAATGTCACCTCGACGACAATCGAGGCAACGTCCTAATGGCTAAGGCCATCGACATTGTTCGACCTTGTTCGAACCACGGCGAAATCCCCTAAAAGGCGATGTCCGTGAAGGCTAGGTATAAAACAAAAACAACAAAAGGGAGAAGCAACGAACAGACGATACGACAAAAACAAAATTTATATTACAACAAAAATTATATACATTCGCCCACATGGACGGATTTTAGTTCACCGCACAGCCAAAAAAGATGCGGAAGCAAAAATACACAAGCCTAAAACTAACTACCACCCCCTGTGGGATAAGCTTCCTCATACCAGGCGTCCGAGTCAAGGCGATCGACATTTTCGGAAGCAGCATCCTCCCTATCGAGAAAGTCGTGGTAGTACCCACACGATTCACGAGCTGTGTGCGCTTCTTTTTACACCGCCTGAACCTCCGCCTCCGTCGCCCGACCCTCTGCGTGCAAAGCTCTATATATATCAAGCTGAGCCTCCGTATAGACCCACATTTCATGGGTACTACGATGCGGGCCGCGACCAGATTGGGGACGGGACGATGAGGGCCGAGAATGGCATCCCGCTTCCTCAGACCTCGGTAGGGAGACTTGCCTCTGTAACGCGGCCAATTTGTCGGCATTAGCACCAAGCTCGCCTTTAAGCCTATCGATCTCCGCCTTCCTAACATCAAGCTCGGCGGTCAGGCCCGCTACCCTCTGCTGCAAATCGGCATTTTCCGCAGCCACCCCTCGATGCAGCTCGAGTTCGTCATCCTTCGCCCTGAGGAGAGCCTCCAGCTCGCTGTTACGGGCAACGACCCTCACCAGCTCCCCATCCGCCTCCTCCAGCTCCGCCCCCCTGCGTGCAAACTAGGCCTGCCTCTCCTTAAGCCCCTCGCAAAATACTTGAAAATCGGGGTCCTGTCGGTAGAGGTCGGCCACCGACTGGTGCTTAGCACGACACTTTCGGTACTTCCTCAACAACTTCTTGTAGAGGTCCGCTCTCTTCCGCTCACGACGGTCTCTCTCCACCTCCAGGACGAGGGTCTAAAAAAAGGGGGGGGGAAAAGTGAGCATACTTCCGTACCTATCCTACAATAAACAAAGAAAAACAGTAAGATGACGAAACTCACCTGCAAATCCATACCGGCAACCTTCCGAGATAGCTCTGCATCGTCCATTGTCCTAAGCATCCCGCTCTCAAGGGCGGCGCACAACAGGGTGAGCGATGACACGGCCTGCTCGCTATTCAGCAATAGATTGCAATTCCTGGGGATCGTTATATGACGGGCAGGTCCATCCGCCGCCGCCTCCATTTGGGTATGACAACCCAAAAACTCGTTCACATCCTCAGGGGCGACATCGGAACCCGATTCATTGGGCTCCACGTTGGCCCCACCAACATTTATCGACGAGCTCCCCTCAACAGGACGCGCCGGGTGGACCCTTGGGCCGTCTCTCTCCTCACGTGCCGACCTTCCCGACCGAATAGCGTCGGCCATAAAAGTGGGCGCCAAGGCTATCCGAGACTTTCCGCCGTCATCAACTTCAACGGCCACCCCTTTCCCCTTCTCTAATCTTCTCCTTTTCCTTTCCGGCGGCTCCTCGCCCTGGGAAGATTCGTCGGCAGGATGTGAAGCCCGCGGCAGCAAAATTGGCTCCCCTACGGCCGCAACCTCAGACATAGCTCCCTGGTGGGGCGTAAGAGAAGGATCCCCGCGAACAAACTCGCATAAAAGGTCTTGAGAGTCCGCGACGGTAGTAGGACGCGTGGAAACAGGAGCTGCTGCCTTCTTCTTGGAAGGACCTCGGCCTATTACCATAAGATCACAGTTAGGCAAGGTTGACTAATCGACGAAGCAAAATCAAAAGTTTACCTGTAGGAACTTGAGGGCCGTAACGTTGCATGAAAGCAGGCTAGGTCCGGGTTTCCTCCGCATGAGGCAGTAGACCGGCGACCCAGCTCCTTAGTCCTTTAACAATCTGGGGTGGGCGTGCCATGGCTGTAATATAAAAGCTAGAACCACGACAACAACATGCAACAAAGAACCTGATAAACTACGGCACTTACATGTGAGGTTCCATCTTTCCGGAAACCCGGTAGGGTTGGAAACCAGATGCTCGGTCCTAATGAAGAAATACTTGTGCCAGAATTTACGGCTCGGTCGATCGTCGGTCCCAACCACCAATCCCTTCGTACCACGCATCCTCAAGTGCACCATAGTCCCCCTAAGCAAACCGGCAGTGAATAAACGCAAAAGATGATGGACGGAGACGCTACTTCTGGCCAACGCTACATATTTGGTCAATAACATCAATACTTTAAGTGTATACGGTGTGAGTTGAGCCGGACAGATATGGTAGAACCTGCAGAACTCCTCCGCCAAGGAAAGAGAGGAAGTCCACAGCCTATCAAAAAGGGGTACTCATAAAAGGCACAGTAGCCCGGCCTATGAACATCGACGTTGTCCTCCCCCGCCGGAACCATCTCTACGTGATCCGGAATGTTGTACTTCGCACAGAGGTCCTCCAAGTGGTTGAGTCCCGTCTCGGAACGCACCGGAGCCGGAACTGCAGAATTTTTGTTAAAATCATACCGAGGCAAAGAATGCCTCGGTAATAGAGCTTCCACCGTGAGAGGACCGATATCCTCTTCCACTTCCACCTCTCCGCCATCGGAGGAGGGCGGTGCATTCGACGGATCAGCCTCAGGAGCCTCTTTGGTACGACGATATTTGGGCATGTTTTTGTTCGAAAAAGATCACCCGAAGAGAAATGAAGAAGAAGAAAACCTCTGATCAAGAACGGAGAGTACAGAAACACGAAAATCAATAAGAGGGCTGGTAAGTTCTCAAGAGTGACTAAAAGTTCTTCACCTAAACTAAACCCTTCCCCTATTTATAGGGTTGGGTGGCGCCAGAATCGAAGCGTCAGGATTCAAATCGATGCGGGAAACCAAGCCAAAACGTCAGTTCTTTTCCGCCTCGAGAATATGCATAATGATGACGCATGAGAACACTGACGTCATCCAACGCAGAACGTTTTACTTCAACGTTCCGACAGCAATGATCGCTGTTTCACACCTCGCGTCAAGTCAACAAAGTCAAACTCTCCCTGGCGAACACGTTGATTCCGCCCATCGAAGACGCATCTCGTTGCGACCCCCACGAGCGGAGGGACTAACTGTATGGGGTCGAATTTGACTAACCACGTCTCACCGCCTGCGTGACTAACCGTCGAATGTCTACGACTCGACACAAGGGAACGACCCCGGGGTGAGGTGGGGGACAACCTCGACCTGTTATTAGTTCCGTTATAAAGTACACTGACGTTATCACTCCTAGGGTTTAGCTCGAATTCCTCTATTATATAAAGGGGGATCGAACATTGTAATAGAGGGGGACTTGTAACAAAAGAACTGACTCTCTCTTTAATATTTATCTCTCTATCTCTCCCTCTCTATTATCCATACATTGTTGTTATTATTCCGATTAGTAAAACGATCTTGGGGATTATTATCTCCGACTACGATTTACCCTTCCACTTCTGTGATTGATTTACTTAAAAGGATTTTAACATCTTTTGAGTCAAACAGGCATCATTTCTACAACGACTAATATAGAATTTTGTGGCTGGTTAAAGATGAAATGTATACAGTAAAAATAAAGACAATTATACTCTACAAAGGGAAAGAATGCAGGTCATGAGTTGGAATAAAGGATGAAGTATATATTCGTATTGATTCTGGACTAATGAATAGGCGAAATTGCAGTAGATGGTTATAAAAATAGCTAAAACTGCATTAATTTTTAATTTGTGACCAGGAGGTCACGGATTCAAATAGTGGGAACAGCCTCTTGTAGAAATGTAGGGTAAGACTGCGTACAATAGACCCTTGTAGTCTGCCCTTTCCCCGAACCTCGCGCATAGTAGGAGTTTAGTGCACCGGGCTGACTTTTTTCTTTTTGTGACCATATTTTAAAGAGAAATTTTCATAAAGCACTATCTTTTAGTAGTAATTAGCTATCTATAGATACCATTTGCTATATTGCGGTTTATAGATACCTTTTCTGTGGTTATAAGATGTATTTGATGTATTTAAGCTATTGTATTCATGAACACAGTAGCAAAAATAGGCGTGAATCAGGGAAGTCCAGCTAATCAGTTGTTGTATTCGAGTGTATTCGACTGTATTCATGGAGTGAAACATGAGATTACAGCTGGACAGATTATTGTATTCGACTGTATTCACGGCGTGAAATAGGGGATTACACTATTTTTAAAACGGAAAGTGAATCAATTAACATAATAGACTCCCAATATAACTCAACAAACTCAATTATAACACACAAATTTTGTATTTTCAGTTATAAAAAAGATTCTCAACCGAAAAATACTCCAAAAATATAGCAATCTTCAGAGAAACTATATAATACATCTGAAGACATAAATTATATTAATTAAAAAATACATATGAATACATTCATGGCATATAGCGAGACAGTGAATACAATGAAATACATAGAATACAACGGGATACATTGAAATACAATGAAAAAAAAGACAGTGAATACAATGAAATACATGGAATACAACGAGATACATTGAATTACAATGAAAAAAAAGACAATGAATATAATGAAATACATGAAAATACATTGAAATATATTAACAGAAAATCAAGTTGCTCAGCCCCAAACTCCGTCGTCTTTGTTCAAGAACAAACCCTAACTTCCGGCGAATCCGCCGTTCACCGGAAGCCGGTAGTGAAAATGCGCTTCGTGGAAATTTCAACAGATATCTAGAAGAGAACATTGATTGTAAATAGTTGCTGAGTTTCTTTAGATGTCCCCAAATGAAATGTTATGTGGATCAACAAAAACAGGGAAAAAGATATTTTCTTTCTTAAATACAAAAGGATTGGCCAAGAAAACTAACCTACCCTACAAACAACACAGAATAACACTTTTCATTAGAGGTTGCTCTCAAACATGACACCCTTGAGATCCAGAAAGCCTGAAGTTCATATAATTCATTGGTACTTACATAAAAATTGAAAGCACTTTTGTTTCTGAGAGACTAGGGACTGTTCCTGGATTTTTCAGTTGAGAAGATGCCGTTAGAAGGAGGAGAGCGGAAATATAAATGGGATAGGGGAAGAGAATGGGATGTATTAAAGTAGAGAGAGAAAGAAAATAGTGTAACTGAATAGCATATTTAGTGGCTTAGGGCTAGGAGGTAACCAAAATTAAATATTTTGCTATAAACTTTAAAAGGTATCTATAGAATATAATTTTTTTAAATGGTATTTATTTAAAATAAATAAGGTGTTAACCTTTGCTATAGGAGGTAAAAATTCCTATTTTAAATAGTATCTTTGAGAGTAGCCATTTATGTAAGGAATTTTTACCTCCTACAGCAAAGGTTAACACCTTATTTATTTTAAATAAATACCATTTAAAAAAATTATATTCTATAGATACCTTTTAAGGTTTATAGCAAAATTTTTATTTTTGGTTACCTCCTAGCCCTAAGCCACTAAATANACACTATTTTCTTTCTCTCTCTATCCTCTTAATTAGTTCATCCAATTTTCAATGAACCAGTCATTCTTCAAACGATTTGCAGTCTGCCAAATTTCTGATTGGTTTGTAACCAACAACAGTAGCCGCCGACATATGTATCTCAAGCGATGGAATTTCAGCCAGAACTCTAATTGATGAACAGTCGTTGGCTATTTTTACTACCAATAAGGTTTTGATGCCTAAGGAGTTGTTTAAGAATGCACCCGCGGACATATTGATTCTTTCAAAATCCTGATGGCCCTATTTTGATTCTTTCAAAATCCTTAACTCTTTTAATCCGGTTGGTTTCTCACTACCGGCTTCCGGAAAACGACGGATTCGCCGGAAATTAGGGTTTGTTCTTGAACAAAGACGATGGAGTTTGGGGCTGAGCAACTTGATTTACTGTTAATATATTTTAATGTATTTTCATGTATTTCATTGTATTCATTGTCTTTTTATTCATTGTAATTCAATGTATCTCATTGTATTCCATGTATTTGATTGTATTCACTGTCTTTTTTTCTCATTGTATTTCAATATATCCCGCTGTATTCTATGTATTTCATTGTATCACTGTCTCGCTATATGCCATGAATGTATTCATAAGTTTTTTTTAATTAATATAATTTATGTATTCAGATGTATTATATAATTTCTCTGAAGATTGCTATGTTTTTGGGGTATTTTTCGGTTGAGAATCTTTTTTATAACTGAAAATACAAAATTTGTGTGTTATAATTGAGTTTGTTGATTATATTAGGAGTCTATTATGTTAATTGATTCACTTTCCGTTTTAAAAACAGTGTAATCCCCTATTTCACGCCGTGAATACAGTCGAATACAATAATCTGTCCAGCTGTAATCCCATGTTTCACTCCATGAATACAGTCGAATACACTCGAATACAACAACTGATTAGCTGGACTTCCCTGATTCACGCCTATTTTTTCTACTGTATTCATGAATACAATAGCTTAAATACATCAAATACATCTTATAACCACATAAAAGGTATCTATAATCCGTAATATAGCTAATGGTATCTATAGATGGCTAATTACTTCTAAAAGATAGTGCTTTATGAAAATCTCTCTTTATGTGAGTGGCCCACTTAGTAGTCCACTCAGCCTATAGCCCAGCATTTCAAAAGCCCAAACCAAAACCCAAACTTATATATATGATAAATTCCTCAGAATATTTTAAGTAACATTGAGGAGTTGAAGCTTACATATCTATTATCTCTGAGCCGAGTGTCTCCCGGAAACAGCTTCTCTATCCCTTCAGGATAGGGGTAAGGCGTGGGTACACTCTATCTTCCCCAGACTCCGCTTGTGTAATCCTACTTGGTTGTTATTGTTGTTGTTGAGGAGTTGAATCTATGTCAAAGCTTTATAATACAACACTATACGCACGACTCAAACGGGAAAGAGCAAAGCAATGGTACACACTTGTGCAGATTTTGGTATTTGTCCCAGCCGCCCGTGAGGTGCATTATCTCGGATCGGCTAACTTGGAGACTCGAGGTAGATCTGCTGACGTCCGCAGACTTTGAAATCCCCTTCCATTTCCCCTATTTAATGCTCTTTTCATTTGAGACAGTTGTACTTATTTCAGACTCTGTTTGTAAAAATTCTAGAAGCTCGTGAATTGTGACTCCAGATCCGGGTTGTATTAGATATTGGTTTATACGCTATTTCGCACTTTATTTTGAACTTCATTTCCGTTTAATTGGTTATACTGATTTGAATTGGTTAAAATTGGCCTAAAGATCCTCTAACGTTGTCTTGCCTAGCAAATAAAATGTTAGGCGCCATCACGGTCCCGAAGGTGGGAATTCCACATCATGACGCATTTTCTTTGAAAATTTATCTGTTCATATTTACTATTTATTGCTATTTTAGTAAATTTTTACTGATTTATGCTCCGGGGATGAACCCGGCACCACAACGCTGCGTCAGCCCCCGTCTCTATCTCTCTTTTGTTGCATAGGTATCAGTAATATCTCAACGAGCTTATGTTATATATGCCGTTAGTGTAAAGAAACTTTTATATTATTAGGTCACCCAAGTATATGTATAGGTAACTCTCCGTAAAAAGTGACACTTGTAAATTGTCTACTACAGTAGGTAAATGTAACTTGATAATATAAATTTTTGTACCGACGGTGTGTATAACGTAGACTCTGTTTAAACTCTCTGAATCAAGTTCTTTTACCGCATTTATCGTTTGGATTTTCACCATATGTTATTGGATTCCACCACCTGGTTGGAAACCGGAGATGAGATTTCTGTACTCAAAAGGTTTACTAGTTACTTCCTATGCTTTTTCGTTATGCATGTCTATGTGTTGGTATTACTGTGTTCAAAATCAGAAAATATAGAAGCAAACAAACGTTAGTTCAATAAACAAAACGTAAAATAATTCCGAGTCCACTGAATGCACAATGTGTCCTTAAGGAATTTAATCCCCTCACTGTTGCCCAAGGTATACGGATTAATTCCTCCTAGGATAGAACGGAATAACTATTCTGTGATAGCGACGCTTCAAATCACAGAACTTCAGCGAACTCAACAAACGGAGCAAATCACACTTGACACTTATGTTTATTTAGAAAATAATGCAACAATATAGAAAAGAGGGGAGGAGATTTCAGATTTTACATGTCTGATTTCATGTCTTTAAAATGAGGCCAAGCCTCTAAATTTATAGACAAAGGAAGGGTGATATGGAGAGGTGCAATCTAAAAGATGCCTCTTCCATTCCCATTCACACCCCTTAATAAAAACGCAACAATCCCCCACATGAATGGGGAATGGTCATATGAGGAAAAACATGCATGAAAATACTGTGTGATTCACAAATAAGGATTAATCGCATCTGGATAACCCTTTGAACTTTCCATAGTGAATTTATGTCAGATATACTCGGTCAATCGGTAGATTTGATATCTTTGAACCGTCGAGCTTTGGTGTATACCTAGACAACCATAAGTCACACAATCAATCCTTAACCGTTTTTGGTTCTCACGGTTGTGTTCGTTTCAGCCATGAACACCGCCTGGTTTCATGAGTGCTTAGAGAATGGGCCTTTACTTTCATTCCCCTTAAAGCGGCTTACACTTAACACTCACATAAGTGATTTATAAACATGTAATCCTATTGACACACTATCTGGTCATATCCTGCCAGACTTAGAAAATCATTAAAAAGCTTTAAGCTTTATTGACTCATCAAAAAGCCTTAATGCTTTACCTTGATTTCTGAACATTGTCTTCATCATGAGAATGGGTTGAGCTATTTTGACAATGTTGAACCGTCATTCATAACTTTGTTTGATCTCTTTGAATTTAGATCTTGGGATCTCCAGTCTGCTAGGTAGAGTTACTGCCATGATGACTTGTCCTAGGCCTTAGACCCATTCCCTTCGATGATCTTTCAACTGCCTCTCTAGATAGGCCTTTTGTAAGTGGATCTGACACGTTATCTCTCGACATTATGTAGTCAATCGTGATAACACCACTAGAGAGTAGTTGTCTAACGGTATTGTATCTCCGTCGAATGTGACAAGATTTTCCGTTATACATAATGCTCCTTGCCCTGCCTATTACCGCTTGACTATCACAATGTATACACATAGGTGCCAACGGTTTGGCAAAAATGGAATATCTTCCAAGAAATTCCGGAGCCATTCAACTTCTTCACCGGCCTTGTCTAATGCTATAAACTCAATCTCCACTGTAGAGCGTTCAATACACATTTGTTTGGACGATTTCCAAGACATCGCTCATCCACCGACTGTTTAGAATCGGTTGAACCGGTGATTTAATTTTCATCATTATACCCTCTATTATTGCGGGATACTTATTGTAGTGCAAAGCATAATTTGGAGTATATTTCAAATACTTCAAAAGTCGTTTCATTGTCATGAACGTTCAATGCAAACTTCCTTATGTTGTAGACTAATACGTCTCGACTTGCGATTGCATATCATATTATTGACTACACTTAATGTAGTAATAGTATATTATAACAACATGTGGAATAATTGGCATCAGTTGTGACCACAACCTTTTAATATATAACACATTTATCAATCACTCTGTCATTTTCAAGTATTTGTATGTTATTTATTCATACTCCTATATGATATACAAATTATAGCACCTCCATTCATGAAACAAATCCAACTTGCAATGGATTTTGGTCATGTCCATTGGTTGGTTCACCTCATTATAGACCAACGTAATAATACATTCATTCATGAACGGTCATGTCCATACTAAAATGTACAGACGAATCTTTCTATGAAAAGTCACAACCTTCAAAGTGGCATTATTTCATAAAAGAGCTAAACAATATAAATTTTCAATAAAGAAAATGACCTTTCGAGAAAGGCACGTGACCAACTTCCGAATTAGTAGTTTCATCAACTAGTCTTCATTAAGACTAAACAACTGATGAATTTACCAACTACTATATCAATGGGGTTCAAAAATTATATAATTTAGACATTACGTCTAACATTGGCTTTTGTCATGCATAAGCTAAAAGCCCCCACATTTTAAATATTTTATCAACATATCATATATAATCAAATAATGACTATATGATTTGAAGTATTCTTAACGTAAACACATTTGCTTACACTCGTTAATTTTTTAAACCATTTGACAATATTATTTGGTCAAATCTCGCATGTCATTGTTTGGGTGCTTGTCTTAGTCTGTAAAGTGACTTAACAAGTCGACACACCTTCTTTTCTTTTTCATGAACCACGAACCCTTCAGGTTGTTCCATGTAAATTTCTTCCTCCAAATCTCCATTTAAGAAGGTTTTCTTTAAGTTCATCTGATAGATTTCAAGGCCATACACGGCGCCTAACGCTATTAACACCCGAGTAGATGTAATCCTCGTTACCGGCGAGTATGTATCAAAATAATCAAGACCTTCTCGTTGTCTAAATTATTTGACAATTAATCTTACTTTATATTTCTCAATAGTACCATCAACTTTCACTTCCTTTATGAAATCCACGTAGAACGCAAAGGTTTATTTCCTGGAGGAAGATCAACCAATTTCCAAGTATGATTACTTAATATGAATTCTATCTCACTATTGACTACCTCTTTCTAACATTGTGCTTTCGAGCAAGACATTGCTTCTTTAAATGTTTGAGGCTCACTTTTCAACAAGAATGTCAGAAAATCTAGTCCAAAGGAAGTAGTTCTCCTTTGACGTTTACTACGTCTTGGATTCACTTCAATAGTGTACTTTCCTTTGCTTCTTCCCGTGTTCGCTTAGATTTTCACTAGACGACTCACATTCCTTTTTATACGGATAAATATTCTTAAAGAATTCAGCATTATCTGATTCGATTACCGTATTAATATGAATGTCGGTATTTTCTGATTTATGAATCAGAAAACGATATGCCTTACTAGTTGTTGCATATCTTATGAAAACGGAATCAACAGTTTTCGATCTGATTTTTATCCTTTTGGGTTTAAGAACTTGCACTTTACCCAAATATCCCCCACACTTGAAAATATTTCAAGTTGGGTTTTCTTCCTTTCATTCATTTTTCATATGAATGGATTCCGTTTTGCTATGGGGAACTCAATTGAGTATTCAGTTAGCTGTAAGAATAGCTTCTCCCACAAGATCTGGGGTAAACCAGAACTTACAACAAGGCATTTTATCATCTCCTTTAACGTTCTACTCATTCTTTCCGCAATTCCATTAGATTGCGCTTATGAAGGGGCAGTCGTTTGGTGAAAAATGCCATATTCCAAACATATTTCTTCAAACGCCGCCTCTATTGCTTTGTAGAGCCAACCACGTGAACTGTTGTTTGTGTCATAACAGAGCCAGAATAAATGGTGAAGTTTTTATTCTTCAAACCAATCTGACACCATCAGAATTAATAAACGGTGAAGTTTTTAATCTTCTAACCGAGTAATACCTGATACCGGATCTAATAAACGGTGAAGTTTTTAATCTTCAAACCGAGTAATATGTGACACAATTAAATTTAATAAACGATGAAGTTTTTAATCTTCAAACCGAATAATAAATTAGAGTAGAAAATTACTAAGATTTTAATCTCCAAAACGAATATAAAGTCACTTAGACTTTAATTTCCGACAAATGAGTAGAAAGTCACGAAGACTTTAATCTCAACGAATGAGTAAAAAATCATGCAGATTTTGATCTCGAAGCAGGAGTAGAAAATCACGAAGATTTTATTTTCTAAAACGAGTGTAGAAAACCATGAGAATTTTAATTCCCTTTCCAAATGGTTTTTCAACTAAACCATTATAATACTTAAACAATTTGATCTCTTTCTCTAATCAAACACATATATGTTCATTTTACATATATTATATTCATAATCTCAAGATACTTCAAGTATTACTGTAAGCCTAATTCACATCTTACATACCTTGAAAATAATCTTTCACAATATTTTTATGCATGTTACCAAATTCTATATCATCAAAGGAATAGCTATTTTGTGATAGCGGCACTTCAAATCACAGAACTTCAGCGAACTCAACAAACGGAGCAAATCACACTTGACACTTATGTTTATTTAGAAAATAATGTAACAATGTAGAAAAGAGGGGAGAAGATTTCAAATTTTACATGTCTGATTTCATGTCTTTAAAATGAGGCCAAGCCTCTAAATTTATAGACAAAGGAAGGGTGATATGGAGAGGTGCAATATAAAAGGTGCCTCTTCCATTTCCCATTCACACCCCTTAATAAAAACGCAACAATGTCTATGTTCAGAGGAAAATATAACTGAGTTTTTCTTTTCAATATCTTTATATATTGGTTGTATGCAGAGAACAGGAGGAGATGATAGTCCTTGAAGAAATTCGAAAGTAACCTGAATTTGTAACTCTAATTTTGTTGGTGAAATTAATACAAACTATGTATGTATATATATACAAGAGTTGATACATTTTTCTTTCTGTTTGAGCAGAGAGGTTGAATTAAGTAATCAATCACAAGTTAGTTGTTTTTTAAAATTGTTTAAACATTAGTATCTCTTTTGATATATAATTGCGTACATTTCATTTGACAGGAAGAGTTCGAGAAAGAAGTAAGGTTTTTATGGAGGTATGCAGTTAAACTATTTGAATAGATTCTTCCCGACCCGTGCATGTATAGCGGGGCTTAGTGCATCGGGCTGCCATTTTTCTAGTTCGTAGACTCATTTGATTTGAACGGGGTAGATGGTGTTGCAGGAACAGCCCCTCTTCTTTAACTGTGTTCTACGTTAATGTAAGATACCTCATGGTAAGAGCGTGTGGTGGATTAAGAGGGAACGTACTGCAACGTCATTTGAAAGATCACCAAAAGTACAGATCCACATTTCAGGGTCAGATGCCGATGAACACATTAAGCCCCACAACCCAAGCACAACGACACAATTATTAGAAAGATGAATATGTGCATTTGTCCAAGTGCTCTACTTTGCCATCAAAATAATGTCAAATTAAACTAAAACAGTCAATGGCAACTCATGAGTGATACCCACCCCTATCTTCAGCAATTGTCAACATATAGCCTTTGTTTTTAATTCTAACTTCGGTTGCCGTTCAGTTAGTTGAAGAATTATAGCAAGTCCAACAAACTCAGTTGCATAAGATATATGTCTCGCTAAACAAATTGGTAAATGCCATAATTGTCTCACGTTATTCTTTTTCATAGTAATGTTTTGAGACGGATTCAAGACTTGAACTCTATAATTCTTGTAGCAATTTCAAGTTAAATTTAATAATAATAATTAAGTTTAACGTCAATAATTTGATTAATATATTAATACATATGTAGGGTTTGCTGAAAAGCTACTAGATTTACGTGAATCAATAGGCTACAAGTACAAAGTTGATGATCGAACATGATAAGGAAAAAGATCAACACAACAACAAATCCAATGTAAAAGATCATCGCAAGTGTGATCTGTGGAGGATAGAATATAGGCAGACCTTACCCCTACCTTCAAGAAAACAGAACGATTGTTTCCGAAAAGACCCTCCGCTTAGGAAAAAGATCAACACAAAAATTTGAAATTAAATTCAGAAATATTCAAAAAAACAACTTCTTCCTGGATTTAGCTCATATGAATATGAAATTATTTTCTTGAAAAAGGAAAAAAAAGAAGTCAACTTATCTGAGTTTTAAAAAAAGAGTCAACTCAAAGATATTTGACTTTTAAACTGACAGGGGTATATATGTCAATTTAGAATCTTCAGCATGTACTGCTGAATTTGTTGCTTAGCCTTTTCTCCATGCACACTGTACTCTCTTCAATCAATCCTTTCATCACTTCACTTTAACTTCATTCTCCGGCAACCGGCGCCACAAAAGACCCATTTGAGATCGGGTCGGGCGCGGGTCGGGATGATATTCCGGTACTTTCTTCCAGACCCCGTAAGTTACTAAATTATTGGGGCTTTGACTTTTTTGCATAAGTCAGCTCAGATTCTGTTTACTTCACTGTAACGTATACTAATTATACTGATTTATGTACATAATTCTGTTTTTCTTTTTGCAGTTAATGGATTTATTTGAGGTTTCATTGGAGCTTGTTTCATTATTTTATTTATTGATCAAAAATGGATTTTGATTGCTTCGACTTGTTCAGATTTAGGAAAATTTTGGAGTCTAAGAAATTAGGGTTTTGACTTAGTTCTTACGGTGATTTATGCACATAATTGTGTTTTATTTACTGTTAGCGGGTATTTAAGGTTTCATTTGAGCTTTTCTTAAAATTGTTTATGGATCAAAAATGGTTTTTTGATTGCTTCCACTTCTTAAATCGAGTGAATTTTTTTCTTTTTGCAAGTCTAGAATGATTGGAGTTTTATTTGCAGTTAGTAGGTGTTGATGGTTTCATTTTCGGCGATTTTTGTTTATTGATCAAGAATTGATTTTGATTGCTTCCACAGGTGAAATTCAGGTAAGTTTTGTCTTCACAAGTCAGGATTTAGGGCTTTGACTTTTGTGTTTCCTTTTTTGGTTTCGTATGCTGCTCGAGCACTACAACAACAACAACTGAGCGTAATCCCACGAGTGGGGTCTGGGGAGGGTAGTGAGTAGGCAGACCTTACCCTTACCCCGAGGGAGTAGAGAGGTTGTTTCCGAAAGACCATCGGCTCAAGAAGGCGAACAGAGACACTTTCTAACCTAGTAAGTAAATTATCGCTTTGACTTTTGCATAAGTCAGCCTAGTTTTAAGTTGACCTCACTGTAATGTACATATGCATTACAGTATTACAGTAATATATGCATGTAATTGTATTTTATTTGCAATTAGTGGGTGGTTAAGGTTTTATCTTGTTCCGTGATCAGATTTTAACTTATTGCTTCTGCTGCTAAAATTTGAGGAAATCATGTTCTTTGCAAGTCTAATAATTTCAGTTTCAGGTGAACTTGAAAAAAAAAAGTTACTCCTATTTTGAGAAGTCTATTGTTGTGATTGTGTGCCTAATGGTGTGGCATACACGCGCATGCACACACAGACGCATACAGATATGCTCAGGAAACCTTTTCTGGATAACTACTTCAGTTAGCACATGTGAGCACATCCACTAGGAACCATAACGAAAAATATCCAAGTCATCTATTATTAGCACTTGTTAGCATCATATTTCCTTTTTCTTTTTTCTAAGTAAACTTGTTAGCATCATAATTTGCATGCATGTATTCCGTACATTCCAGGTAACAAAGAGGGTTGCCTTTTGATTTAATTCTCGGGGAGCTTAGGAGGATGTATCTGCTATATGAGATGTCTGGTCTGATGGTAATTTCCTCTGAGTTGCTGTGCTATAAGGAGTTAAGACTGACTTCTAAGCCTTTGTAAGGCTCTTCTCTTCTCTTCTTTCTCTTTCATTTTCTTATACTTTTGAAGCATTTGTAAGATATACTCCTGAATGATTATACTTATGTGGATGCTGATGATTGGAGGTGCTTTGAATTGAGTTTTCTGTTTAATTTGTATTTAGAGCTTATCTCAAATGTTAAAGTACCTGGTTTTATTAATGCCTTGCCCTTTCAAGAGATGGATCACTAATTTCTGTTGTGTACCCCCCCCCCCCCTCCCTGCCTCCTTTCTTTATGAATTTACTAGAACTAAAATTGGATGAACTTGTTGAACTAATTGTTAGGTTGCTGAACATTTTATTTGATAATTGTTAACATGCCGACTATTTTTGTTGTCTTCTACCTGTTCATGCTTGCAAAGACATAAATAGCTTAAGGGTGCTGTTGATTAGCCCATTGTCTCTTGCAGACGGCCGTCGATATAATGCTTGTTGTTTTAACTCATATATTGAATCTGTATCCCTGTCTAAATTGTAGAAATTTAATCTTAAAGTTGTTAATGGTTGTAGGTGTACGCAAAGGTTAGAAATGAACTTTGATACTCTTTGACGGGCTGAACTAGTCACTATGAGCGCTTCTATGACAAAAAGACGCATTCGAGGGGACTCCTCATATAATTTAGCTATTTAGCTGGTTGTATTCAGCTAAAATATTGGTATACGCAACAATTGACTGTCCTTGCTCACGATAATCTCATATAGCAATGCGTTCATGGTGGGGGAAGTCTTCATCTAAGGATGTAAGGAGGAAACCCAACAAGGGAAGTTTCATTGACACAATAAGTAGGAAACTGAAGATTTTCACTAAGGAAAAATCAAGTGGTAAATCTGGATCATCTCGGAGACGATGTAATGAAAATATTTCAGAAAAGAGTTCTCAATCAAGGGTTTCAAGGTCACCATCACCATCTACGCCAGCTTCACGCTGTCAGAGCTTTGTTGATAGGACTTCTTCTCAACCACTTCCCCTTCCTGATGGTCACTATTCCTATGTACATCTTGTCGACTCTGAGAACATTGCATCCATAAAATCAGTGACCAGCGGAGTCTCCAAGTCATCATTGACTTTGCCTCTTCCCACGCCTAGGCGTCTTCCATATGGATCAGCTGCTACAGGGGTTGACGAGGACTTACCAACTGCTTCTGTTTCGTGTGACAGCTCCAGTGAGAGTGATGACCCTACTGACTCACGGCTTCTAAGCCCCCAAACATCTGATTATAAAAACGGGAGCAGAACTGCCTTGAATAGTCCTTCCAGGTAAGTGCAAACTGATACAATGTGCTGTACCAGCTTCTGATTTGATATACAGCAGTCATTAAGAGTTTCTCTTTTGAGCATTTCTAACAAATAAACTCAATGTTTCTGTAGTTTGAAGCAGAAGGTTCAATCTCCTATTGCCTCCAAAGCAGGTCCAGGAGAGATGTTGAAGTCAGCTAATCTTTTGTCAAACAATCAGGCGATCCCTACATCTCCTAAGCAGAGGCTTTTAAGCTCTCATGTGCCAGACTTACAGATTCCTCAGCATGCTGCTTTCTATAGTGCTCCTGACAGCTCAATGTCAAGTCCTTCAAGAAGTCCAATGAGGATATTTGGGCATGAACCGGTCATGAACTTCGGTTTCTGGCTAGGGAAGCCACATGGAGATATACCCTTATTAGGATCAGGGCAGTGCTCTAGTCCAGGTTCAGGCCAGAATTCTGGACAAAATTCAATTGGAGGTGATATGTCAGCACAGCCCTTTTGGCCACACAGTAGGTGTAGTCCTGAGTGTTCACCTGTACCTAGCCCCAGAATGACTAGTCCTGGTCCTGGCTCAAGGATACACAGTGGTGCGGTAACTCCTTTGCATCCTCGATCTGGAGGGGCATCAGCTGAGTCTTCCACAGCCTGTCCTGATGATGGAAAACAACAAAGTCACCGGCTGCCTCTTCCTCCCATATCAATTCCTCATTCTCATTTTTCTCCATTTTCAGTGGCTCCTGCAATTTCACGAAGTCCTGGTAGGATAGAAAATCCTCCAAGCCCAGCGTCACAATGGAAGAAAGGACGGCTGATTGGCAGAGGCACATTTGGACATGTGTACCTTGGTTTTAACAGGTCAGCAGCCCGGATGGTAATCGGTACTTTACCATTGTTTCTTATTATGTTTACCTTCTATGTGCTATTAATATTCCTACCTGCATTTTTGCTTGAGATTTGTATGCATGCTTTACATTATATTACTTAAAAGATGATCTGCTGAGGTGGAAGTAGCAGACTGATGGAGTTCTTGTATGATTGTATTCTCTTTTCCAAAAAAGACACTAATTTAATTCATATTTGATAACAATCTACAGTGAAAGTGGTGAGATGTGTGCAATGAAGGAAGTAACACTTTTTTCAGATGATGCAAAGTCAAGAGAGAGTGCACAGCAACTTGGACAAGTGAGTGATTTTAAGAAATATCTATATTTGCTTCTCTGGACTAAAGTTATGCTCTATACCCAATGTTTATGCGATAAATGTTAGCACACGAAGTGCTTAGTTGAAGCTAAATAAAATCAATAAGAAGCAAGAGAGAGAGAGAGAGATGTTTTTGTGATATTATATTATTATTATTATTATTAATTTGAAAATTATCATTGTGTTTCTGTTGTTGACTTCATAATTTATCTTCATGAAACCATAAATTGAGAAATATTTTGCAGGAAATATCACTGCTAAGTCGGTTGCGCCATCCAAATATCGTGCAATATTATGGGTCTGAGGCGGTAAGTTTCTTAAAGTGGTTACTGCTGGCATCGTGCTTGTCATAATTAATCATAAAAATGTTTTTATATTTAAAGAAATTTATACGATAAGATCAAAGTTGACTGAGTACTGATATGCCCAAAATTTTGTTTGATAAGCTCCAAAATTTTATTCTCAGGTTATTCAATATATCAACAATCATGATTCAATTTTTGAATATGTTACAGTTTGCACTTAATCTCATGATTCCCTTAAATGATGATATAGATGGCCTTAAATGCCTTGTTCAATTCCATCTGCAGGTAGATGACAAACTATACATATACCTTGAGTATGTTTCTGGTGGTTCAATCTATAAAATTCTTCAAGAATATGGTCAGTTGGGAGAGCTAGCAATTCGAAGTTATACTAAACAAATTCTGTCAGGGCTTGCATTTTTGCATGCTAAAAAAACAGTGCATAGGTAGGTATATTCTTGAAAAAGTACTTGTGGGCAAACCTTTTTTGCATTGGTTTTATTAGAGCACCTATATTAATATGTCTTATGACTGATGTGTAGTTTTTAATTTTGTTCAGAGATATTAAAGGGGCAAACATACTGGTTGACCCAAATGGCCGCGTTAAATTGGCAGATTTTGGGATGGCAAAACATGTATGATCTTTTTGTGCAGCATGCTCTTGTTTGTCTACCTTTTGCATATGGGTCGGAAAGCACTTTTTCTTCTCTAACATTATTGTTACTTAGGCAGTGCTAGGATCTGCTTTCTGATTGTCTTATTCCTGCTATCTGTAGGTTTCCTTTTAGTTCCATAACAATCTCTGTTGTCCCTTTTTAAAATTGAACTCATTGTTACTATTTCTAAACCTGTTGCGAGAGAATACCGGAGTCTTGCAAAAGTTTCCTAAAAATAGTTAGAGAAAATGCATAAGGACCGTATGAAGTTTTTGAGTTTTCAATTTTGAGAATCCAAGAATCAAAAGCTGTAGAATCTCTTGAAATTTGCATAAGAGTGTATACTTATTAACTCTGGGAATTGGGAGGCTATATTGTAACTTAATTGAAATATGGCCATTCATGGTAATTTTACAGTCTTAGATGGGAATACTCCAGAAGCAATAAATTTGAAGTGATTGTGGGTCAACTTTTCATATGTTTTATGATAATAAATAATCGTCTAAGTTCTGGACAAAGAATCTTAAATTTACAGCATATTTCTAGGGTTGCACCTGGATAACAACTGTTTGGTCCTCTATTGTTTGACTAGGAGGATTTCTTTTATATCTCTTCCAAGTACACTTTCCCCAAAAAACGTGGTCTTGTAAGATTTTTGAGTTTCAACTGTCGGCAGTGTTGTCAAAGGCGCGCTTAAGCCCTGAAGCGAGGCTCAAAACATGTTGAGCGCTTCGCCTCGCTTTGTGGGCGCTTTAGTGTCGCATCAAAGCTCTAAGGCATAGTTTTCCTTGCCAATGAGTGTAATCCTGAAAAGGCGACATTAAACAATTGATATTTCACTTTATCGTAAATTTTTTGCAATTACTTTGTCCATATATTTGTTATTCATACGTATAATTATTAGTCTTAGATTACATATACATACTTTTACTTTTTCTCCAGTTGCGCCTTTTTTCATAAAAGCCCACGCTTTATTTGCGCTTTCCGCTTAAAGCCCCAACGGACGTTAGAGCTTTTTTGCGCTTTTCGCCTTTGATAACACTGACTGTCGGTGTTAGGAAGAAATGTTTGTTTGTTCATAATTCTGTATAGGTCTTATTAGCTAACTCAGTTACATTTTGCAGATAACTGGTCAATACTGTCCTTTGTCTTTCAAGGGAAGTCCTTATTGGATGGCGCCTGAGGTTTGCATTACTATTACTCAAGCTCTTATCTCATCAATGTTTAGCTCTGTGTTTCAACTAATTCATTTTATTAATTTATTAATCAGGTTATTAAAAATTCAAGTGGTTGCAATCTTGCGGTAGATATATGGAGCCTTGGATGTACAATTTTGGAGATGGCAACGACAAAACCACCTTGGAGTCAGTATGAGGGGGTTAGTAAATATGTTTATGATGGTCCAAAGGCTTAACAGTTTCAATGTTTTGTTGTGCTTCTAATTCATTTTTAATAGGTTGCTGCTATATTTAAGATTGGAAACAGCAAGGAACTTCCTGCGATGCCGTACCACCTCTCAGGTGAGGGCAAGGATTTTGTGTGGCAATGTCTACAACGCAACCCATTCCATCGTCCAACAGCTTCTCAGCTCTTGGAACATCCCTTTGTCAGGAGTACCGTTCCAGTGGAAAGACCCATTCTAAGTCCTGAATCTGCAGAAATAATAGCTCCACTCATACCTACCGTGAGATCAGTGGTAAGGTTTCCTTCTTTGTGCGTCTGGCAGTCTTGCCATTCCAGTGCAACTAAAAGCTACACATGCAGTACCTGCTTCCATGATTTTGGTCTATCTGTGAGCATGACTTCCACAAGGACATTATCATTTCTTCTTGAACATTCCCTAGTTTGATTTTTTTTTTTTTTTTTTTTTGAGTTTCACTGTGGTTGACATAGAAATTATAATACCTATATTAGAAGATTTTGCAACCAACTATACTGCATTTATATCCAAGGATGATATATACTAGTATTTGAAATTGAGGACTTTAAAGGAACAGGACATTCTGAAATGATATGGACAGTTCTTCTAGACACAATTTTTTCTACTGTCTGAAGGTAGTAGGCTACAGAAACCAAAAAAATGAGCAAAAACAAATTCAGAAGGATGATTAATTTTTGAGGGTCTCATATCACTTAAGCACTTGCAAATGAACATTGGTTGGTTGCGCGCTGAGTAGGTTCATTACGTCTTTTGGGGCAACAGTAGATTGGTGTAAATTCAGTTATATGAAACCTCTTTGGTACTCACTCCTTTTGGAAAACACATTTTTTCTCAAAGGTTTGTCTTTTACATTTGTGGTAGGTACCATCAGTAACACTCGATACTCTCTGTCTGGGGAACTCTTCTTAATCATTTCTGGGGACTAGTGATGTTATCTGCCACCTTTAGGACTCACGAACACTCTGCTGACTGTATGCACCATGATTTAAATTAAGCAAATAAGCTCTGGCTGATCATTGCTAAACTCATTGTTTTCCTTGGGTGTTGGTGGGTTGACTTCATGTTTTTTGATATTTCAGGCCTTCGGACAATCACCTAAGCATATGAGTGGGAAACTCTCCCCCTCCACCATATCAAGCCCCCGTGCTGTATCTGGTTCAACAACACCTCTTAGTGGTGGCGGTGGTGCTGCTCCACTATTTAACCCAATGACCTATTCATCAGAAGGCATAGGAACTTCACCAAGGGCCCAAAGAAGCTTTCACCCTAATGGTGAAACTAGTCACGATCTGAATCCTGACATGTTTCGAGGGACTTCTCAATCCCATTTGATCCAAGAAACACTTCCATCTGACAATGGTTTTGTTGGAGATAATTTTGGGGGCCCGGCTCAAAGGGGCGTGACTGAACAACCATATCAGGGACAGTCAGTATTAGCTAATAGGGTTGCGCAGCAGCTCCTGAGGGATCAAGTAAAATTGGGCCCATCGTTTGACCTGAATCCTGGCTCTCCAGTATTTGGTCGGGATAATGGGGTTTAACCTGTAAAAGCCACCTGAAAAAGGATGGATGCGCTTGAAGTATCACTTGGAACAATTGTACAGTAAGTATACCAAAAAGTCTGGTTTACTGAATAAAAGTTTCAGGGCGGATGAAAGGAGAAGGCGGTCACAAAATATCAATTTATTTGCTGTCAGTTGCTATTGTAAGTTACTTGTACCTGTAACAGCATTTGCTTATGGTTTCCACGACTCCCTTGATACTTTTGACCATCTAGTTTATTTTGGTTCTCCCCAGATCACCACCCAAGGAGCCATGCAGCAGTATATTACAATGACGTATGATTCGGCTGGTTCAGAGAAGTTTATAGTTTTGGTTCCACTTACATGAGACACAGAATGATAGAGAGGTACTAGGAACACACTTTCTTTTGGGCTCCTGGTTTGCAAACTCTTGGCATATAGATATTTTCTTCATCAGATTGAAATACAAGGAAGGGCAGATATGAAAAATTGGTCATACTACTGTACAGGGTGGACTGGTTTTAAAGGCTAGTTGGGGAATCTCAGGCTTGCTTGTATAAAATTTATTGGTAATTGTTCATAGTAAAGCTCTCTACTACTCGTTTGAGCTTTTCAGCAAAAAGCCTATTGTATCTTGTATGATGGTTCCCTTTAAGCCATGTCTAATCCAACTTTCAGTAATAATAGTAAACTTTTGAAGTTGAATCATGAATGTGGTTTCAACTTTTATCCTATGTCCTTTTGTCTTAGATAAAGCATGTTTGACCTGTGATGACTAATGACATCCATCAGTGTTATCAAAGGCGAGAAGCGCAGAAAAACGTCTGTTGGGGCTTTTAGCACAAAGCGCAAATAAAGCGTGAGCTTTAATGAAGAAAAGACGCAAATGGATAAAAACTACATATAAGTATGTGTAGTTCAATACCAAATATATGGACAAAGAAATTGAAGAAAATTTACATTAAAGTGAAATATCAATTGTTTAGTGTAACCTCTTCGGAATTATGCTCATTGGCAAGGAGAAGTATGCCTTAGAGTCTTGATGACAATACCGAAACGCCAGCTAAGCGACGCGAAGCGGTCAACATATTTTGAGTCTCGCTTTAGGGCTTAAACGCGTTTTAAGCGTGCCTTTGATAACACTGACATCCATCAACATTTATCCCGTGTCCTTGTATGTTGGACAAGCGTGTTTGACTAATGATGGCTAATGGCATCCATCAGTTGATTTTGCTTCTATAAACTGCTGAAAAGAAGTATCAAATACACAGTTTAGCCTTCATACCTCTCATTTTCTAAAGTTGCATAAATAGTTGTAAGGCCTATATATCTTTTTGCTTGTTAGTACTTAACTACTAGATAGAGAACTAGGATAGTTTAGTAAAGTCTCGCTTTTTGACAGGAATAAGTGCTTGCTAAAGCATGATACATTTCATTCTTCGTTCGGGGTGAAATTTACTTTGTTATCTAATAACAAGGAATGAGATTGAAGCATTGGTTGGTGCAATCCTCTCTAAATCATCCCTTCTTCGTAGTGCGGAGGACCAAACATTTATGTTACCGGACTCTCCAAAATCCTGCCGCACCCGTGTCAGATCCTCCAAAAATGCACTACTTTTAGAAGATCCGACATGCACCCAGTGACATTTTCAAAGAGTCCGAGCAACATAGGCTAATATTCCCATATTGATTCTCATCCATTCTTCTTTTTCGCGAAAAGGTCAAATCTTTGTCATCTTGATGTATGTGCAGCTACTTTCAATAGTCAATTAACGAGTATATAAAGATAGTCATCATTCTACTTTCAATAGTCCATAAGAAGCAAAAAGTATTTGAAAAGACAAAAAGGACAAATAGGAGAACTTGTGAAGAACATTCACACTATGATCACATACTGAAATTATGAATCTATAAACCAAGGTTGTCGTTGTTTCTACTGAGGGTTTGTCAAATTCAAGCTGAAATCCCAGAGTTTCTTTGCCAATTCTGTATCTGTAGCATGAGAAGTTGGTGTAGCAACATTGCTGTCCGAAAAATATTCACCGCTTATCCCCTTCACCTGAGGATGCAAAGCCACATAGCACGTAGTTGCCGCTCCCTAGAATCAAGGGAGAAACATATAAGAAAACAAATGTAAAATCTTGTGGCAGACAGTTTATATCTTATGTATTTGCAAGAAACTACTCACCTGTGGAATATCTTTAATAAAATATTTGCCAATCCAGTTAACTATGCCTGCAAGAAGTTCGAAATCAAACATTAGTTTTAATGCAATTGTCTTGCAACTTCAATTGAAGAGAGTTGCAACAAACCTAACTTTCGTCAAACCAACCAAAACACAGATACTAGCGCAGTTGTAGTTTTTTAAAATAGGATTGAAGGTTACGATTTCATGAGACATGCGATAAAAACAATAAGAAACACTGTGGAAGATGAAAAAAATTACCTTCAATCAAATTCTGGTGACGCATGAGGTTGGTATTAATTGCCCCTGGGTGAAGCGAATTTGCAGTTATCTCCAGTCCTTCTTCCTATAAGACAAGTAGCATTAGAGCAAATCCTTAACAAGAACAGAGATCGACTTCATCATACTGCATTCCTTCTAGGACAGCTTTAAACGTCATTTTTAAAGAATTAGTAGAAACCTGCTTTCAGGGAATTAACAGTGTCATAAGTGCCTAGGCATCTTGAACATAAACTCATAATTTCATTGACTATAATGTTCCCTTGGGTGGGTATGTTCAAGTCAGGTTGTATCACATGAAAGTAGCACAATATCATCTATAGTGGTACAACTAACAACAATAAAATATTCAAATAGTAAGTTTGCTGATCCACAGCTGGTCGCCAAACAATCAAACATTGAGGCTTGAGATAGAAGTTGCACTTAAAGTCGTGATTAGAATAGGAAGAATTCATGATTTCTTGAGCCATTGGTAAAAGAGAACTTTGGGAAAATAAGTCATCTTTTCTATCTTTCTTGTGTTATAAAGCAGAAACCCACTCCAAGCACCTTATCAAGGAAAAAGAACTCACAAGTTTATGTACGATGAGGAAATACTCAGATTTAGCTATACTGCAACAGCGGTCGCACATGGTCGCTCATGTACATACTGTACCAAATTGTCCTCAGAGTCAGTTCAGGAATGTAAACTACATTTTTTTTTTTGCAATTACTGACCAGGTAAAACAAATAACAAAACTAAGTAGAACTATGAGAATTCTTCTGTAAGGTTATTAAGAATACACTCGGTTCTAGGCAGGCAAGCTAAACGACAAATGCAATTATTCACCTTGTAATTTCCAACAAGCGACTGAAGGCTGAGAAGCTACTCAGGAAGCTGCACTTCTAATGGCTCTCACCATTCCTCACACCTGCCTACAGGCTCTTCCCTCTTATTCTACTCTATGTTTTTTTTAATCTTTTCCAGACCCCACTTGTGGGATTTTCACTGGGTTGTTGTTGTTTTTTTAAAAAATCCTTTAAGGGTGATTGCAAAACTGCAAGATATCGAACACATGGCAAAACTCACATCGAACAAGTGGCATTGACCTTTACGAAATGAATTTACATGATGGATGAAAAAATTGTCATCTACTCTTACTGAGACACAATAACAATTTCATCATTCAAATGAGAAAATTGTCGCTTAATTGTCTGTGAACATTTCTTGGGTTGTATCATTATTCGGAAAACAATTTCAAATTAACTGACCTTTTTGCATAAAATGATGTATAGGATACAAGATTATCTGTGATACTCCCAGGATATCAAGAATGAACCAAAATCTATAGCTAGAACTTAGCAACATGCTGCCGCAGCTTAAGGAAAGGGGCTTGAAAATAAGGGAAAGAATAATGTACTTGGATGGATGCAAGGTCTTCTTTCACGAATTACTTTAGTTCCTACACTTTGGTACCAGGATGATGATCAATGAAAAACTAAAACTTGCACATAAATGGTGGGAACTGTTGAAATGTACAATCTTAGTAAATTAAACAATAATTCCACTTTTTTATTTATTTATATTTTAAATATTTTAAATAATAATGCCACTTTGAAACTGTCAATTGGTGAGAAGAGCCTAGACATGGACATAAGATCGAATTGATATAATTAAATGTTTCCTCTGGATGTTAAAATGTTCAATTAGTTACCCGTCGCAGAATTAAAGAGAAGCTTCAATAACCAGAAGATAATAGTTTACCTTGAAACGCCTTGCAAGTTCATTAGCATGTAAGATATTAGCAAGCTTTGATTGTCCATAAGCATACCAAGAAGTGTAACTGAAATAGACAAATAATTATCGTCAAATCTCTTGTTCAAAGAAAGATCCACTGCCAGATCCTGAATCTAATGTGTCAGTACGTGGTTCTTCATTCTGTTTTCCTGTTATAATTTGCAGTTTTATACTGCTCTACTTTCAAACAGGTTGTTAAATAAAACTGACACCTATATATTCGTCAACCAACAAATCTGAAGTACAAAAACTTGAAGCATTGACAACAACATTGAATATTGCAAAACCAAGTATAGCAAGAAAATTAAAAGATAGAACGAGGAATTAATACTGTTTCAACTTCGGATTTCTCCAAAATAATGTCTACTGTCCAAAAACTTAACTTGCCACATTCTTTTTTTCTTTGATAAACAACCTAAATCCAAACTAGAAATCAGAAGTAACATATAGCCCCACTTTTAGACCCAGTCTTCAAATTAAAATTCATATTTCAGACTCTAAAACTGCTACGTCTATGTTTTATCATTGAAGTTGTGCCAGTATCAAAGCAGAGATAAATTGAATAGTAGTAAGAATATGAAGAGGCCAGAGGGCAACCATGAACTACCTATCTTTGTCATTGATTTTGTCAAAGCGAATTCCTTCACGGTATGTAAACTTATGTCCCATTGATGAAACATTAACAATCCTTCCTTCTTTGTGGCTCTGTTGAGCTGTATTTTTCAGGTTCTCTAGCAAAAGATTTGTCAAAAGAAAATGACCTGCACAAACAATACTAGTCTTCTTATATTGGCGGTACTTCAACCTGAAACCATCCTATTAGTTTTTAACAAGTCCAAGAGAACAAAACACACACGGCTGTACACATCTGATTATTGACAAATAAAGCCAGGGTAACTTCAAGAAGATCAGTCTCTTATTTATTGGTAAAATGTAATATTTTAGATAATAATTAGAAAAAAGAATGATCTCCCCGAAGTTAGGTGGATCATTCTTAGACTGATATCGTTAAAACACTGGTTATACAATGGCAGCAGTTTCACCTTTTATAGTCATAAAGGTTTTGACGCAATTTCTGAGTACAAACGACTTTGTAGGTTAAAAAGTGTAGCCATAAGATACATCAAACAGAGAACCTCCCCTCTTCTAAGACCCAAACACTAACTAGCCTTGATATGGAAGCAAGAAGCTCAACTTAATGAAAAAGCTCGTCTACAAGCCAACGAATATACCTCTCACCATTATGCTATTTTCATAAAATAGTAGTAAAACAAAATGATAAAATGTCAAATCTAAGGATCCGTGTATTGTACCAACTACCATGTCAAGGAATGACTATGTATTCTGAAAATTCTTCATGAATGTGAATATTAAACTAAGATACGTTAAACAGACATTAGAAATAAATTCATTTACCTAGATGATTAGTTGCAAACTGCAATTCAATGTTGTCTTGAGAAAGCATGAATGGCGGAGCCATAACCCCTGCATTATTGCTTCAAAAATAAAAGAGGTATTTAATTTCTTAATATTCATGCATTAAGGTGGAAGGCAGAGTGGACAATGTTCATTCCAAGCTATGCCAATGGACGAAACATGAATGCAGAAGTCCAATTATGACTGTGCATTGCACCCTTAAAACAGTTAAAGGACTATTTTCTTACATTAGGATGTTCAGAGGATGGCCAGAAGAGTTATACTCTGATGCAAACTTCCTAACGGATGCCATAGAACTGAGATCCAACTCCATTACATCAATTTTGGCATGAGGAATCTCTTTAAGAATACTTTCTTTAACTTCTGCGCCAGTTTTTACATTGCGAACTGCCATTACTACATGTGCGCCACGCATTGCAAAGACACGCGTCGTTTCTGCACCAATACCACTTGATGCTCCTGAAAATTTAAAGATCCAGACAAAAATAAGCCTTAGGTCGGCTTGCATTGCATATGCTAGTAAGTAATGGAGAGGCAATAATCCAAATTCAAAATGACCCTCTTAAATTCCCGAAAAGCAATATGAAACTCTACTGAAAAATAAACTTATTCTTGAAACCAATAGAGTTTTAATCTCTTGGTAATTATGAAAACATAAAATAAAGTAGATAGGAGATCTTGTTCTATCGCATAATAGCTGTTTCACTCGTGAAACATGGCATTCCATGGGCTATATAAGTTGGTAATTTCAGAGATCTATATGAAACAATATTAAAATCATAGACTCCCCAATTCAAAATCTTCTATGTCAGCGACAAATTACTACCACCCAGTTGCAGTATTGGAAAAAAAAAATGCCAACAGGTAAGAAGGATTTCATTTTGAAACTCTGCTAGTTAGTTGCCAGATGATCATCTCTTGCCATTGATATTCACATTTAACTTCTACTAATAGTTATATCAATAAATACAGTCAATCAACTACACCTCAATCCTGAGCTAGTTAGACTCAGTTATATGAATCCTCTCTATCCATTCCACTTTCATTGAATATCGAGCACGTCCAGCAAAATTAATTCAGAGAATTTTTCATATCATATTGGACAATTATTAAATTGGCCATCATTTTACCACAACCCTCCTCCTTTATCCGGGCTAAAAAAGAACCATGCTTTGGAAACACGGACCGAGTTTATATCAACAAACACAATAAAAGGGCAGCCCGATGCACTAGGACCCGCGCATAGGTCTATTGTACGCAGCCTTAACCTTCATTTACTGTTTCCAAGGCCTCTTGCAACAATAACAAACTAAAGTAGCAGGCACAGTTCAACATATTTCCTTTTACCACAAACAATAAGTGGAGAACTAATACAGTATACAGATAAGAAAATAATAGAGTCAAATGAAAAAGAAAAAAAAACTAAAGAAAGCAGATACCAAATTGGTCAATCAAAACATTAGGGAAATGGGTATTGAAGAAAAACAAAAACTTCAAAAAGATAAAATGGGAAAAAAAAAAAAAGGGGGGGGTGGTGGAACCTGTAACAATGGCAGTGAGGCCAGTAGCATCAATTCCTTGAGTAACTGCTTCAGCAGTAGAAGAAGCTGAAAATCCAGATCCTCCTTTCCTTCCAAAAATCCACATCTTTTTTGCTCTGAGTTTTTCTTTGGAGTGTTGACTTGTTGATTAGTGTAGATCAAGGAAATGCTGTAATTACTTCTTTATTTCTATAAAATATGAAATCTAATATATTACTAGTATATTATATTATTACGTTTTAAAGAGTAAAGACAAATTTTCTTTCTTGGGCACAGAGGTATTGATAAAACCAAGAATTTTACCTATAAAACAACAAAGGAAAAAGGCAAAGGCAATCCACTATTTGTTTCTTTTTAGAGTGGATTACACGCAAAAATTACACCATCAACTTAATATTATTATGAATAATTATAATATTTACCTTAATGAAATTATGGGTAAATTACTCTGATATTATTATTATTATTAAAGTCTTACTTTATTAAACTGACAAGGTGAAAAAGAATTTACTATCAAATCATTTAAAACGTAATTACATGTAAGTACTCATATCAAAAGGAATTATTAAGGTCGATTGTCGTCGTTGGATATTGATGAAAATAATGCAAGGTCCAGAAAATAAGTGCAATAATCTACAATTACAAATATGTAAAAGCCTTTTGAAAATTGAATTTAATTCCCCAAATGTATTTTCCTTTTTCCTTCTTTTTATTTTTGTGATTGATAGAGTAAGGCCATAAAAAATAATTTTATGGAAGATAAATTGAACTGCCGAAATTAATTACATTCCCTACCAAAAAGTATACAGGTATGTTATATATATATATATATATAATACACTATGTATGTGAATATACATTTATTAACAATACACTCTGCTTAGCTTTTGTTGTATAGGTAAATAGGTCATAACTTCCTATAGACATATACTATCGAGTATCTATTACCTCACACCGACATAAATTAAAAAATTATGTGTGTGACAGTTAAAATTTGAACCTAAGACTATTGTCAACTTTGCTACCTCTACCTATTCTTTAGCATTAACTGGTTCAAATCCAGGGGGAGGGGGAAGAGTACTAATAGTAATAGGATAAAATAAAGAACCTTCATTGATAGGGTGCAATACAACATAACCTGATAATTTACACACAGAATAGACATTTGAACACAAGAAAATCCACATTACAAATACATCAGAAGGAGAGGATTAAAATTTAACCCCAAAAAAAAGGTACAAAGTCTTGAAAATTCAGAAAGCTAAGGCTTCTTGAGCAAACTTAAGAAGACTTGTGGAATGGAATGGCTCTGATAATTATTTGGTGGTATACTGCAGCAAGTGCAGCTCCAATGAATGGTCCAACCCAAAAGATCCACTGTTGAAAATCAACAAAAACAAATTACAACTTGTTAGCTATAGCTCTTTACCATGCCACAAAAAAGATATATTGTTCTTTTTTTTTTTTTTGTTACAATAACGATGACGTTCACACCAACTTGAGAGAAAGAAATGTTTCTTAAGATTTAGATTGAACACTTACGTGGTCGTCCCATGCCTGATCTGTGTTGTAGATGATCGCAGCTCCAAGACTCCTAGCAGGGTTGATGCCAGTTCCGGTGATGGGAATAGTGGCCAAATGAACCAAGAACACCGCGAATCCAATGGGAAGTGGTGCCAAAATCTGCAACACCATCCAAAATTTTCACAATGATGTCTTGTTTTTAATAAGAATTTTTATGTCTCTACGCTGAACAGTGTAAAGTTATATTGTCAAATCACCAAAAAGATAACTACAGATGATCGTCAACACACAAGTTATATGTTATTAGTTTGGTTAGATTGGTGGTAAGGACTCATTGTTTCATACTACAACCAAAGAGCATGACTTGTGACCCAAATCTCAACTTCTCTAAACAAAGGCAGCCCGGTGCACTAAGCTCTCACTATGCGCGGGTCCGAGGAAGGGCCGGACCACAAGGGTCTATTGTACGCAGCCTTACCCTACATCAAGAGGCTGTTTCCACGGCTTGAACCCGTGACCTCATGGTCACATTACAACAACTTTTCTCAACTTTTCTAAAAGAAAGAGAATAAATTTTAAACCCTTTTTGGAGTAGATGAGAATTCTTTCAAACACAACTAGGACCACAACATTATGATATGGTGAATCCCTGCATTATTTCATCCAACAAAAAGAGCCAAACCTACAGTAGCTCATTCACGTGAACATCACCATCTTTAGCCAAACTCATATCATATTTTTCAATGGCATGGGTGCCCACCAAGATAACACACAACACCAACTAAAAGCACTTGCTAACAAAACCAAACATGCCACATGCTAGCATGGACATCATTTTTGCTGCACCAAAAAAGTAAGACCGCTTGTCCTAAATAATTTAACTTTTGTATACAATAACTTTTACACTATCGGTCTAATTTAACATATCATGTAGGTATCATGTCCTTTTCTCACGGTTACTAATTTCACTTTTTATAAATAATTTTATAAATAGTTACCATAGTAGCTTAAAAAGTTTTCATACTATTAATGTATAAACTCTTATTATTATGGACAGTCACTTATAGCCATCCTGAGTTCCTGATAATATAAAAATAAAAATTTCACTTTGTTTAAACTCTATCCTAAAACCAATCCACTCACCCACCCCCACAACTTCAGCTTCCCCAAAAGACCTTTGCACAAAGTAATACTGAATTCAGATAAGAAAGTGGGAAAACAGATTCAAGTAGAATTTACATCCAATTCTCTACTTAGCCATATGGTCACATGGTCACAAGGGTGGTCAGTCGACCGCCCGTCGAAAAATTGCACTGTGTATATAGATAAAATATTATGTTTTAGAAGTATATAACACATATTGAACACCCTTTATCGGGAATTTTTTTCACTTCTTTCAAATTTGAATACGAGAAATTCCTAGCTTCGCCACTGTTCCCACTATACCAAAGCTTACAAGTACAGGGTCAACAACAGCAACAAAAAAAACCCCTAGTGTAATTTCACAAGTTGGGTCTGGGGAGGGTAGAGTGTACGCAAAACTTACCCCTACCTTCAAGAAGGCAGAGAGGTTGTTTCCGGTAAACCCTCGGCTTAGGAAAGGTACAAGTACAGGGTCAAATGAAAACTAAATCTAACAGGTAAATTTTCAAGATAAGCAATTTCATATCACAAAAGAGTAATGATATTGAACCAAAAACATGTTAAATATGAAGTTACAATAGAATACTTACAGGAACATGTGAGTCTCTGGCATTTCTCTTAGCATCAGTAGCAGAGAAAACAGTGTAAACAAGGACAAAAGTGCCAATAATTTCAGCACCAAGGCCATCACCTTTGGTGTAACCAGGGTTAACAACATTAGCACCACCACCAAGTCTCTGGTATGGACCAACCATGAATCCCTTCACAACACCAGCACCACAGATTGCACCAAGGCATTGCATCACTATGTAGAAAACAGCCCTGGTTAAGGACAGTTTCCTTGCCAAGAACAATCCAAAGGTCACAGCTGGGTTAATGTGTCCTCCTGTTATTTCAAAACACAATATAAGTCAGTTTTAGAGAGAAATATATAAACCCCATATGTCCAAAAGGCAAATCAAAGAAGGAAAAGACTCCCCTTTTTGTAATTTAGACAGAGAAAGTAAACCATTAAACATGTTCTCAACCTCTAAAACAGGAAAAAACTGATCTTTTTTGCAAGTAAATTCAAGAATCCATTTAATTACTACTTGACAAAAGTATGATATACAAAGCAAGTAACTAAGAGCACAAATATGGTGAGCAAAAGAGAATAAGCAAGGAGGATTAGCCACAAAAGGTCGTATTAAAGTATAAAGAGGTAAAGATACAAGCTTGAGCAAGGCAAATGACTAAGAACCAACAAGAATGGAAGGGAAAACTCCATTCTTGTAATTTAGACACAGCAAGTAAACCAAATACATGTCTTGAACCTCTAAAACAGGGAAAAACTGAATCTTTTTATAAATACTCAAGAATCAATTAAATTAGTTGACAAAAATATGATTCAAGTACAAAGTAAGTAACTACGAGCTAAAATATGGTGAGCAAAATAAAGGGAAAACAAAGAGAATCAGCCACAAAAGGCCATAATTTAAAGGAACAAGCTTTAGCAAGGTAATGACTTAGAACCAACAAGAATCGACCATTCTTGTAATTTTGACATAGTAAAGTAAACCAATAACATGTTTTAAACTACTAAAAACAGGCTCAAATAAGTAACTACAAGCTCAAATATGGTGCCACAAAAGGCTATACTAGAAGTATAATAAGAGAAAAGGAAAAAACTTTAGCAAGATAATGACTAAGAAACAACAATAACAACGACAACAACAACCACTTGTATTTCCACAAGTGGGGTCTGGTAGAGAGGTGACCCTCGGCTAAAAAAAATAACTACGAAAAAACAAGAAATGGGAAGGAAAAAACTAACCTGAGATACCAGCAGTGCAGTAAACCAAAGCAAAGATCATACCACCAAAAGCCCAAGCAACACCTTGAATACCAACTGAACTACACAGACTATCAGATCTCTTAAGACCCATAACAGTCAAGATAGTGATGTACAAAAACAAGAAAGTAGCCATGAATTCTGCAATTCCAGCTCTGTAAAAAGACCATGATGATAACTCCCCTGGTTCAAACAAAGGAGCTGGTGGTGGCTCTTTGTAATCCTTATCTGTTTGAGCAGCTGTTCCTAATGGCTGTGTTTCTCTGAATTTGTTAGCTCCAAGCTTAACATCTTCTTCTTTGTTTTCTGCCATTTGAACACTCACTAAACTTAGCTTCTTCTTTTTTTCTCTCTTTTTTTGTGCTAAGTGGATAGTACAAAAACCAAGTTTGGTGTTGAGAAAAGATAGGGTTGTGGTTGTTTTATAGTGGAGAAATCATTATGAAGACAAATTAATTAAACTGTGACATTCTTATTTAATTGGTCTGGTTAATTATTGAGTTGGTCGGTCTATATCTTTTTTCCTAATTAGCAAAATCATTCTGTCATTAATCGTGAGTGGAACTTTCACGCAACCGGTAAAGTTGCTATCATGTAATCAAGAGGTTATGGGATTGAGTCGTAAAAATAATTTAAGGTAAGATTGCATACAATAAACTCTTATGGTTCGGCCCTTCCCCAAACCTTATGCGTAGCGGGGCTTAATGCACCGGACTGCCCTTTATTCTATCATTAACATATTATGTGTCATATCCTGTGGGCTAGTTTGGTACGAGGTATAAGGGATAACTAATCTCGGGATTAAATTTGAGATGGGTTTATCCTATGTTTGGTTGAAATAAAATCGAGACATAACTAAGATTAGTTATTGCGGGATTGTAGTATTATTTTTATTCATATGGGAAAGTGGGATAATAATCGCAGAATAACTGATCTAGAAATAATTAATTTTTGGATAACGTGTTTTGCCAACCAAACGATACCTATGAGAATATATTTAGTCTCTTGACAAAAAATAATGGTATGTATTTTATATCAAATACGAATGAATGCATGATATATATATATATATCAACTAATATATGTATTTCTTACTTCAACTTTTAATTACTGAACCAAAATTATATTTTACTATAAATATTGAGTGCTAGTAAGTACTTACACAAATAAATAAAAGTGTGACAAACTTATTGAAATGATATGATTAATTATTGGGTTGGTCTAATCTTAATTTATCTAATTAAAATAATTATTTTGTTAATGACATTATGGACAGTACTATATGAGAATATTATTAGTGTCTTGACTCTTGAACAGGGAAAGAAAAGAGTGTTCTGGAAATATGGGCCAGAGTGGGAGAGGGATGTTGACAGATTATTATTATTATTATTATTATTATTATTATTATTGTGTGGTTTATTTGTTATTCTTATCCTATACAGAGTGTCAGTATTAATTATTTGAAAACATTTTGTACTTGATTAGCTGGTCTGGAAACAACTTATTCACCTAATCTTTCAATAGTTGTAAGAATGTGGGCAGCTAAGCAAAATTTAGAAAATTAATAATCATCAGATAATGGGGTGCAAAACCTCTTAATTATTAATGAGCTCCAATAAAATTATTGCCTCAGAGAAAGCTCCATATATTTTCAATTTTTCAATTGCCTTAAATATTTTTCTGTTCCATTGTTACCATAAAAGTGGACTTGGTTAACATTCGGGCAAAATATAAAATTAGTTGGTCGGTCGAAATTATTTATATTTGCTAACAAAAAATCGATATATTTTATCTACTATTATTTTTTAGAGGAGCTAAAAATACAAATTTCTTAAAATTTCATGGATATCATCACTCCATGATGCTATTATTTGCTTTCTATCGATTAACAGCTTGTTTGGATGGTTGTTATCTACTGTATTGTATCGTATTGTTACTTTAAACATCATACTTGTTTTGATTGTTACTTAAATTTTATTATTTCGTATAGTTAAATTCGTTGTTACGTATCGACGGAAAGGACGAAAAGTGTCACTGTATGTAACGACGGATTTGGTGTTGTATCGTCGTTACCTTTCTTTTCTCTCATTTTGCCCTTCTTTATTATTAAATAACATATTTTATCATTTACCCTACTTTTTTATATAATGATTCTACTTCGTATCTTGTTTTTTTAGTAATATTGCAAGTTTATTCTTCATATTTTGGTGCGTGACATCATGAAACGATGACAAACGATATAATCTATCCAAAAATTGTATTCATCAAACAATACTATATGATACATTATAAAACGACATGTAACAACTTTCCAAACAAGCAGTAATTTATGCTATGTATTTTTCAAATATCTGTAATAAAGCAAAATTTCCATACTATGCAAGAATAATTCTGACATAGCAAAAAGAGATTGAGAAAATTGGACAACAATTATCACGACAATAGAAGAACTATTTATACTTTATCTTTTTTCTTTTTTTGGATGTTAGAAGCAAAGCCAAACTTTTAACCTTTCCAATGGAATATTCTAGGAGAACAATCACTTTTACACTAAAAAAAATCGTTAATCTTGTGACTCAATTCTTTCTTTCTTTTTTAGTTTTAGAACTCTTGAGTGTGTTTGTATGCAATATTAAAGATTGTAAAATAAAATTCACTTAATTGATATATGTACATACTTTCATCCAGTAATCAATGAATCGCTAATTAAATCTAAAAGGTAAAAGATAATATTATGTCTATTAGAGTTTGTTCATTTTGTCTATGAGTATAAAACTTGTGACGGCTCAACAAACCCTTGAATCAAAATCAATTACTAGCATATATTTTTTTTTAAATAAAGCAAAAAGAATGTTATCCTTGCGGCTTAGAAGCATAAGCTTACCTAAGCAAACCTAATAAAGCTCATAAGTCAAGCCCTAAACCATTTTTTTGGAGTATTATTATTTTTAGTTCGCGCCAGAAATTATTTATATTTGGTAGCTGAAAAAGTATAAAATTTGTATAATATTTGTATATAATATATATAATATTTATATATAAAAAGAATATATAAATTTTATATATTTTTTCGTCTATTATTTTTATATTGGCTATACAGTGTCAGTTTTGCTATTCTTTTACCGAGGAAAAACACATCCACAAACAACCACGGAAAAGGGGGGAAAATTAAAATAAAAAAATAAATAAATAAAAAGGGTGAAAAAGATGTGAAGTTAATCGAATGGCTGAGGAAAAAGTAGCCGTTTTAATTATGTGACCGTTAAGGAAAGGGACAGCCCTAGAATAAGCACATGGGCCAAGGCCCAACGGCTACGATGGGCTGAGATGAAGATCATGATCCATCAATGTCATTCCTAGGTGTGACATCAAAATGGGCCCCATCTTTTTGGAATTGTTTTCTATAAAAAATTGCAGAAATATAACATTTTTTGCGGCCGTCTTTAACTTTTGACCATCGCTTGTTCCATGGGCAGAACTTTAAAATTAAAAGTTAAAAGTGTTGTCCACGGGACAGAACTTTGTTAAACTTAAAGTTCTGCCCATTGGATAAGCAAAGATAAAAAATTCAAGACCATCTACTTTGAAGGCTATTTAAGACCATATTCTATTGCACCTATCACTAACTTAAGGGTAAAGCGAGTAAAATCATCGTTTTAAGCACCAAAATATAGAGGCTCCAAAAATAGTATAATTATATGTAATTATTAATTTATATAATTACCATTAATAAAAGGTTTCAAAAATATACATATTTTTTCTTTTTTGAATTTGGTTGAAGTTACTTTGATGAGTGAGTTACGGATTTTTTTTTCCTATTTCATTAATTATATATTTCTTTACCTTTCCTTTTGAGCTCTGATTTTTCCATCTCTAGGTACACTTCTTTCATGTTCTTGTTTCTGACCATTTTCCTTTCCAATTTCAACTATTATTAGTTGCTCTTTATCTCCGTTTGATTAGTGCGTTGATCATAATATTAAGTTCTTTTGCCTCATTAGTGATTAATGTATGATTATTATGAAGTTAGAGGGGTCTCCTATTATTTTATTTATTTTATTTGGAAAAATGACACTGTATCCGCACTCAAAATAATAACCAAACAAATATATATTGTATATATATATTATATATGTCATATACAAAAATATACTATAAAATTTATATATTTTTTCGGCTACCGAACGTAAATATTTTCTGGCAGGGGCTAAAACTGATAACACCCCTTATTATTATTTGACTTTAGGACCTTCAAATTTGTTAAAATATCATGGTATAGCCAGTTTTCACACTGGTCAATGAAAAATAGCCAGCGTTTATCAAGTCAATGAAAAATAGCCACTATTTTGCTGCAACAGGGACCGGTCCAGTATAATATACGGGAGTTCTGGTGCATTTGTGTACGAACTCCAGCATATTATGCTGGACCGGTATACTTTGCTAACTCCTGTAAAATTTGCAGGAGACTGGAGCACCAGTGCTCCAAACTCCAGCATATTATACTGGACAATTATACTTGCTGGAACTCCCGTAAAATTTGCGGGAGTTCCAGCATAAGTTATCCTGGAACTCCCGTAAAATTTACGGGAGTTCAAGCATACTTATGCTGGAACTCCCGTAAAATTTGCGGGCGTATTTTTCCGGATTTTGAACAGTGTTTTCGCTCAGATTTAAAGTGGCTAAATTTCGATGACTTTTGAAACTTGGCTATTTTTCAACGACCAGTGGTAAATCTGGCTATTTTTGAATTTCGCTTTTTGATGCGTGGATCAATCAAATGTGACAAAAAGGAATAGCTAATTTAGAGAATCTGAATTGAAATTAAAAATTAAAATAGTAAAAAATATGAAAAAGACTATACATAAAGAAGAAGAAAAATAGATCTGATGAGAAGGTAAATGTATCATTTAATTTAGTGAGAGAAATATTTTATCCTATTAGATTATTCAATCCCACCTCTACCCAATTTCAAAAAAAACTATTAAAATTTAAAATATTTTAATCAAATAATTAATATAAATATAGATTATATATATTATATAATCATATAATAGTACTTTATATTTTTTTGGGCCTTTAAAATATTTTAGGGGCCTAAGGTCAAGAGCTTCACTTGCCTTACCCTAGAGCCGCCCTTGTTTAAATTTTAGCTTAAAAATTAAATTAAATTAGTCTGATTCAATGGTGAAAATAGGTCACATTAACCATGGATAGACAGAAAGTAACAAGCACATGAGATTGGCTGGAAACCACACAAAAAAGTACTTATACTATAAGGTTTTGACTTTAGGGATTTATCGGAAATTTGACCTTTTGACCTCCGGAATAGTCTTAACTCGTAAACAACTCGATCCATCAGTTTTTAGGGGAATATAGAGATGATAGTTTTTGGCTAATGCTCTTAGACTATTCCACATACAACAACAGTCAGGGGTGTACATGGATCGGGTTGTTCGGTTTTTATCAAAATCAAATCAAACCAACTATATCGATTTGAATTGGTTTAGTTTTGTCGGAGTTTTCGGGGTTTTTGTTATATGAATATTATTTGAATCTTACTTTGTTAATTTTTTGATAAGTAAAGTATATGTTTAGTAAAAATTTAGAAATTGACAAATATATGATCTATTAAAATATTCTTATGAAATAATTTTCTTAACACACGATAGTTATTTTTCAGTCGTCTGACAATAATTTTATGTTGATGTACACTTACACGGTTAACCGAATTTAATAATTAAACATAAAAATAAATATGATCTTATATAATGATATGTTCTATTTAATTTTAAATTATCAAAATATCATTTCGAATTCGAAAAAGATATAAGAATTTAATAGATCTTCATATATGAATATAGAAGAACAAGGAGATTGACGTATTTTACTAACACTTGATAAGAAAGTGACCATACAATCCATTATTTAAAGTTAATAAATATGGAGCACTTCATATTTAACTAAATATTACATTCCATAAGAGAATCACAAATATTTTTAGATAGTTTTTAAAGAAAATCTATAAAAAAAATCTTATAAGTATATATAAAAATGATATATATTTATGTCGGTTTGGTTCGATTTTTTTTACTTAATACCAAATTTAATCGGATTATTTAATCGTTTTGTTTGACTTTTCGGATTGGTGCGATTTTCCGATTCGGCTTGTACACCCCTAAAAACAATGAACGAAATGAGTTCAATATTTCAAGTTACTAACACTAAACCTATTGAATATTTGAAATTGTATATTCAAAATATAATATTTATTAAAATTCAATGGCTTTCTCACACACACACACCCCATTCGGCAACATACTTAATTCGGCAAGCTAAAAAGCTACTTCCGCCGCTGGTGCGTTAATTGGGAGACTTATAGACAAATTCCAAGATTGTATAGACAAATTTTTAAGACGAATTGCGACAATATGTTGACGCTGTCTGTGCAACAGTCCGCGTACAGTACACCATTGGAAATAGTTTTCAACCAGTAATAAATGGTTCTCAATAGTAGCTGCTCATTACCACACATGCAAATATCGGATGATTCACAAAAGGTTCAGCCATCTGACAAAACTTGAAAGACATGAAAAATGGCTCGGACCAAAAACGTTACTACCAACTCAAGTCTAAGCTTATCCTTTAGTATATCTCATTCATAAAATCAACCTACTTTTGCCTCGAGCAAAAATATCATGGTTAGATTCCTTTTTTAAAGTATACGCACGGAAGCTAGTAATAAGTACTAAAACTTAGCAACTGAAGCTGCTTCAGCTTTACGAAGTAGTATTTTTCTACTAATGCTATGCTGTTTGTGAAAGTTGAGAAATGAGGGAGCTCCGAGCTGCCTCCAATGGAGGTTGTGGAAGCTTCTCGAAGAGAGAGGATAACAAAGAGAAGAGTAAAGTCGGTTAACTGAAATTGATATTAACCAAAAACTAACTAAAAAGGTTGCTCTCAGTACATATATATACATATTGACTTATTGACTAACTGATGCTAACTAATAATGCTGACTCAGCATTGATACAAATAAATATACAGTAATATTCTCAATACCCCCCTCAAGTTGGAGGTGAAGGAGTCACACCCAACTTGCCAAGTACAGAAGAATGTTTGATTCCAGTGAGGACTTTAGTAAGAACATCAGCAAGTTGTTGCCCAGTCCCAATGTGATGTAGTGAAATGAGACCCTCTTGGAGCTTGGTGCGCACAAAATGGCAATCCACTTCAATATGCTTGGTTCTTTCATGGAATACAGGGTTCCTAGCAATGTGTAAAGCAGATAGACTATCACAATGTACAGGTATGGGTAGATTTATTGACACAGTAAGTTCTTCAAGCAGCCTGGATAGCCAAACAAGCTCACCAACAACCTTTCTGAGAGCTCTATATTCTGCTTCTGCTGAGGAGAGTGAAATAGTTTCTTGTTTCTTAGACTTCCAACTAATTGGGCTTCCACCTAGGAACACAATGTACCCGGATACTGACCTTCTGGAATCTGGACAAGCTGCCCAATCAGAGTCACAATATGCAGTCAGAGAAAGATCACCTTCATTTCTGAAACAAAGACCCATAGTGGGATCTCCTTTTAGGTATCTCAACATGCGATAGGCTGCCTTCAAATGGGGCTCCCTAGGGTCTTGCATGAATTGACTAAGATGCTGAACCCCATAAGCTATGTCCAGCCTGGTATTGGTGAGAAAATTTAACTTGCCAATTAACTTCTATAGAAAGTAGGATCAGAAAGTGGGGTTCCCTCTTTGGCTTTCAGCTTGATTGTAGGATCAAGAGGAGAAGTTAGGGGTGGATAATGAAGACATTCATAGTCTTTCAATAAGTCTAAAACAAACTTTCTTTGAGAGACAACAATGCCATCTGACTTGTAAAGGATCTCCAGACCCAAGAAGTAATGTAGCTGTCCCAAATCCTTGATTTTAAACTTATCATGTAAGAAAACTTTGAGTTGATCAATCTCTTCATAATCAGTCCCTGTGAGCAACACATCATCCACATACACTGCTGCAAAAACAATAGAGGAGTTCTGTCTTCTGTAAAATAAGGAATAATCATGCATGGAGTGCACATACCCTCTGGAATACAGCACTTCAGTTAGTTTATCATACCATTGCCTACTTGCCTGTTTTAAACCATAAAGTGACTTGTTTAGTTTACACACTAGTTGTGAAGAAGACACTTCAAGACCTGGAGGAGTTTGCATGTAGACCTCCTCATGAAAATCTCCATGGAGAAATGCATTATTCACATCTAGTTGTGAAATGTGCCACCTCTTCTTTGCTGCTATAGCAATGAGTGACCTCACAGTAGTCATCTTGACCACTGGGGAGAAGGTCTCTGTATAATCTACATCAGCTTGCTGAGTGTATCCTTTAACAACCAGTCTTGCTTTATACCTCTCAACACTACCATCTGCCCTATGTTTAACTTTATACACCCATCTACACCCAATGGCTTGTTTTCCTTTAGGTGAGGGAACCAAATCCCATGTTTTGTTGGCATACAAAGCATCAAATTCCTGTGTCATGGCATTCTGCCAGGCAGGATATACTGCAGCTTCTTCATATGAAGTTGGCTCTCTATCATTGCAAATGTTCTCTACAATATGCTGACTATTAGGATGTAGGGCATCATAAATGATGTGGTTATTACCAGAAGACATGGCATGTACAGAAAAATTGGCAGTACACTTCAGATTTGGTATCTTATAAACATAATCATTTAGATGAGATGGCAATCTATGCTCCCTATTGGATCTCCTGAAGGTTGGTTGTTCTGCCGGAGGTTGAGGGGATGAGACCAGATCTTGTAGTTGGTCTACTGGAATTTGAGACTCATGACTAGGGGACATAGGGGAGGACACATCAGAGGATGTGTTGGAGTTTGAAGAACTGGTAGTTTCCTGGTTATTAGTATTTTCACTATTGTGATGGTGTAGTTGAACATCAGTAGAATCAGGGGAATTCTCAAAGAATGGTATATTAGGAAGGATAGATGGAATGTTTGATGTAGAGTTAAGAGTGAAGGGGAAAACTGACTCATAAAATGTAACATCTCTAGAAACATGTATTTTCCTAGTGGCCAGACTTAGTACCTTGTAACCCTTTGTACCAAAAGGATATCCTACAAATACATGTGGACTGGTTCTTGGTTCTAGTTTATCTCTGAATGGTTTTGGTACTGTGGGGTAGCATAAGCACCCAAAACTTCTCAAGTGAGAGTAGTTTGGCTTCCTTTTGTATAATAGTTCAAAGGGACACTTGTTCTTTAGAGGAATGGTTGGTAATCTATTAATCAAGTATGTTGCTGTCAGGACACACTCTCCCCAATATTTTAATGGCAATCTGGATTGAAAAAGGAGTGCTCTAGCTACTTCAAGCAGGTATTTATGTTTTCTTTCCACCACCCCATTTTGTTTTGGTGTATAAGGACAAGTTTTCTGGTGGTTAATTCCTTTGGATTGGAAGAAAATGGCAGCTTCATTGCTGGTAAATTCCAGACCATTATCAGATCTTACACATTTGACAGTTGTCTTGAATTGGTTTTACCATGGCTGTAAAGGCCTTTATTATCTGCAAGGCATTGCTTTTGCAACTTAGGAGGTGTGTCCAAGTGGACCTACTGTAGTCATCTACCAGGGTTAGAAAATATTTGAAGTTATTGTGTGTAGATACATGATAAGGCCCCCACAAATCCACATGAAGTATTTCAAAGATTTCAGTAGTTTCTGTTGTTCTTTGGGGAAAAGAAAGTCTGGATTGTCTGGCCATGGGGCAAATATTGCATGTAAAAGGCTGTTTGTCAGAAAAGGTTACAGGTATAGTAGGAATTCCTTTCATTTTACTAAAAGGCACATGGCCAAGTCTGAAATACCACAAAACATCTAGATTATTAATATGAGATGAAACAGAAAACAAAATAGGGTTACTGTCTTTATTCTTGGTGTTGTGAATGGAATTATTTACAATTGGAAGTGCATTGAAGGACTGAATTAGACAGTGTACAGCCCTTACATCACTAGAATGAATGGAAAGACAAGAAGGACTACATTTCTGTTTAGAACTACCTTTCTTCAAGCACCTGGAGCAAAGAAAATATAAACCATCCAGCAACTTACCAATCTCCAGAGGCCTCTTCAGTGAAGGGGCCTGCAGCAGACAGGAAGTGTCTGAGAATGATGCAATACACTTTAAATGAACTGCCAAGGAACTGATGGACACCAAGTTAAATTTGAATGAAGGAATGAATAGAACTTTGTACAGGATGATTTCAGGTGTTAGGAATACACTTCCAATTTCACTTACTCTGACTTTATAGCCATTTGGAAGCTTTACTAATAGAGGATAAGGGAGATTTACTATGTTGTGTAATTGAGATTTATCAAAGGTCATGTGGTGTGATGCCCCGGAATCTAATATCCACAAGTCAGCCTTTGCATTAAAGCATCTACATGATGGGTTGTCAAAATCAATTGAAGAAGTGCAAGCAATCATACCTGCAAAATTCATTGATGCTCCACTAGCCATGTTCACACTAGCTGAGCCTTCTCCAATGCTTCCCGTATGAAAATGTTTCAATAGGCTGACAATCTGTCCATATTGCTCTTTTGTAAGGTTGACATTTTGGTTTTGGCTTTCTCCTTGGGACTCCAGTTTTTCTCCTTCCTCAACACTTGTCACTGCATTTGCTGTGACATTTGAACCTTGTATTGTTGTTGTACCCTTGCGTAACCCGCCTATGTTGTTGTTGTGATCCTTGATTGAAGCTTTGAGGATAGCCATGGAGTTTATAACATTTGTCCTTAGTGTGACCTTGTCGTTTGCAGTAATCACAGAAAGGTCGAGCCCTATTGTTCACATTTTGGTTTCCAGTTCCAGCAGTATAGTTTGTTTTAAAATTCCTTCCTCCCAGGTTTGCATTCAGTGCTGTAGAATCAATATCCAGCTGATTTCTGGGCTTAAATTCCCTCTGTTTTTCTTCTTGTATCAGGAGGGCAAATGCTTGTGCCATATTTGGTAACAGCTTCATCATAAGTATACTCCTTCGAACAACTGTATAGATCTCATTAAGCCCCATTAAGATTTGTATGAGTCTCCTATCCTGCTCTGCCTTATGCATGTTCTCCTTCGCTCCTCAGGTGCATATGCAGCTACAATGAGCCTTAACACTGAGAGTATTCAATTCCTCCCAGAGTTTCTTCATCTTCGTGTAATATCCAGTAATATCAAGTACTCCCTGGCTCAAATCGTTGATTTCCTTCTGAATTTGGTACAATTTGGCCCCATTCGTCTGATCATATCGATCCTGAAGCTCTTTCCACAATTCGACGGAATCATTCACATACTCAACACTGTCAGCTATATCTCTCGATAGAGAATTCAGAATCCACGAGGTGACCATATCATCACATCTTTCCCATTGGCGAAAGAGTGGAGAAGTCACAAGAGGTTTTTGAGTATCTCCAGTAATGAACCCTAGCTTATTCTTCACAGAGAGGGCTCTGAGTACACTCCTCCTCCAGGAGCGGTATCCAATTCCATCAAAAGGCACCGGAACTAGACTAGATCCTGGACTATCGGAAGGATGTATATAAAATGGACTCCCAGCGTCAATTGTCGTCTGCATCGTTGTTGTTGCTGTGGTGGTGGTTGCTTCATCAACATGATCTGTGACCGCCATGAGGATTTTGTGATAAATCTGCGAATGATAGTCAGAGTGTTCTTCGTACAGCTGAAATTTCTTCAATTCGCTAACGGATCATCACTGAATGTGCTCGATCCAAATTTTCCCCAAATCGTGATTATCAAAAAAGTTATAAGAAACCCTAAACTGCTCGAATCAACTGAAAATAGCAAAAAGATATGATGCGTGGTCGTTGATCGGACCTCCGCTCTGATACCATGTGAAAGTTGAGAAATGAGGGAGCTCCGAGCTACCTCCAATGGAGGTTGTGGAAGCTTCTCGAAGAGAGAGGATAACAAAGAGAAGAGTAAAGTCGGTTAACTGAAATTGATATTAACCAAAAACTAACTAAAAAGGTTGCTCTCAGTACATATATATACATATTGACTTATTGACTAACTGATGCTAACTAATAATGCTGACTCAGCATTGATACAAATAAATATACAGTAATATTCTCAATACTGTTCTATATACACACAAACCAGCAAGAGTTTAAGCTGTTAACATGTTCTCAGAAGAAAAATATGTACAGAGTAAAATTGAGGTATTTCATAACTATATTTCCTAGCTTTAAGTTTAAGTTTGTTCAAAAAGCTCCTTAGATTTCATGCTCTGTGGAGCTTTATCAGTTTTGGCCTTTTGTCTTTTAGCTTCCTTTTTCGAAATCTTTGAATTATCAATATGGGAAACCTGCAAAAATATTAAGCACAAGTTAACGTGAGCGTACAAAAATTTATTGATAGAAGTAGTAATATACAGTGAATGCCTACTGAGCCTGATGAGAATAGATGTCTTAAGAGGAAAAAAAACAGAGAAGAGGGAAGAGGTACTCTATTCGTACAATGTGAGACTTCCACTCAAATTTGGAAAGCCCACCAGGGTCACCAGCAGCAGGTTGTGTATAGTCTCGAACATGACGAAATATGTGAATAAGAACAGCAGCATCAAGAGCAGCATATTCTAGCTGCACAACCGTAGAAATATTACTATCGAATAATACAGAACCATAAGCCAAAATCACTATTTACCTGCACAAGGATCAGATCTTATCATTCACTTTTTTTTTTGGAGAATGGTAACATCAGGTTTTATCAGTTCACAAGGACAAAGTCACCAGCTTCTTAATCTCATTTCTTTAGAAAATACAGCAAAATAGACAATTAAATTAAATACATTTCATTTGCTGGAAGCTTTTCCACATACTAGCACTTTCTGTTTATCCGTGATAGAATAAAACGTATAAACATATATCATATAAACCTGAAACTGAGTTAAAGGCCGTTTCTCCCAGTTGCTATTCCTTCTTGTTTTGTTCAATCCAGCGCCCAAGATTTTCTGTATCCAGAAAGAAACCAAAAAAAACATGGAGTAGAATTATTCATCGTTTTCCTTATAAAAATTGCATCTCTTTTGACTAAAGAACCAACAAGAATCTGTATCTTGCATATATATATATATATATATATATATACACACACACACACACACACACACATGGATACATGTGTGATGTGACAATGCAAGAATGCAGAAAACATGTATCGATTACCTTTGCCAGACCAGAGAGACCACCCCTTGGTTCTTTGAACACATTCTGGATATCAAGTAGCATGTCGTAGTGCTTGAAGCATTGCAACTGTCCATAAGACCCAGCAAGCTGCTTCATGTCACACTGGAAGTTGTAACCTGGAAAATACCCAATTATGACTGCAGAAATTTCTCTGCAAATAGAGTTTACAGACTGAAAATATACTGGTACACCAAAGAAAAGCAGGAATGTGTTCCATACAAATATATTGTGATATCAGCGTTCCCCCTTAATGAATGCATACTGTTCGATATAAGTAGTGCAAAAATTGAAAAGAAGCCATGAGAATCAACGAGTTCTCTTTCTTGGAGCATAAAAGGTGTAATGAACCTTTAAGCAGGAAAATGCCTAAGCAAATTAAAAGAATGTTGTTGTCATCTCCTACAAGACAATGTTCTCTCTTACCAAGCTTCAGTACTCTTGTTGAATGCAATATGCGGGTTAAGCAGTCATCCAATACATCCGGAGCATCTTCATATAACTTTATCAGATCAAGTATATAAACCTTGTTGTCAGAAGCAATCTGCATGATAGAAACCTGTTGCAGGGGGAAATAGAAAAGCTATTATACTGTTGAACGTGCATTTTCTTCACTCCAAAGGAGTCAGTCATATTAACGTATTCTCTATCATGCCTAACAACAAGGACACTCAAGTTAAAGATTATAAAGCTTTCGTTTCTAAATGAAGGGAAAGAATGCAATAAACCAGACTAGACTGAGAAGACATTGATGGAGAACATCATATCTTTACTCAGCCATTACAAAAGCGAATATCCTATTAGCTCCAAAATTCTCACCATCAATTTTTTTTTTTAAAAAAAAAAAAGCGGATACAATGCACAGAAAAGCATTGAAAGCGTACTCGCTAGACAGACCCTTTTATTCATCAGGAGAGACTCAAAACATTGGAACTTCCACTCATATTTCCATATTAGCAAGGGGTTGTTAAATCAGTTCATTGGAAAACTCGGAACCTTCTTTTACCTAGACAAAATAAAGAGATGGATGAATCATCAAATTATGTACTGTGCCTGATTCCAGAGGGAGAAAAATTAAACAAATAAGGAACCAGGAAACTTAGCCCAGAACTTATTCATGACCCATAATTAATAATGACATCAGAGCCTTATGAGTTCATAATAGATTAGAACAAAAAGAAAAGAGAAGAAAACGGGATTTACTCACATGCATACTTCTTTTGTCACATGAGTGAACCCATGAAACGCAACTTATTATGAATTGGTTTTTGGACTTCTAGGCTCATTTTCTTATCAGCCACGAGAGAGGAAGAGGACAGAGAAGCGAAATCCATTATGTTTCAGGGAAGAAGTAACTACTTTGTTGTGGTACTTTAGTTAGGAAGATATGTATTAACATAAATATCTTCACTTTGCCTGGGTAGATTAAGCTGACTCTGGTATAGTCCAAGATATTTCATCAGTCATACATTTAGATCCCTCTTTAGATTGTGAGAAAGAAGGGGAGCTTTGAGTTAAGTGGTAAAGTTGCTGCCATGTGAAGGTCACGGCTTCGAGCCGTGGAAACAGCTTCTTGCAGAAATGCAGGGTAAGGCTGCGTACAATTGACCCTTGTACTCCAGCCCTTCCACGGACCTCGCACATAGCGGGAGCTTAATACACCGGGCTGCCCAACCCTTTTTAGATTGTGAGAAATGAGGAACCAAATTTTTTTACCACCACCCTTTTAAAAATAAAATAGCTTTGATATTGAGGTGGGAAGGACCACTACTTAAACAAAGTACTCAGCTTTGATCCAAAATCACCTTGTTAGATGAGCTTCCCTTTTCGTAATTAGGCTTCCACTCACAATCAACGCCCACAACTTTACATTCTTCAATGTGGCATGTAGCATCATGCAAGCCATTCACTTCATCTACCCAGACTACTTCCTTTATTGACAATTCATCAAGCTGCAAGTATCGGTCTTTCGGAAAATTTGCCTCAAGCGCTGTACAAGTAAGAATAAAGTAGGAGTTAGACAAAACAATAATTTACTCGGAACTGGCAACTTTGAAATAAACCACAAGCCAGCATCCAGAAATAATTAGAAGAAAAAAAGTAATCAACCAGGTCCAGAAACATAATAGGCAGCATTTTATTAAATGAAAGCCTAAGAAAATTATACTGGAAACAACTCCGAAGAACTCAGAAATAGTGCATATGAATATATGAGAGGTTCTTAAACTCGGAGACATAACATCTTCATAGAGAACATGTTAGACATTCATTCTTGTCGTACATATCTCAGCTACTAGTGGATATATCTCGGGCTCCATCTCTTTTGTGAAATTAAAAGGCATGAATATAAGTTAGAATAATTCTTTTGCTTAGCCGGAACTACTACACCTTTCAAACCATCTGAAAAACCACTTCCAATTGATTATCTATCCTATTGGCGAAAGGTTTCTCAGATTCATGGATATCAGGTCCTTCACAATCAATTGGTTGTGCCTAGTTATGAAGTGAAAAGTTAAAAGGTTTAAATCCATTATGGATATGAAACTGATAGATCCACATGCAAAGTCAAATATTTCTAGAATCAACCAGAATGACTTCTCAAACAGCAATAAAATGAAATCACTTAGTTGTACATTTGAACGAGTATTCATGGATCTGCAACCTCTTAAATCACTTTCTTGGTTGACAGCTAGTAAATATCCCCTGTGTCATTTAAAGTCACATCATTTCAGAATAACCATACTTGGGTGGACCGCCTCAACATAGTCGATAACAAAAGCATAGACTTTGTACCAAGAGAATCTCAGCAAAGATCTAATGCAATGCAGCAGAAGAAAGCATAGTCAAAGGCAACCTTAACAGACTCAAATCTGCTCTAGTTCATATTGATTCAACATTTATGCAGATTAATACTTTTTGGAGAGGTCAGCAAATACAGCTCATTAGTGCTTAGATTTAAAAACTTAAAAAGTGCTTAGACTGGTTACTTAACAAGAAATAGAGGGATCCAATGTACCTCTGGCATTTATGAAACCTTCAAGGGAATACCGTTCACAGAGTTCCTCAACCTTCTCCATGTAACCAGCTTCCATAGCCAAATAAACCTTTTTCATGAAAAGTTTATTAAAAACGATACAAAGCCAACACATATAAGTTTTTACTCAAGTGATATAACACATTCACATATTGCAAAGTCACGAGCTACTTTTAACTGGTCTCTCATGAACATTAGTCTCCGAGTATCAGCCCAAAAACAAAAGAATTCAAGTTCTAAGGGATAGGTTCAACATCTAAAGGCTATAGGTACGATAGGAGGGTGTGGTTAAGCAGGTAAGCTCGCTCCCTCTCTCCCTCCTCCCTCCGGTCTTCTGTAAAGCCTTTCTGCCTATCTGTTATTTTTTTAATCTTTACTCAAACTAAGCAGATCGAAAGTACGAAAAGAAATGTCTTAGAATGCCCTTGCTCTAATTCAAAATCCATCTCTTTTTCATCAGATTACAAGAAACTGATGAGGACTAATATACTTATGAGATGAATCTGAAGCTTATATGTCAGGCTCTGTGTGCAGCGCTTCTCAAGACTACTAATAAGTAACAACTCATATCTTGACAACAAATTCAACAGCACAAGAATATGCACAATTGATAACAAATTTAATAGCACTAAAATGAATTAGAAATTGACAAGAGTCATTGCAGCTGTGTACTTGCCAAGTACTCAAGAAGTTGAGGATCATCCTTCACTCTCGCCTCTGCAACATCCCAGCAACCCTGTTCTGCTAGTTTCTTCAGTTTGCTGTAAATTAATACTGTCACAGTCAGCACTATTCATAGGAAAAAAAAAAAATATATATATATATATATAGCTGAAATGCTAAGCCACACAAAAGTGGACGAATCCACTTGCCTTTCTTTGTATTGATGATATATTTCTGGGAACTCCTTCCGAAGATTGTGTTGCCTTATAACATCAAAAGCATACTTTGGCAGTTTTCTGTCAACGTATTCTTGGACAAGGGTACACAAGATTGGCTTCCCCATAAAAGTTGCCCACTTTTCTGCCGCTCTGTATTGTTTGCTTTCCATCATTTTAAGCAGAAAAGATTCCCCAGATTCCCGGATAGAAAAGTGTTCCAACAAAGAAACTGCGGTCATGTATGACTGGGATTCTACTAACCTAAGAATATATTGTTCAACCAATACCTTAGCCATCTCCTGGCATGTTTGATCCTTCTCATCTGTATCATACATAGCTTTTTCTATGTTTGACAGACTGACATCAAAAAGTTCAAGGATTTTGACTAAAATTCTTTCTTCATGAACCAGAGTTCCATCAACAATAGCCAGAAACAATTTGGCAGCCAATAGTTTAGCTTTCAATATACCTTTCATGCCATTTCCCACTTTCAGGAAACGACGAAGAGCAGATATTATCAAATGACTGAATCCGTCACAGTGTGACTCAAATATAGGCAACACATACAGGCACTGAGCAACAAAGATGGCTGCTCCGGGTCGAGGATCATTGTACAGAGATTCAAACACTTGCTGTTGCAGAACACGAAACTTGGCAGTCGCCTTGCAGGTTCCTATGTAAAACAATAACTTGTGTGAGAAAAAATATCATGACCAAATATTATCAAATTGAGCTACACTGTAATCATCCATAGAAGAAAACAAATATGACTTCGAGATATTGCTCCTTTTATTGCCCTAAAATCTTGCTTTGGGTTTAGGAAATAAAGCTTAAGATATTTCAAACAATTTGGCAACAAATGACTAGTCAATGGTTATTAATGAAAGAATTAAGCCGGTTTCTCTACCCTCCGAAGACACCCTATGAAATATCACTTAATATGTTGACTGGCATGTCTGTTTTGCACCATATTGGTACCATATCAATAAACTTTTACCTTGTCAAAAAAAAAAAAACTGACTTGCGTGTAGCTTTTGTTCTCTTGCAACATAAACCTGCTATATCATCTCAAAAACTATTCTCATGAACTTCCTACGCACAGAAGATAGTAATAGTACTCATCGAATCCTTTTTGCATGAATGGAAGGAGTGCATAGAAGTCCTTTTGATATGTGGGAACACAAATATCTTACCTAGATCTTCATACTTCATACTTCATACTTCATATAGCCAAAGATGTTGAAGAATAAATAATTTTTTTGTTGATTATCAAGTTCTACAGTTACATTATCTTGTATAGTCCACTTAAAATCACCATTGGCTCGAATGACAACAACATACCCAGTAAAATCCCACTAGTGGGGTCATTTGGCTCGAATGACACTGGAGTGGAAATGGTTAATTCAATATATACAGCTTCATCTATCTATCTCCTTTTATGTATCCACAACTTCTCCCATCTGTCATTTTCCATGTCATATGCATGATATCCCCAATGTTCTTTACGGATGTGTCTATGGCACTTCGCATCAAGCCTCAATCATTGATGACATCGAAAGCAAAACACAATGTAACACAGTGGTCTGGCACAGTCATTTTGCTGATATAAAGTGCCTATTGCATCACTTCAACCCAAATGCAATTCTAACTAGTTAATACCAATCCAAGTTTTAACTAATTATTACCACTCCACATCATTAGGGCGGTTAAATGTACAAGGTGGACCAGTTGCTGATAAGCATATCTCACATGGTGTTTTTGACTACAACTTCAGAGAATGATGACAAAAAACTCATGGGTCAAGCTCGCTTCCTCTCCTTCCATTTTGGAGTCTGAAAGATTAAATGGTCTTTGAGACTGTGTAGTTATTCAGGCATAGAAATAATGTCATTGACAAGAGGAGCAGAGGTAGGATGACAATTCAACACTTCTTCATTATTTATCATATCAGATTGTCGCTCATGCCCCTCCTTGTTTTGATTCAATTTCTTGAAAGAAGAAAGTCGTCTAAAAGGAAAAAAAAAAAATATATGAAGCAGCCGACAAATGATTTGTCAAATCCTAAATTAATTGATCATTACGTTGGAAAAGGTTCAATTGTCATTTGGGTAAGAAAACAAAGAAATAACCAAAAGAATGATCAGATATTTAATTGCAAACAAAGTATTCAAAAAAAAGAGTTCCTAAAACTGATGGAATGATAACTTGGAGCAAACAGCATGTTTTATAAAAGAGACAGTGTGGGGAAGAACTTTACCATAGACATAGCATTCCTTTAAGAGGTAGAGGAAAACCACTGGAGAAACATTGGATAGATCACTGAAAGCATGCCTGGATACAGCCAAGGGATGTTGAACTTTATTTCGACTATGTAGGTGTAAAGGTTTTTCATTCAGACCCATGGTAGAAAGTTGAAGAAACCAGAAGCAGAAAAAACCTGCATTTTTTAATATGAAAGGGCAGAATAAACATTCTCAAATACCATTGCATGCTATAAGCTAGATGCCACAATGTCCCAATTCCTATGAACATAATTGCTTTTTTGCAAGAAGAAGACTTTTGCATTAAAGAAAGTCTTGTAAAGCTATCAGTCAAAGATAATGGAGGAGACAGGAACAACAAAATGCAATCCAAAAGAAACTGGCAATCTTATGAAGAATGACCTTAAGGCAAGAGACCAACTCTTCAAATAATTGTGGACACTGAGGAAGGGTAAACAATCAAAATAATATATATATATATATATATATATATATATATATATATATATATATATGTATGTATTACACTACTCATGAACAAAATTTAACTAACAGGCCCTACATTGTTGGTTACATTTTGAAGAGTTGTACAAGAAAATTTAGGCAATACATTCGACCTTGCTGTACAAGAAAATTTAGGCAACCTAATGGCATTTCTCTTTTTGGTAAAGCAACATTTTTATTAATTTGGCACGAAAGTTCCTGGTACAATTAGAAAATAATACAACATATATGATTCTCTATAAATATAACCTAATCATGGATTCATAAGAAATTAACTAACAGGCTCTATCAGTACTAAAATCATTTTCCAAAACGCTAGTCAATTTAGCAGCAACATCGCCAAACCAAAGTCATATATCCACACCCTCTTCTTTTATTATTCCTTTTCTTTTTTGAGTTAAAACCAAGACTGTCGATAGTTTATATCTCTAGCTCAAATTAATCTAAATTCTTGCATGAACCCCTGTAAGAAAGACAACAACAAGCACAAGTTTTGACAAACAAGACAAACAATAAATCTGTCATACTCATAATTGATCCACTAGGAGCACACAGTAATTTCTCCTAATTCTATTGAGCCTAGACTTTATTAAGAATCAGAGTAAAAGCATCAATATAATTAGAGTTATGGGCAAAAATAAAGGAAGAACATATTCAATGAACTCAGGTACGACTTTACAGTGTATGGTTGGTTAGGGGCTTTATTTGTTAACTGAGTACCTGGACTTGGGCATAGTAGCTGGAGCAGTGGATTTGCAAGCCTTGAGTTCGAGAGCTATATTATCAAATCAACAAAGCATTTCATGGGAAACAAAGAGGATGAGAATAATAAACTGTCAGTCACGTAGCAGAATTACACTACTCATGAACAAAAATTATCAAGCCACTTTTTGGGGTTAATAAGTAAGAGTATGGATATAGCTCCTTGGCACCAAAGTGGATACTATGAGGAGAAAGATATAGGAGAGCTTTTGAGTAAGAGGAAAATAATTTTACACAAACTATGAGCAAACTTTTTCTTTATTAAGCTTTTGGTGTACCCACGAGGTTCTAGTTACCATGACTGACTGGGCGTTTTTCGTAGAGAACTATGTTTTATTATATATTCTCCACTTTTCTGTACCACTTGTATACCAGAATATTTGCACCACATCAATGAATTATGATTATTATTATTATTATTATTTTAAAAGCTAACCAATATCAATATTTTGCCACATTGATTTCTCATTATACCTACTTCTAACATTGGCTTTTCGCGGAGTAAAGCTTTGGCCCTAGGGGAGGGGAACTGTAGTTTGCTCTCTGAACCTGGGGTAAACAACTATTGAAGGGACGCTTGACCTTTAAGGAAACCCCTTTGTTTTTACTTGCATCACATTGTCTTTATTTGGTCTCTTCAGCAAATACCCATCCTTATCTTTCTCCTTTTCTCTAATTGTTGTGAGTGCCAAAATTAGGTTTGAGATGGAGAATGATGAAACAATCAGATCATCACTAGACCTCTGGTTTGGTACTGATACCCTTAGAGAGGAACTTCCAAGTATCTATCAGATTGCCTTATTTCCAGATGACATGATCGCAGAACATAGAAGTGATAACTATTGAAACATACAACTCAGAAGAAATTGTCAAGACTAGGGCTTAGAGTCTCTAATGGCCTTAATGAGCATGCTGGAAAAAGCTAATATAAATTCTGAAAGACGAATAAAAATAAGATGGGCAATTGACTGCAGAGGAGTGTTCTCGGTCAAGACAGGATACGACGCGTTGGTGAAAACTGGTTATATAATTGAAATGTGGCCACGGAAGTTGATATGGAGCCTGTTTTAGCTGGATATTGATGCACGAAGCGTGTCTTACTCAAGAAAATCCGATGACGAGGGGCTTTTTTTATAATTATATTAGGGAAAAGAGCGGGGGAAAGAGGAAGGGGATGTTACACTAATGATGGGGTTTGAACCCTCCACCACAAATGTGGAAGGCAGGGAGCTCACCAAATGAGCTAACTGGGGGTCCAAGCTTTGCAATAGATGTTTTTTATGACGGTAGCCATGGAGGAACCCAAACACCGGATCCTACACTGTCAAGTTGCTAGAGAAGTCCAGGACATGTACATGATTTTTTTTGGTTTGCTGTGGGTAATGCCACACAGCTTGAAGGATGTCATTGTCAGCTGGTGTCAGAAAGTGCAGAAATCACGAAGACGACTATGGCAATCTAAACCAGGCTGTATTGTTTGGACTTTGTGGAGGAAAAGGAAACAAAGATGCTTTGAGGGAGTTTCAGTTGCTGTTCCTTCCATAAAAACTAGATGTTTAATGAACTTGTTTCGTTGGAGCAGTCATTGTGATGTAAATGATGTAAATCAATTTTTTGACTTTGTTGGCTCTTTAAGTTTTTTATAGGAGTTAAACCTGACTTTGTAATATTGTATCCCCTTGATGCATCGTATCAATGAAACTTATTTTTACTTGATTAAAATTCCCTTTTTGGTGCGCCTCAAACCAATCAAGAGCAATCTTCTATTTCTAAGGTACCTTTCTCAAGTCAGTCTAGGAAGAACAAGAAGGTGACCTAATGGTCAAAGAAGTGGAATGACAACAATGAAAAGCAAGGTTTGAATCTCAACAAAAGGTAACACTAAGTAAATTCTTCTCATCTGCCTAAGTTATGATGAGTAGGGTTGTCGATTCCTGTGTCGATGGGAGGTAGCAACTAGCATGTGCTCGGTGGATTAGTTAGAGGTTCAACATATCTTGTCCTAGAAACCACATTATATTCTTTTTATAACTGAGAAATCCCCGAGGGCCAATGGCACGCAGTTGAAACATGGTAGATGATGGGTCTGCTCTACCTTTTTCACTTGAATACTAGGCTTTTGTCTGCGGCAAAGTTCCAACCCATGATGTGCATCTAACTCACACACATTCGATAAACCACCACAACAACAAAAACCAAGTGAATTCCCACAAGTGGAGTCTGAGGAGGGTAGTGTGTACTCAAACCTTACCCCTACCTTGGGAGTATAGAGGTTGTTTCCAATAGACCCTCGGCTAGGGAGTGACAATCGATAAACCACATCATATGTTTATTGAAAAAATGTTTGGAGGGAAGGTAGCTAGGTTGTTAGGGTGAGAGAAACACTGAAGGTGGAAGCATGGCTCTTCCATTGTCCATATTTGTTCTTTTGGCTTCCTTCATCTTCTTTTTGATAAGGTAAAATTTAAATGGCTTCCTTCATCTTAAGGTAAGGTCGTTGAGTAGTTGGGGTGGACAGCATGAATTTGAGCAAGAGAAAGTGACTTTGGAGATGGGAGCACGAATTTTCTTTCTCCTTCTTTTGTTCTTTAGGCTTTTACATTTTCCTTTATGTTGTGGTTTGTTTACTCTTTAGTGATAAAATTCATAAAAGGGCCTCTTGGACAAATTAGTCAAAGAGGAAGGTGGTTAGAAAAGATTTTGAGAGGAAGTGCTTGGTAGAGAAAGAAACCAACCATAAAGGGTAGAAACCACTTAAGGGGTTTCAGTGCATTTTATGCTTCAACATATGTAAAAAGGGAAAGACACCAACCTTGCTATGCTTTCTAGAAGCATCATGGTGAGGATACATTTTGCAAGGCAAGAAAGCACACGGAATGGACCAAAGAAGACACTTCATCATCCTTCCATGCCAAAACCCATAAATAGTTAAACCTTGTGCATCTTTACAAAGTTTAACAGATATTTTAGTGTTTGTTGAATAAAGAAAATGACTGGAATTTTCTGAATTAAGTGCTGCACCTCCCAAATTTTAACTCTAGATAAATTTAGTGATTTGCAGCATATTCAAATTTTTAATGCTAGACAAACTTAGTGCTGTGTACCATATACAAAAATAAAAAGGAGGAAAGATAGTTCTGTCTTTAAAGTTTTATCCTACCGAAAAATTCAATAAGAGGAGCCATTTGACTGTATTTTCTTCTATTTTCTTTTTTCCTTTTTGGTTTTTGATAATTACAGTGCAGTGAGTACTGAGCGGGGAAAAACATGGCGGAGTGTTTTTCTTTACAAACGATTACATCATGCTGTAACAAACCACACCTAGAAGTTCATTGTGTTTCTCTTTCAACCCTTTCATGTCTAGTGGTAAGTTAATTTCATATTTCGGTGTATATAAGAAATATACATTTGGTAACTTAAGAATATGGATATAAGGATCTAAGGGAACAATGATTTTGGATACCCTTGCTTTGGTTCTATAAGACGAAGTTGTTGAAAGTACATAGTATGCACTACATTGACCTTTTCTCTTCATGCTTACATGGAAGAATTCACTCAAACCTAATGATAAATATTAGGTGAAATTAACAAATATCACAGATGTCACGTTTTGCAGAACAAGTAACTGCCTTTTTCATTTTCTTTTATTTACAAGTAACAACCTCTTTAGGTGAAAAAGACCCTAAGTTATCAGTGTTTTGGTAATCTAATATCTATAATGTACCCTTGCTCAATTACAAGATGCTTTAGATCAGTTTAAACAGATTCGTGCTAACCTCCTACCTCATGCATCCAATGAAGAAAAACCTTTCTTACCATTACTAAAAACACATAGGAATTCGAAGATCTTATATATGAAGGAGAAAGTTTAACAATCATAAGCATTATTATTCTAGCAACCAGTCTATCGTTTGCAACAATACCTCAGCAAGAAATTCTGCAAACCATTGTATGTACCAGGATACAGGACTTATTAAAGCATGATTACAGGGCACATCGCCCGCTCAAGATAAATTTGCTTCTTCATATCGACAAAAATGAAATAAGTGGTAGTAAAAGAAGTTTTCCCAAGTTAGACAGATCCTATCAGTAGTAATGCTCCCTGACTCAGAAATCTTATTTAGGAATTAGTTAAATTAAATGTATCAAGATGCTCCTTTATTCACAAGTTTCATCAAAGGGCAGCCAGAAAAGATACTTCAAGATCAAACTTAAAGACTTCAAAATTTAAAACTATGCTTCAATGCTTTTGTTTAAATTGACTCTTCAACAATAAAGAGGGGGATCCTTAATGTGAGAACTAACATGGGAAAAGAATATTATTGAATATTGATATTATATTCAGAATATAATACAAGAAGTCCTATTTATAGCTATACTCTACATAGTACATATTACTCCTATTCCAATGTGGGAATAAACATACTCATATACATCACTAACTAACACTTATTAAAATGTTACAAAGATATAAAATCATCTGTACTTTAGTGGTGTTAACCTAAATATTAGTTTCCACCCCCACCCCCCTCCCACCCCACCCCCCAAAAAAACAAGGGAACCTTTGCCACCGCTCAAGATATCACAGAAGGTAACAGTATGAGCAACAATATTACACTGCCAAAGGAAAGCATGAAACTGGAATGTGATAAATAGCAGCATAACAAGAGACATGGAACTAAGGAGGCAAGGATTAGTATTATTTGAACTTCAAGGTGGTGCAGTAAAACCTTTAAACCTACTATGGAACCAAGATTTCACTAAAGCAAATAGACACATCTCCATGAAAAATTGTTTTTATTATGTCTGGAAGTGGAAGAAAATATGCAAGAAAAGAATATGCGAGATAATGGTAGGGGAGGTTCTAGTTATGTTTGGAGACAATGTTCGGACAAGGGTGAGGATATTGGACAAAATTGATCCCGTCGCTCTCCTTCTCTTTCTTTCACCTCCCAGTTGGTGCTCAAAACTTGGACAGTTTTACATACAGTTTTCTTCACTCTTCATCTCTTATTACCTACAATTTAGCCAATTATAATAAAGATTAAGCAAGTTATAACTCCATTTTTTTCTCTTCATCATACCTCTTCCAATTGCTATTCATAGCATAAAGGTGTACCTTAACATTCTTTCCTTCAATTCCCAGCTGGTACCTAACGTCTAGAGAGTTCTATTTTGCCTTTTTGTTTTAGTTTTTCTTTTTTCCTTGACTCTATCTTCTTTGCTTCCTTTACCTCTCTTGAACTGGAGAAGCTAACCAAGCAGACAAGTAGAAATTCAACATTAAATTCAATTAAATATATCTAGATAAGCTCGTTTTCTGGAACTGGTCTAGTGAGGCACTTCCACTAGTTGTTTCCCCAAATCATCCTACAGTGGAAACCATTTCCAATAAATTATTTTTCTTTTCTTTTGACTTGTCTTTTTCTAACAGTTTTAAGATCCAAACAAAGAACAAAAATTAAACTATCAGTTAACAACATCCATCGAGGTAAAACTCAAACACATAATTAATCATCGTACTAGAGATTTTGCACATGCTAAACAAGCACTGAAGCAGAGCTTAACTTTTTGTACTATACAAGTCAATCAATGAAACAGTTCTAAGGAAAATCTCTCTATACAAACAAACCACTCACAAATCGAACAAAAGAAGAAGAAATAAATAAAACAACAGCCACAATTCCAACATTTTTTTTAAAACAATCACATCGATGAAACTAATCATGACTCACCGGTTCTTGAATTCTCGTTTAACCAACAAGCAAAAAACGAACCTACACACTCACCAAAACGAGCCTTTTGTTGTTCGTCTCAGCAATGCTTCAATAGCAATCTCCACTGCGGCCAAAATTACTACAAATACGAAAGTTGCACTGTCTCATAGAGTACTCAATAACAAGCAACAAACAAAGTCCAGTAACTTTACCGTGATTTCTCTTTCTTTCTACGGCCACAGCCACATAATAAGAACAATGTCGGTGTATTTTTCCAAACCAAAACAAAGCCAATTTTAAGGTTTTGTAACTTTTCTTCAATGGAATTGAATGCTATAAAATACTACTTGCTAGGGAATAAAAAAAGCCCTAGGGAAAAGGCGCAATGAAGATAAATAGAATGGAAGAGAAGAAAGGTAAAGCTTTCGCTTGCCAAAAATGGGAGAGGACAAATGTGTGTGTTTACTCTCTTTCCTCCATCTGTGGTTTATTGTTAGTTTTTGTTTCAGTCTCTGTCTCTGACTGCTGCGAGCTATTATGCGCAGGGTACGTGATTGTACTGAACGTGAGGTACAACTAATAGGTTAGGATGAAACGGAGGGTTATTTTGGACTTTTTATCTGCTCTCGTTCCCGATAAGGTCTACGTGTCGTTCTAAATGACGTGTTATACGACAAGTTTTATTGTATGTCTACACAACTTACATTAGTTGTGTGAGGTTCCATTTTGTCTCACAAATTTGTGGACCCCAATCTTACACTTCTGGGTCCACAAAACTGTGAAATAAAAAAGATACCACATATAACTAATGTCAATTGTATGAGACACAAAATAAAATTTTCCGTTCGAAACCAACCGGATCATCAACCGTTAGGATTGGGTAATGGGTAGGGGTGTTCATGGTTCGGTTTGGATCTGTTTTTCCTAAAAAGAAATCAAACCAAGTAAGTCGATTTTTCAAATATTAGAACAAAACCAAACCAATTAAGTCGATTTTTTCTCGATTCGGTTTATGTCGGGTTTTGTCGGGTTTTCGGTTTTTTCGGTTATTTGTCAGTTTTTTCTTAAATATAAGACATACACTACCAAACACATATTCCGGCGACCACATTTTCAATGTAACACTATCAAATTAATTACCCTTTGAAAAACCTATTATTTACCAAGATATATTGATGATAATTGAATTAAATAGTGATGAATAATTTAAGGACTCAATTAAAAATATATTATTTTTAACACGAAATGGATTCTTACACTTAACAAAAGAAAACTACCAATCAAATAAGAATGTAAAGGTAAAGAACTATACTAAAAGTGTAAAGCATTTACCATAAAAATTTTGAAACTTTGTATAAAAATATACATATATATAGGTGTAATAATAAATTTGAAATAGTTACTCCTATAGTCGGTTTGGTTCGTTTTTGTTTTTCCGGTTTTTTTCTGATTAAAACCATAACCAAACCAAATTTGATCGATTTTTCAAAATCAAAACCAAAACCAAACCAAACCAAAAAGTATCGATTTTTTTGGTCGGTTTGGTTCGATTTTTCGGGTTTTTATGAACACCCCTAGTAATGGGTCAAATGGTTTGGTAATTCCTGATGAGGGGATGAATATCAGAGCTCTAGATTTTTGTTTATCCTTTGCTGTAATAATATATCGAGATTTGTAGCGATAATTCGGTATATCTACTATACAACTATTAGCTAAAATATGTTGATAGTTAACTAATTGACGGACTGCGGGAATAGTCGAAGTCATACCCAATCGAAAAAGGATGTTATTCAAACGCATTTCATGTAATTGTAATAAAACTTGACCTGTTGACTCCTTGACTTTTCTGGCAATACAAACGTATTTAAGTAATTGTAATATATTTTTTCACGCAGTTTTTTTATTTCGCTCTTTGAATATTTTTCAAAGAAAAAATTCACTCATTTTTCAAATCTTTCAAAGAAAATTTAAAATATTTCTTAAATATCATTAAAAGTCTTTGGGTGGGTGACGATTATCTGAGGATAAAACCACTACACTGTTTTAGAACATAAGGAGTATTAAATTTTTAAAACTCATAAAAATTGTAAAATAATAGTATTTGTTGGAGTAGTATCAAATATTAGTGGCCGTCGTCCCAAGACAGAAAGAATGTCACCTGAATTGGCATGGAGTGATTAATTTGAAAGATAAAGTTAGGGATTTTCTTGACATTAATGAGTACTTTCTCAAAAAAAGAAATATATGTAAATTCCAGAGTTTAGTAACTCTTTGTTAGATAATTTGACTAATATTCTGTAAATTCCAGATTTTCGAACTCTTTGTTAGATAATTTGATTAATATTCCGGGAGATTTAATACAAAACTTTCTTTCAAGAATATGATAATTATCCCTTTTTACCGAAGGTAAGAAACAAGCGTTTATCCCATATTGTACTCGGTTGAGAGGCTACCAAATCAAATGGTTTAAATTAGTGTTAATTTCAGGCGTCTTTCTCGTAGTCTTTTCATGGCAAATGTACAAATATAGTAAAAGGAAACAATTTCCTGGATAGTGACTTTGGAGGCTGCAGACAAAATTGTTTGATCATCATTCATCATACTCATTATTCATCCATGGAAAGAGCAGGACACTACATTTTGCCCTTACCACAATTGGAAAGGCTGCTTTTTCTATCCATTACTTTCAAGCTCTTCATTATTTCACAAAGAATTTTGAGGGTATATTCCAGAAATAATATGTCATTAATAGTATTGTTGATGTGACATTTTAACTAATTATAGTCGTATATTGCATGAGACACATCTACAAGAATTCAGACAAAAGAGATGGCTTTCACAATCACGTAAAGTCAAGAGCCTTTTTGTCTCAAAGGAAATGCTATTGAGGTTGATGTTCTTTTCTGTTATTATCTTTTTTCACAAGAAACAAGTTAACGAAAAAATAATTAATTGAAACTGAAAATAAACGTTGAAATAACTTTGAAGTTTATTAGCGAAATATGCAATTGTTAATTTGGAAAGTATATTGTTGATTGAACAAGTAAATGAATGTCAATTTTTATAGTATAAGGAATAATAGTAGAATGATTTGAAACTTCTCAGGTTTTCAGACTAGTAGATGGACTAGGTTAGTAACAGTTTTGGTCAAACCTTAAGTGGTTATAAGCTTAAAAATGATAAGTGGGATGGCCAACTTATGATTTTTGGCCTATTTTAGCTTATAAGTATGTTTGATTTTACCTAACACGTAAATAAGTCAAAAGTAACTTATAAGCTGGTTAAACCAACTTATAAGCTTAGCAAAACACCCTCTTAGCATAATTACGAAAAATTGTATGTTCTACTATGTTATGAAGTTAACCTTAAAACACATTCTTTAAAATTAAACATGATTCTACTAAATAGTCGAATCCTTTTATTCTTCAAGATGAAGCCATTCAACATGTACATTTTTCTTAAAAAGAATCATTGCATTAACATAATGGCTAGGAGGATTCAAAAAGCATTATGACACTAAGATTTCAAAGTTTAACCCAAGGGCCCAAGGCCAGGCTCAGCATTCCAATACTCGGAACGTGTAAAAATTGTGTGGGTTGGCCACTTTTTAAAGTGGTATTTACTTTTTATCCAGCATTTTTAATGCTTAGCAATAGTAGCCACTAGTCTATTAAAATTAATATGAAAAGACTGTGTTACCCTTTCTTCTATTTTTTTCAAGTGTTAGGGAGAACTGTGCCGCAGGTTTCAAATAGATCTCCTGCTGTTAACTTTTCGTCATGAGCTTATTAATTACAGAAACAAATTTTATGCTACTGCTAATTAATAGACTTGGAATATCTGTTTGCTTCCATTTCGCAGTGTATGTAAACTCAGCATCGACTTCCTTATCTTCTGTCAGACCCAAAACAGAATGTGGATCCGTTCTTGCTGTGATCTCAATAACACGATCCTTATTGTAAAGGATATCGAAATGTATGTGTTTGTACAGAAAGTATTTGTAGTCTTTTGGATCATCTGTTTCTTCTCTATTCTCAACTCGTCCAATAAGACCCCATATGGGCAACTCCTCATAATACATTTCAAAGTAATAGTCTTTATCTACTGCTCTTCGGAACTGAGCTACTTCTTCCTTTGTTAGCTTCTTCCTACAAAGAATTTTCAAGTCTTTCTCTATTATCCTTATTGTGTGTTTGCATTTAATTTATTTTGTGTTAAAATAAATTAAAAGTTAAGGACAATAGGTCCTGAACTTAGGCTAAGAAGCCCAAAAGTTAAGGACAATAGGTCCTGAACTTAGGCTAAGAAGCCCAAAAGTTAAGGACAGACAGTCCTTAACTTACAGTTACAAATTCAAAAGTTAAGGACAGACAGCAGTGACAAGTTCAAAAGTTAAGGACAATAGGTCCTTAACTTTGATTTTCAAGTTCAAAAGTTAAGGACAGACAGTCCTTAACTTACAGTCACATCCAAAAGTTAAGGACAAACAGTCCTTAACTTATAGTTACAAGTTCAAAAGTTAAGGACAGAAAGTCCTTAACTTACAGTTACACGTTCAAAAGTTAAGGACAAGCAACTTCAAAAGTTAAGGACAATAAGTCCTTAACTTTGACTTAGAAGTTCAAAAGTTAAGGACGCTTGGTCTTGAAGTTTGAGTTCCAAGTTCAAAAGTTAAGGACATGTAACCTTGAAGTCCTGAACTTAGAGTTCCAAGTTCAAAAGTTAAGGACATGTAGTCCTGAAGTCCTGAACTTAGAGTTACAGGTTAAAAAGTTAAGGACATATAGTCTTGAAGTCCTGAACTTAGAGTTTCAAGTTCAAAAGTTAAGGACATGTAGTCTTGAAGTCCTGAACTTAGAGTTTCAAGTTCAAAAGTTAAGGACATGTAGTCCTGAGTCCTGAAGTCCTGAAGTTAAGGACATGCGCAGAAGGGTATTTTCGTCCGGGCAGTTAAAGTTTATTAAACCAGTGGCTAAAGACTAAAGACATTTAAAACACTGGCTTTAAAATAAAGACATGAGCCGTTAGTGGCTATTTGTGCACATCGCAATTGATTTTTTGAACAAAGAAGTATGCAATGGAAGTATGGAATCAGGTGAAAATATGCCTGAATCTGATCTTCATGGAAAAGGCTTACAGCTGGGAAGAGAATATGATCAAATGCAAGTTCGCGAACAAGATCATAAAATGGACAGTTTATCTGAAAGCTCTAAGAAAAGATCCCGGTTGCCTACTAATGATGTGAGTGTTAATATCTGAACTTGTAATGTTTCATCTTGTTATTAATTAGTTTCTGAATATATTTCTGATATCTAATATAGGTGCCGAAGAACAAGAGAAGTGTAAAGCCAAAGAAGAATATGAAGAGTATTGTTGATGATGAGATTGGAAATAAAGAAAACAATAGTAATGTGCTTCACAGGCAGAGTTCATTTAGTTGCTGCTCAGAAGATGAATCTAATGTTTCTAATTATGATTTATATGGATTGGCTTCGAGCGATAACTCAAAAGGAGTTTCTGCGCCCCTCAACTCAATTGGAAAATCCAGAGCCAGTAGGGGCTCAGCAACTGATCCCCAGAGTCTATATGCAAGGGTAAGCATCAACAGTTGGTCGTTAATAAGCTTTTTTCTTGTACTGAAAGTGCTTATCAATCTGCCACAATATGACTAAATTAGGATATTTCTTTCTCTTATTACAGAAAAGAAGAGAGAGAATTAATGAGAGATTGAGGATCTTGCAAAGTCTCGTCCCTAACGGAACAAAGGTATGTGGAGTAGTAGTACTAAGTGAAACTGCATCAATTAATGGTCATGTAATTAATCTGCTGTGAAAATTAGAATCTGATTAGCAAGGTAATCATAATATATAGGTTGATATTAGCACCATGCTTGAAGAGGCAGTCCAGTATGTCAAATTTTTGCAACTCCAAATTAAGGTAAGATATGTCTTCACAAACTATTTAGGATGCAGGTTCAATTGAGCTCATTATTTCAGCTCAAACGTTGTATATATATGTAAAAAAAAATTATAATCAGGTGACACTTATTCTTAATTCACTTTATTTAGATCCTGATTGTTTTTTGTTTGGATGATGCAACTCTTGAGCTCTGATGATCTATGGATGTATTCTCCCATTGCATACAATGGAATGGACCTTGGACTTGACCTGAAGATTGGCATTCCAAATTCATAAATTGAAACTAAAGCTCAAGGCATGGTTGTGGTGGATTTCTATATTAGTGGATTGAGAGCATTATCATACACGTACGGGATGGCAAATTATAGCAACTTTTATAATTTTCTATTTAACAATTAACTAAAACACTTTGGCTATTATTCTGTTATCCATGACCTAATCATTCTAATAATCAAGATTTAAGTGTAATAATTTCCTCTCTGGCTGCCACCACAACATGATGGAGGTTTAGATGTTCTATTTGTTCAGCATTGTCTCATAATGTTGGGGTTATCGGGAAAGGGTTTAAGTTATATACATTGTCAAGATAAAGAATATCTTCACGATATATCAATGTAATTTAACCTATTACTTATATATAACAGGTAATTACTCTATTGTCCAGCTTATAATATCATACTTTTTATGAAGAGTTAGATATTATCATGGGCGGATCCACATATATCCTTGTGGGTGCTAGAGCACCCGTTGCTCCCTACGCAGTGCCAATACTTTCTACCAATAATGATCAGTAATTTGGGAATTATGTTTGTTGAGCACCCATCAACAAAGAAATTTAGTGGGTGCTTTGGTCTTCGAGGTTGCTGAAGTAACGGTTGTAAAGAAAATTGTGCCGAATTGAATATTGTGGCGTGCATTTATTTACTTTCATTTCAACCCATTCTTTTTTTCTACCTTTTACCGTAAATTGCTTGCCTCTTTTTCCCCCCTCAAGAATTGTTTTCCTTTTTACTCTCTTTGTCATTTTTACTTTCTTTTACCTTTCCTTTTATTTTCTTTTCAATTTTTACTATCTTTTCCATTTCCTAAACCTGCTATTCTCCAATACAGAATGTCCTTTTTTTCTTGTTGCTTTATTTCTCTATTTGCTCTCTTTTCTTTTTTTTACTTCTTTTCTTCCTCTCTCGGGTTCCAACAATTTGACTTTTTCCTCGAGATAATTCTCGTTTCACTTGTCATTTTTCCGGTATGACTTTTGAGGCCGAAAGTTAATCTAATATAGCTTAAATTTATTCTTATTCATTTGTGTAATAAAATTAAAATTTTCAATCCATATTTAGACTAGTCGTGCACTAAATTTTGATGTTGGAATAAATTTATTGTAACTAATAATGCTATTATTCATCGCCTTTCAAAATATCAAAACTCCAAAGACAAATGTAGATATATTGATCCTTTAATGATAATATTAAATATGTTTGTCAAATATTTATACTATCAAGTTTGAAATAGTTACGCAATTATAATTTGCGGTTGTAATAAGTTTCCGTAAAGGCATTGGAGCACCCCACGACTTTAAAATCCTAGATCCGCCACTGGATATTATTGCACGTTAACTTAATGTGGTGGTATGAAAAGTTTATGAATTATAACTGACGTGAACTTGTTAGACTGACGTGATAACCAACTACACCACGAAACCACCCTTCAACAGAACTTGTTCAAAGATATATAGTTGTATAGACTAAAAGTAGTACTAAAATGGTTCATAGCGACACTACTTATTCTGGTTTTTCATACCAGCATATCTTCTTCATGCTTGTGACCTTCATTTGGCCAAACCAGTGGTTATCTACTAACATTCTCAGGTTAATAACATTGTGACCTAGAGAATTCTATACAGCTTGCTTCATTTAACTACATTTGTCCTAGTAGATATGTACATACATAGCTTAAAAGAGCATAGATGAACGTGCTTGAACAGAGAAAATATTTTGATGAATCACAGTTCTTTTCATTGTCCTAGACACCTTCACAGGGTTGTGTCAGATTGTGTACTAAAATGGACCATTGCAACGTAACCTGCTTAATTCCCCTTCATCTTCTTTCACTTTTTTCCCTTTCATGTGGAAATGGATATCAGATAGTGGGAGAAGAAAAGGTAGGCGAAAGAACATGATGGAGGTTTAGATGTCTTTTTTCAGCAATGTCTCATAATGTTGGGTTATCGGGAAAGGTTTATGTCATATACATTGTCAATATAAAGAATGTCCACGATATATATCAATGTAATTTAACCTATTACTTATATATAACAGGTAATTACTCTATTGTCTAGCTTACAGTATGGGACTTTTTATGAAAAGTTACATATTATTGTACGTCAACTTAATCTGATGGTGTGAAAAATTTATGAATTATCACTGCAAAAACCTAAACTGTATGAGAAAAGCTGAACTTCTAGTTCATTTTCAGCTGAAAATTCGCTACCTTTGTTCTAAATTCCTATGCTATTGCTATTTTGGGAGGTGTTGAATGGTTTCTTGCCCTATTATATAGGGTTTTTTGGTAAACAAAAGAAATTTTATTACAAAATAGCGTTTTGTACATGAAAGAAAAAAAAAATGCAGATGCATCTTCAATCTGCAGCACATCATCGCAATAACTACTCAACCTCCAGCTAGCTATCTATTACAGATCGCATTCATAAGAATAATAATTCAATTGAGCNTATTTCATCAACATGTCACATTTGAACCCACATTCATCATTGCTACTAGTCCACAGCTCATACTCCACACGATCATCTGGGTGGGGCACAGCTTCTCTCCAATCAAGATTCACATTAACCATTTCTCCTGCACTCACAGCTTTCTTCAACTTCTCTGCAAAGCTTTTCTCAATAAGGGCAGATGGTATTGTTATGTTCTCAACGTATTTTGCAGAAGAACCATCCGCTTCAGGTGTATCCATGGTTATCAGCCTTTCGTCAACATCATCTGCAACTAGAACTGCAGCGGCGCCCGCATTTTGGGCATTCCAGACCTTCAGAGCGAAGAAGCAATCTGCCAACAAGAAAAACAGTAACTTCCCATAACTCGTGATAATTTTACAGATGACCTCTTTCTCAATATAAAAGAGTACATTGACTTAACATATCAATCCCCAATTACTGCTCAAAGTATTATTGAACTATGACTCCTCCTGGGATCCAAATTTTCATTTCCAAAATTTGAAATGAAAATTATAATAGGAAAAAAGAAGAAAAAAGAACAGAAAGTTTGACTAGAAAGAGTTGAGGGACTCAAAATCAACAATGACGGTAGCCTATGTAACGCAAGCCAGCTGAAAACAATAAAGCATTCAAATTTATCAGCCACTGTTAGGGAAAACTAACAAGTACTACAAATGATATGACACTTAGAAACAGTCGGAAGAAAAGCAATGGGATACTTCAAGAACTAACATATCAACTTCGTATCATTAACTTAAACCAAAAACTACTGATACGGTCCAAAGAATGACAATTAGAAAATTCCCCAAAATAACAAAAATAAACTGAGACATCAACGCAGTGACAAGGACCAAAACAACAACAACAAACTACAACCACACCTCAATATCAAACTAATTGGCCGAAAATATGAATCCTCAATATCCATTCAACTCAATTTACACCTGTTCATTCTAATACTCAATAAATTATCTTTTTTTTTTATAACAACGACCAAGTAAAATTGCTACTCCCTCCATCCCATATTATGTGATATTGTTTGATTGGAAACAAAGAAACAAGTCATAGATACTATTGTGGCTATAAATCATCTCAGTAAGGTTAACATAAAAATTTTAGAGTTGAATCATTTCTAAATAGAGAAAGGGAGTATTATTTTTCGGGACAGACTAAAAGGAAAGCATAAATTGAATCGAGGAAGTACAATTTACAAGAATGTTCTAGAAAGAGCTATGGGAGTTGGTTACATACCTCCACGATCGACGAGAACAAAGGTGGGCATAGCACCAGATTTTGACTTAAAAGAAATCCCAGAATCATCAAAATTTCGACAACCCTTTTGGTTTCCTTTTGGATAAACCACAGTACCGGGAAGACTACCACCATATTGTGGAATCCCAAAGTTGCCAATTGCACTATCGTAAGTGCCTTTAATATCATCAGGTGAGACGACCCTTAAGCTGTTTTTCTCCACTACGAAACGACCCACTACTGATTGGAATAATAGGTTCAGCCATAGAAACCCTAAAAAGATTGTAGCTTTCCAAGTTTTAGAAACCCCCATTTTCTTTTCTTGGTAATCCAAGAACGAGTATTTTAAAGCCAGTGTTTTAAATGTCTTTAGTCTTTAGCCACTGGTTTAATAAACTTTAACTGCCCGGACGAAAATACCCTTCTGCTCATGTCCTTAACTTCAGGACTTCAGGACTACATGTCCTTAACTTTTGAACTTGAAACTCTAAGTTCAGGACTTCAAGACTACATGTCCTTAACTTTTTAACCTGTAACTCTAAGTTCAAGACTTCAGGACTACATGTCCTTAACTTTTGAACTTGGAACTCTTATTTCAGGACTTCAAGGTTACATGTCCTTAACTTTTGAACTTGGAACTCAAACTTCAAGACCAAGCGTCCTTAACTTTTGAACTTGTAAGTCAAAGTTAAGGACCTATTGTCCTTAACTTTTGAACTTGCTTGTCCTTAACTTTGTAACGTGTAACTGTAAGTTAAGGACTGTCTGTCCTTAACTTTTGAACTTGTAAGTCAAAGTTAAGGACTTATTGTCCTTAACTTTTGAACTTGTAACTGTAAGTTAAGGACTGCTTGTCCTTAACTTTTGAATGTGTAACTGTAAGTTAAGGACTGTCTGTCCTTAACTTTTGAACTTGAAAATCAAAGTTAAGGACCTATTGTCCTTAACTTTTGAACTTGCTTGTCCTTAACTTTTGAACGTGTAACTGTAAGTTAAGGACTGTCTGTCCTTAACTTTTGAACTTGTAAGTCAAAGTTAAGGACTTATTGTCCTTAACTTTTGAACTTGCTTGTCCTTAACTTTTGAACGTGTAACTGTAAGTTAAGGACTGTCTGTCCTTAACTTTTGAACTTGTAAGTCAAATTGTCCTTAACTTTTGAACGTGTAACTGTAAGTTAAGGACTGTCTGTCCTTAACTTTTGAACTTGTAAGTCAAAGTTAAGGACTTATTGTCCTTAACTTTTGAACTTGTAACTGTAAGTTAAGGACTGTCTGTCCTTAACTTTTGAACTTGAAAATCAAAGTTAAGGACCTATTGTCCTTAACTTTTGAACTTGTAACTGCTGTCTGTCCTTAACTTTTGAACTTGGAAATCAAAGTTAAGGACCTATTGTCCTTAACTTTTGAACTTGTAACTGTAAGTTAAGGACTGTCTGTCCTTAACTTTTGGGCTTCTTAGCCTAAGTTCAGGACCTATTGTCCTTAACTTTTGGGCTTCTTAGCCTAAGTTCAGGACCTATTGTCCTTAACTTTTAATTTATTTTAACACAAAATAAATTAAATGCAAACACACAATAAGGATAATAGAGAAAGACTTGGAAATTCTTTGTAGGAAGAAGCTAACAAAGGAAGAAGTAGCTCAGTTCCGAAGAGCAGTAGATAAAGACTATTACTTTGAAATGTATTATGATGAGTTGCCCATATGGGGTCTTATTGGACGAGTTGAGAATAGAGAAGAAACAGATGATCCAAAAGACTACAAATACTTTCTGTACAAACACATATATTTCGATATCCTTTACAATAAGGATCGTGTTATTGAGATCACAGCAAGAACGGATCCACATTCTGTTTTGGATCTGACAGAAGATAAGGAAGTCGATGCTGAGTTTACATACACTGCGAAATGGAAGCAAACAGATATTCCAAGTCTGTTAATTAGCAGTAGCATAAAATTTGTTTCTGTAATTAATAAGCTCATGACGAAAAGTTAACAGCAGGAGATCTATTTGAAACCTGCGGCACAGTTCTCCCTAACACTTGAAAGAAATAGAAGAAAGGGTAACACAGTCTTTTCATATTAATTTTAATAGACTAGTGGCTACTATTGCTAAGCATTAAAAATGCTGGATAAAAAGTAAATACCACTTTAAAAAGTGGCCACCCCACACAATTTTACCGTCTTGTCAGGATTTGATTATTTTGGATGGTCCTAAGACCCTTTCCCTTTCCTGTCTTTATATTTACATTTCCTGTTAGACTAACTTCACAGTTTCACTTACCCTTTATCCAGATTTCACTCTTTCGGCATATTCCCAAATCAACAGACAATAGAAATAGTCAGTGGAGGCTATATTTCATATTTGAGATGGCTATCCTCTTCATGTATTCCAATGTAACGCAGAGCAGAAAATAAAATACTGATAAACCGAAAAACTCAGTTTTGTTTTTTTTCGTTTTTAGTTCTGCTACTGTGAAGCACAATATTTGAGAATCCATAAAACAAACATAACACATCAGCCCTTGAGTTAGGGACAAATGCATCTGCAAATTGATGTTGCTGTTTTAGAGTCAAATCAAGCTTATCGAAAGGAAAAGGAAAAAAAATACATAAAACAAACTTACTGCCAGAAAGGAAATCAGACCAAGCTCTTGTTCTAAACAACACATTGTTCTCCACTTTATAATCAACATAATTTAACTGCCATAACAAAGCAAGAACACGGGACGAGAGGCGTGCTGTTCTATATGTATACTTCTTCAGTTAAAGCTGATAATAACCAGACCACAGATTTTCTAAGATTACATAAGAAAATTACACTTAAGTAAAAGAATTACAAAAATAAAAGATAAGTACATTATATTCCAACTCCCTTGCTCGGAAGTAGGCAACAATTTTTGCTCTCTCCATCCAGCAACTATTCACTAGAATACTGTAATTAACTGTTGCTTGTAACAGTTGAAGTATCCGTGTATGTGTCTGTGTCTATGTCTATATATATGTGTATATTATGTGTGTATGAGTGTGCATATAACATACATTAGAGATTTATTAGTAACCAGAAAAGCATCTCACCATTCCTAACATCTCTTCCAGATTATGGTAAAGTGCTTGAAGTGACAGCAATTGACAATCTTTCCTGGAACACCTAATAAAATGTATAACATGTGATATAAATGAATATATGGCATGATAATCTATGGAAAACTGGAAAAAAGAACAAGGAATATATGCCAAGATTCCATCAAAAAATTCTGGTATAGGCTGCAGAAAAAGAATGCTGGCCACTGCTCATTACCATTCTGAAGTGCTCCAACTCTTTACCAAGCTCTGCCTCAAAGTCTTTCACTGATGGCAGCACATTATCAGGGGAGGGCAAATTTCCTGCTTCAAGCACCTACAGCATTTGTGGTGTAAATTACGTGACAATGCAAATGCTTAAACTTATAAGGATGCATAGTCAGGAAAAGAAGTATGCATTTACTTCTACAAACAATTTTAATTATTTAATATTGGTCCCAGCTCAAATTTATTTACATGAATACATAAGGGTTGTAGCATATGGAGAAAAACTTCCATGCAGCTAAGCTAATTCTTAGATTGCTGAGGTTAAACCTGTGTCTTTAATTAGCTAAAAAAAGAGGTACTTCGGAGTAGGTCACACTTTTCATCCTAGACAAATTGGAGTTCGTCAATATTAGTGTTTTTGAGTCCAATTGATTAGAAGCATCTAGGTATATAGAATTTATTTGTGCCAATACTTGTAACCAGGATGTTGATGATGATGTTCTCTTCGTCTTTTCTTTATAATATAGTTTACCAAAATAAAGTAGAGCAAATGTGTCAAATGGTCCACTCGTCTGAACCACTATGTCCTCAACAACAGTTATTCATCACTTGATAATAAAATAAAAATTAGCCTTCAGAAGGTAAATTCCACCTCAAGCAACTTTTGAGAATTGAGATTGTTGTCTAACAATTAAAAATTTGGATCAAGAATAAAAGCAGCAAATGTGAATCAATAACCGAAACATATCATGTATCTTCAGATGACAATGGGACTTGTTGCCACTGAGAGGAAAATATCAGATCGACAGAAGATATAACACATGATAAAATGTCAGAGGCATTTTCGCCTCCTTCTATAGCATTAAGAAGTTATACCACAAGAGATCAACTGAACAGAATCACATGGGTTCCTAGAAGATATAAGGAAGAGAAACATAAGGATGACTGTAAAGGTGATATACCAATTTAAATCCTTCACAGGTATGTGAGAATTCCACATTGTCGATGTTGACCAACTGAAGTTGTTCTACTGAAGCAGATACACGTAGAATTGCACAAAGAACTCTGAATTTCCCTCTCATCTAAGGTAGAAAGATAAGGGTTAAACAAACATAAGAGCTTCCATCTATGCTAACATGGTATCTGCATTTGACTTATTCATGTCAATTTACTGACATGGGTGTCGGTACTTCATGCATATCTACAAAATATATTCAAAAAATTGCTAAAAGTTCGACATATACATTAGGGGTGTTGGTACTTAGAGCAGATTCTTCAAAGTTAACATAACTTGCTAAAAACTGAACGTATGCATACCAGATACACACCCATAATGGAGTTAGAGAGTGTACGTCTCTATAGCACAAAAAAATTAAGATAGCTCTTGGTCAAAACACAATATGATACCTCTTCTGTTAATTCCTCAAGCACAACATGATCACACTTGAGAAGTTTCTTTCTATGGTGCCGCACAAGTAGAGCTATTAACTGGAGACAGACGAAAATGCCATCAGTTTTCAATCTGAATCTTATTCTGAGTAAATAAGGGAGACACCATACCTTAACCTCTTCATCATTATAACCATGCAGATGGTCGCCATTCTGCACAGTGAGTTATGCTTGTCATAATAAACTACATGGCACTCCCAATAACTATTTCTCAAGGTAGATAAGAGGACTGAATCAGCTGAATCCAGATAACTTAATCATCAATCAATGACAGAGGCCTCAGAATATCTATCCCTCTATATCTCTATCTTTCATATGAGAAACTATGGCCTGTTTGGTTTGGATTAGTTCAGCCGATTTAATCAGTATGTTTATTTAATTCTTTTTTATAATCAATTAATGTTTCGTTACTGTTTAAAAAATCGCCTTTCTCAAAAATGACTATCATCTCAGTGAAAGTTATTTATTAAATTACCTAGCTATCACTATTCCACATCAAAATCAGTTTCAAAAATATAAACCAAACAGGCCATGACACAGCTATAATTATGCAATGCTACTCATTTGAAACTCTTACACGCAAATACACCAATCAAATCTTTTTGTCACTTTATGCTCGCAACATTACATGCACAAAAATTACCAAAACTCCTTCACATGCAATGGCACAGAAATTTATCTGAATCTTCCGAGTAGAGAAATAAACACATACCATTATAATATGGTAAGACTGCTTATGGTAGCCCTTTTTACCAACATAAAGACCGACTTTGTGAAGCAAACAAGCTGCCTCAAGATACTCAAGATCTTTATCCTCCAAGGATACAACGAACCCATCAGAACCATTGCCTGTTTCATACCATTTCCTCAAACCATCAAACATCTCCTACATCAAGAACATTAAGAATATCATCTCAAAAACAATATTTCCCCCCTAAAAATATGGAACCAGAGATGGTGAACTTCTTATTGTTTCCCATTCCGAATTATCAAATACCTTCGCAACACAATAGCACAACGCAGCAGATTTCATGCGCTGCTTGTTATTAAACCTTGTCGCGAGCCTCACTACAGACCTCCACCTCGCATTAGCCCTCGGATCATAGTGATTAAAAACCTCCCCTAACTTCTCCGCAATCACACCCTCCCCTAATGCATATCCAGAAACCTCCATCTCCTCAATCTTAAGTTCCTTAAATATCTCCTCCAATAAAACTGCCCCTGCCACAATAAATTCTGACCTCTTCTTGAAAAAGCCCTGCCTTTGAACCTTCCCCCCAACTCTTCTCTCTTCCTCGCTCAGCCTCTCCACTAAGCCCCTCAATTCTTCCATTGTAAAACTCCAATCCCTCCTGCTTTCCTCAAATATGCCGACATTTCCCTCCATATTACTTGCATAGCCATGGAAAATCGCCTTCTCAATATTCCTAATCGTCCCTGATGAACCAATCACTTCATCAATATCGTAATGCTTAGCCTTCTTGTTCAAACCCGAGGCTTGGATTATTCCCTTAATATGTTCCCGCATTAGTGTAATTTCAGGAAATTTTTGAGTTAAAGTGACATGCCCCAACGCTAGTGAAATGGAGAACAGAATGTTGCCCTCTTTTCCAATTACGAACTCAGTAGAGCCACCTCCTATGTCAATTGTAAGAACTGTACGGTCATGAACGGGGTGGAATTGAAGTATACCTTGGTATATAAGGCGGGCCTCTTCGAGACCGGAGAGTACGTCAACTTGAAGGCCTAGGGTTTCATGAATCGATGTAAGGAATTGCGATTGATTGGAAGCTTCTCGAACAGCTGAAGTGGCTACGAGGCGGGAATGGGAGGGAGGAACGCGATGGGACTGAAGAAGATTCTGGAATTTTCGAAGTGCTGTCGTGGCGCGTAGTTGGGAGGCAGTGGAGATAGTGGCGGAGGTAGTGGTGGTGGTAGTATCAAGGCCGAGGAGTACTCTTTCCTTAAACCGATCGAGGGTGAGGAAACGGCCGGTGGAAGGGTCGGCGCGAACTATGAGGAGCTTGAAGGAGTTGGTGCCGAGGTCTACGGCGGCGAAGAGGTTATCTCTGGTGGCGGGAATTGAGGTGGCGTTGGGAAGAATTGGGAGATTGGCCGACATTTATTCCGGCGTCGACTGAAGTATGCCAATTGTTCCTCTATTTAGCTATCGCTTTTTTCCTTTCTGACAGCTTGCTTTCCCGCATATAAATCCCGCATAAATTATTTGCCTGGTGCGACTTATTAATTACATACTATCTTATCAGTCGCATTAGATGGATGCGTATTATAAATCGCACTAATAAGTCACTAAATCGCCTTACTAATGCCTCTTGTGTATGCCACTTATACATCACATTTATGCCAAAAACACCCTTAACAACGACTTGACGAACAAACCTAAAAGTAAATTGAAGGAAATAGATAATATACCCTAATTTATATAGAGTACAATAAAAATTCCTCTTTGAGAAGAAAGAGTATATACACGAGTAGGGGTGTTCATAAAAACCCGAAAACCAAACCAAACCGACAAAAAAAACTGGTACTTTTTGGTTTGGTTTGGTTTTGGTTTTGAATTTTAAAAACCGATCAAATTTGGTTTGGTTTTGGTTTTTATCGGAAAAAAACCGAAAAAAATCGAACCAAACCGACTATAGGAGTAGCTATTTTAAATTTATTATTACACCTATATATATGTATATTTTTATACAAAGTTTTAAAAATTTTATGGTAAATGTTAATAGTTTGCCACTTTTAGTATAGTTCTTTACCTTTACATTCTAGTTTGATTGATAGTTTTCTTTTGTTAAGTGTAAGAATCCATTTCGTGTTAAAAATAATATATTTTTAATTGAGTCCTTAAATTATTTATCACTATTGATTCAATTATCATCAATATATCTTGGTAAATAATAGATTTTTCAAAGGGCAATTGATTTGATAGTGTTACGTTGAAAATATGGTCGCCGGAGTATGTGTTTGGTAGTGTATGTCTTATATTTAAGAAAAAACCGACAAATAACCGAAAAAACCAAAAAACTGAAAAACCGACAAAACCCGACATAAACCGAATCGAGAAAAAAACGACTTAATTGTTTTGGTTTGGTTCTAATATTTGAAAAACCGACTTACTTGGTTTGGTTTATTTTTAGGGAAAAACCGATCCAAACCGAACCATGAACACCCCTATACACGAGTATATCCAATCTCTAGCTGAAACCAACCAAGATGTATGTCATATTGCCCGGTCTGACCTCAAACTTTTTCTTTCCGACCTACTTGACTCTTTGACCGAAGTTATTTAGGTGGTATTCCGAGATCCAACTCTAGGAACACATGATCAAAAATGACTTTCACTAGAAGTTGAAAAGAAACTTATTTTAATATATTCTGACTATACGGTATATTTAGAAAGTAAATTAAAAAACTAACAGAAGTCAAATCTTGAAGAATTTAAGATTATTACTCTTAATTCTATTCTTGCAAAAGTAAGTCTCTTTGTCAAGTTTGATCACTGTTGGGAAGAGTAGATTGCCAAAAGTATACTCTAGCCGACTTTCTTTTTGTTGGAAAAAGAAAAATCTTTCTCCTTTTCGATCTTTTCCTTTTGAAAATATCCTGGAGTAGCAACGTGTACCATTACTTTCCCCTCACAACATTACAAATGAAAACTCGCCTATTATTAAGTTTTCAAGCATATATCCCTCTCTTTTTTAATTATTTGTATCATTATTGTTTTGTTTATTTAAAGATATGGTTATGGTACATGTACGAAAACCGTCAACCTCGTCATGTAAACTGCTGCTTTGTACACAAACTTGAAGAATGGCAAATATAGCCTGTGTAACCGAGTGAGCCAAATTGATTCCTGCAATGTGCTTTTCTAAGTTCAACTTGTTCACAAGCTCATTTACTTTCTCTGATATCAAAGTGTCAATTTTTAATAGTAAAAACTTCATACCGAACAACTCATGCAAACTGCTGTAAGAACTTATTTGCACCAAGCGTTTACAACCAAATCTATTCATGGTGTAATGTGTATTAATTAATTATGGTCTAATGATAACTATATATTTATAAAAACATGCGGCATGTATGTACTGTTTCGTTTAAACGCAGGTAATGTTTTACCCAAATCTATAATCCATACCAACATGCTATAGCGAATCCTTTCAGTTGCACATATTAACCCCGATCCCAAGTGAGAGTCATTGGAAGTACAACCGGAAGGGCAGCCCGGTGCACTAAGCTCCCGCTACGCGTGGGGTCCGCAGAAGGACCGAACCGCAAAGGTCTATTGTACGCAGCCTTACGCTACATTTCTGCAAGAGGCTGTTTCCACGGCTCGAACCCGTGACCTCCTAGTCACATGGCAGCAACTTTATCAGTTACGCCAAGGCTCCCCTTCAGAATACCCGATTTGCTTCAGCATTGGCTTCCTATACTAGCATACATTCATTTTTCGTTCATCACCGGTGCGGATTCTCTTGAAACAATAAAATAATGGCTACAAAATTTAACATCTTGAAACTTCAAAATTGGGAAAACATTAGAAATGTCACACACAATTCTTCAGCGAATCGCCAGCACCCTGGAAGAAACAACAAGAGAGAGCAAAGTCAGCTATGAATATGCCAACAAGAGATAAAACTACTGCTGAAGTAGTCGACTCTCCAACCCCTTTGGCACCTCCCAATGTGGTGACCCCCCAAGCACAGCTTATGATGGATATAATAGCACCAAACACCCCTGATTTAATCATTGCACTAATAAGGTCCCATGATCTAAGAGCTCTCTGAGCAGAATCCAAAATTATGTTTATGCTAATTCCATAAACGCCATCAGCCAAAAGGGCGCTGGATGCCATACCAACTGTAAAGCACATTAGGGTTAAAAAAGGTAAGGCTATGCAAGACGCAATCACTCTTGGTGTCACCAAATAATCAACAGGATTTGCACCGAGAACTCTCAACGTGTCAGTCTGCTCAGATACCTGCATAGTGCCCAGTTCAGCAGCAAATGCACTACCGATACGCCCAGCAACTACAATTGATGTGACAACTGGACTTAGCTCTCTTGAAAAGGCAAGGGCCAATACCCCACCAACAGATCTGTTTAACCCTAATCTAGTGAACTCTCTAACAAATTGGATAGTGAAGGCCATGCCGACAAAAGCTGCTGTTAGCAGACAGACACCAACCGACTTAGGTCCAACTCTTTCCAACTGTTGAAGAGTATTCCTCCAGTGGACTTTACCCTTTATGATCCTAATAATAACCTGCCCTGCCAAGATAGGAACTGATAGTCCCCTCCATAAGTACCTGGGAGGTGACCACTTACTCAAAAATGTTTCTCCTCCATTTTCCCATTCTTCCACTGTAGATGCATCCTCTTTAGATGCAGTTGTGTCCTCTTCAGAGACAGGAAGACTTGGATGACCATCATTAGAGTTAGGAATCACACAGAATCTTTTCAGTTTGATAGGTTTTAGAACCTTACAGATCTGAGCTCCTTGATTGAAGTCAAATCTCTGAGGAAGCCAATTCAAGCTCAAAACGTTTACATTTACATGACTCACCTTACTATAGCTGCCTCTGCAATCCATATAAAGCTACTGTAAGACAATCTATGTGATGCAGTCTTATTTTGAAAATCCACATCAGTAACCATGTGCAGTAAATGGAAGGTGAACATAAATACATCAAGTTGCATATTATACATTTACAGACACATAATAGCAAGTAAACATACACTTCACATATATACACAAAACCAAAAGGCAAAGAGAGAGAACCTTCCGGAAAAGTGAAGAGGATAACAATGAGAAGCAGCTTGCATGTTGGTTTTGAACTAGGGCCCTTTAAGTGAAATCTTTGGTCTTTTAAGTCACTCGCAGCACAAGAAAATGACCTGCTTTAAGTAAAATGGAGCGTTAAATCATTACAAATTTAGAATCTCAACCCCAAGGGAGTACATAATTTTAGGTAACAAGATTTGCAATGAAGCAAGCAGATGGTGTCAGTGAAATATAAGACATCTGATGTAGAAATCTGAGACCTTGGGAATACAAAGAAGAGCAAGTATCTTCTACAGTCAGCATCATCATATGTCATCAGGAACATCACAACGATGGAGGGAAGCCCTCCCCGTCAAAGTGGCACCTACACTTTTGGCCCTCTGGCCCTCTACTAATTCTTGTGGCATTTTGACCTTTAAAGAAATAGAATTTCATCTTCACAAAGATAGTCAAAAAATTATGACAGGGTAAGCTAATAGGTAACTTTTCAAATGCACTTTGAAGCCATTAATCAATCTAATAGAATTTCATCTTCCAAGTCAACATTCTGGGTTAATAAAGCCGGATTAATTATTTAAGGGGGCATCGCTCTAATCGTTTATGTAGTAACATTCCTTTTGAATGCCTAGGTTGTAACCTTTATAGCGATAGCGCGTCAAAAAAGATCTTTCGATCAGAAAAAGGTAAAGCCTTCAGCATTCTTTACTAGAAGGCTTTTTTTTCTCAACTAGATAGTGTTTTTGTAAACGATCAAAACAAAATTAGAGATAAAATTGAGGTGAAATGACAACAAAACCAAGAAAGAACGGGACTTGCCCAAACAAAAATCCAGAACATTCCCATTTTCCACATGATGAGTCTGATACCAATTCCTACAGTTCTACCCCTTTTACTCAAATATTTCATCTGCTTCATACCAGTAACTCATATATTTCATGAACTACCTTGTACAAAAGTCAAACAAGTTCTCACTTCAACAATAAAACAAAAAGAAGGCAAGTGAAACCTGTTTTGCACTAATAATTTAGCACTGTGAAATCTCAGTTCATGAACAATACATAAGACCAAGAACTAGAATCCTCTTCAACTAAACTCATCTTACTCTATCTTTCACCAATGTGATACGAGTAGCTTGCGTCAGTGGTACCTCATGCTCGTTAAGTAGTACGGGGTAGTTAAGTTAGTTGGGAATAAGGCTGAAAACAAGTTTGAGAAATGTTTAGTTTAGTCCACTTATGTTTTAAATTATAGTTTCCAGTAATTACACATTAGCCCTATAATTTTCTGTCTTTTATACGAGAGGTCCAGGATAGCCGTTTAGGAAATGGCACGAGTGCTAGCTAGGGAATCTTTCCTCTCTCACTCTATATATTGTACTTTTTGCTCTTAGCAATCAGAGAATATTCCCTTTTATTTTGCCCTAGTTATCTTCTTCTTCCTTTATTTGTTTCATTGCATTTCCTTAGCAGCTTTTCCTTCTTTCTTTTACTGTTTCATGAGCAACTCAGAAGAAATGGGAAGCTGGTAGTAGGCCCTGATGAACACCTAAGGAAGAACATTGTACAACTGTGGCACAATTCTCCTAGTGGAGGACACTCAAGAATTGATACAGGAGAATAGCTGCCCTTTTTTATTGGAAGGGCCTAAAAGAGGATGTCCAGACTCATGTCAAGCAATGTGATTGTCACACCCCCTTTTTCCTCACTACACCCCCGGAAGAGTATAATAAAGGGAATTTTTTCCAACTTAAAGTGACAATCGAAACGGGATTGTTTATTAAGAGATTCGGAGTCGCCACTTGGGAGATTTATGGTGTCCCAAGTCACCGGTTAAAATCCCGAATCGAGAAAAGGGTTTGACTCTGTTCAACAGTCCGCGAACCAGAAATCCGAGTAAGGAATTCTATTAACCCGGGAGAAGGTGTTAGGCATTCCCGGGTTCCGTGGTTCTAGCACGGTCGCTCAACTGTTATATTCGGCTTAATTATCTGATTTTAAAACATGTTCATCCTATAGTGCAATTTAAAGTTATTTACCGCTTTTAATTAATTTTAAGGAAAATTGAACGTCGTTTAAAAGTGTCTTTGGATCGCGTCACATGAAATGCACCCGCAATCCGAAACACATTTTATCCAACGTTTTAGGATTTGGATTTGGGTCACATGAAATGCACACCCGAGTTTAGGAAGGTAAAATTATTAAAGAACGCGCCTAAAGCAACTAACGCGTTGTTAACTTTCGAGGGCCACGGAAATTCATCTAGGTGGCGCGCCTCAAATTCTAAGGATTAAATCAAAACTAATTAAACGAGGGCCATGCAATTGATATTTTGTTTGGCACGGCGCACCTCGATTTTACTCTAAAGAAAAGAAAATCGAGTTACCTTTGGAGGGCCAAGAACTATTCATGTTATCTAGTATTGTTTATGGCACACCTCTATCTATCCTTAAAGAATCGTAATAAACTCCAAGCGCGCCCAGTAATAAAGCAGATAATTGAAAATTTAGGGACGTTTATTCCAAAACCATCTTGTTGTAACATATTTAAAATTAGCAAACAAATACAAATGCATCCTGCAGGACCAATTCTAATTGACATTTTACACCTCGGAATTCACCACTCCAGATCAGAAATTATGCAAACAGGCACGGCAAAAGAATCGAAATCTTTTTCCCTATTACAAGTTACAATCTTACTTTTGTCTTTATGGATGTAACATAAGATTTCACCAAATACGTACAACTTATACACATGTAACTTAATGGTACACCTGTGCCTAATGTCACAACCTCATCCTTGAATTGTAGCCAAATATCTAAGTCACAGAAATACCAACAAACTGGGACAGCCGGTATATTGGATCAACAAGACAAAGAAAAAGAAGTTGGAGCTGAGATCGTCGTTCAAGCTAATCTAGACATTAAATTTCTAAATATGATAAGCGATAGTTTCACTTCTACATTATCCATGAAACTTGAAATTCTACAACCAAATAAGAACAAATAATCGGTGAAAAACATATCTCCTTCACACAGGTTTCACAAGGAGAAAGATAAGGAGTCATTGACATTGTGACAACACAAAACTCAAACGGAAACAGCTCCCACACACACCACTGTGTAGACCAAAAATCCAACAGATCTTCATTCAATATCAATATATACAAAGAAGGATCATTAAAATTTAATTAAGAACTAACCTCAAAACCCCAGTAGAGGAGATCGAAACCAAACCAAAACAGAGAACCGGACCGGAAACTAACGAACGGAAACTCGGTCGAACTCGAACTCGACGACAATCGGACCCAATTCCAGTGACTCAAACCACGACCAAAAAGTTGCTTGTACTTGAACGATTTGAGACCTATTTGCAGCTGATTTCGCTGCTTCTAATGGCTGGAGTTCGGAGTTGATTCAAGCGCGTTTTCCGCTAGGATTTTGATTGGGGTTAAGGTCGTTTCTTCAGTTGTGTTTGTGTGTGACCGAACTGGAAAGGAAAGGATCGTTTTCCGTCGGGTTTCAGGCAGTGAGGTCCGGTAGTTACTGATTTTCTGAGGCTAGGGATGAGGGAGACGAAGGTCGGGGGGTGGGGGTCGTTTCTCTGTTGAAAAGCTGCGCAGCCTTTTAGCAGCTCTTCAGCGTTATTTTTGTGTATTGTGTATTTTTTTTGTCCCCCCTCCTTTAGCCGATAGGCATTAGTTTATATACATGGAATTAGGTCTAAGGTCTTTTCTTTGTGTATTTGCCAATTAATCCCTAGGTCCTTTTGTGTTAAGTTATTAGGGTTTTTTTATTTATTTTTTATCCTAAAGAAGAGTCTAGAAGGGTCCCTAGACTACACAATGTCTTTTAAAATAAGATAGAAATACTACACCATGTCAAAACTAATCCTAATTAATTAAACTAAACATGAAACTATTTTTATATTTTCGAAATTATATAAAGATAAAAAGGGTACTATTTTTTGTATTTTTTTTCAAATTTATAAAAAATACATAAACTAAAATATTTTTTGTAATTTTCATTTCTGGTAATAAAATAAAGTAAAAGAGTCAAAATGAGTTGAAATAGCTATATTAGGCCTAAATTAAATATTTGCGGGCTAAAATATAAAAAATCTTGGGGAGGGTCAAAAATCACATGTCTACAGCTAATTGCCAAAGAAGCAAGTATGAAACCACACCTTACCCAGGTCTAGTTCAGCCCCTCAAACTACCTTCACTGGCTTGGAGTAGCATCAGTATGGATTTCATTGAGGGTTAGCCAAAGACCCAAGGAAAGTCAGTCATTTGGGTAGTCGTTGACAGGTTAACAAAATATGCCCACTTCATTGGAGTGTCACATCCGTACTCAGCTGATGAAATTGCCAAATTATTCATGGAACATGTGTTCAAACTGCATGGGATGCCAGAAGATATAGTCAGTGATAGAGGCCCTATATTCACTAGTAAACTATGGCAAGAATTGTTCTCTATGCATTGAGTCACACTCAGTACTTCCACAGCATATCATCCTCAATCTGATGGGCAAACAGAGGTTGTCAATTGGTGTTTAGAGACACATCTCACGTGCTTTTGTTCTGACTCCAAAAGGACAGGTTCTCTTACTTGGCATCTGCTGATTGGTGGTATAATACCATATTCCATTCCTCAATCCAAACCACACCCTATGAAGCCCTGTATGGTCAACCCCCACCACTTCACTTACCTTACATTGCAGGAGATTCTAACATGGAAGAGGTAGATAGAAGTCTGCTCACCAGAGAGTTCAAGTATAAGCTACTGAAATACCACCTACAGAGGGCCCAACAGAGGATGGCTATATTCACTAGTAAACTATGGCAAGAATTGTTCTCTATGCATGGAGTCACACTCAGTACTAACACAACTTATCATACTCAATGTGATGGGCAAACAGAGGTTGTCAATTGGTGTTTAGAGATATATCTCACGTGCTTTTGTTCTGACTCTCAAAAGGACAGGTTCTCTTACTTGGCATCAGTTGAGTGGTGGTATAATACCACATTCCATTCCTCAATCCAAACCACACCCTATGAAGCCCTGTATGGTCAACCCCCACCACTCCACTTACCTTACATTGCAGGAGATTCTATCATGGAAGAGATAGATAGAATTTTGCTCACCAGAGAGTTCAAGTACTGAAATACCACCTACTGAGGGCCCAACAGAGGATGGCTACACAGGCTAATAAGCATAGGTCTGACGGGCAATTCAAGGAAGGAGAATGGGTGTACCTCAAAATCCAACCTTATAGGCAAATCAGTATGTCAGGCTCTCACTTCTCCAAACTCTCAGCCAAATATTATGGGTCATATCAGATCTTACAAAGAATTGGAAACGTAGCTTACAAACTATCACTACCTTCTCAACTCCTTCTGCATCCTACATTTCATGTGTCCCAGTTAAAACCTTGCCACAAGATACCTGAGAAGATCTCACACCCTCCCGTCATCGATATCTCTAGTCCCTACTGCCCTCAACCTCAACAATTTTTAGACAGACGAATGGTGCAAAAAAGGGACAAGGACATTGCTCAGGTACTTGTTCAATGGGAGCAAACAACACCAGAACAGGCCACTTGGGAGGATTATCAATCTCCAAGAACTAGATTTCCTTCTTTCCTTCCTAGAGGACAAGGAAGATTTTGACAAGGGGATCTGATACAAGTAGCTTGCGCCAGTGGTACCTCGTGCTCGTTAAATAGTACGGGGTAGTTAAGTTAGTTGGGAATAAGGCTGAAAACAAGTTTGAGAAATGTTTAGTTTAGTCCACTTATGTTTTAAATTATAGTTTCCAGTAATTACACATTAGCCCTATAATTTTCTTTGTCTCTTATACGAGAGCTCCAGGTTAGCCGTTTAGGAAATGGCACGAGTGCTAGCTAGGGAATCTCTCCTCTCTCACTCTATATATTGTAATTTCTGTTCTTAGTAAAGATCAATCAGAGAATATTCCCTTTTATTTTGCCCTAGTTATCTTCTTCTTCCTTTATTTGTTTCATCGCATTTTCTTCTTTCTTTTACTGTTTCATTGCCATTTCGTATCACAATGCATCAAAATCCCACAAATTTTCTGAACTTGTAACGAATACATTAGAAAAACATATTCGCAGAAATTACCATTATTTTTTGCCAGTTTCACCAACATTTAGCATTATCTCAGCATCAATTCGCACTCGGCACAAAACTAAATTTCCTAATATAACGCGAATTTAAAATCACTAAAATCAGGTGCTACGAAATAATTATCGAAGTTTAACAGCCACAGCAGTTCAATTCACATTTCCAGCCATACTACAATCAGTTCAAGCTAATTTCATTATTCAATTTCGAGAAAACAAGAAACTGTTGAAAGAATATCGAGAAATTGACCTTTTGGGATCCGAACTTGCTTTTGGCAGAGACAGCCTTTTTCTTCTCCACTATGCGTTGCATAGAATGTAACGACGCCGTTGTTACCCGCTTCTTTCCGGCCCCCGGAGCAGTTGTGAGCTTTCCCTCTATCAGTCCGTCGGCTATTGCCAGTCTTACTTTTCCGAATTCTTTTTCCATGTTCTTTTTTTCTCTTTTATTTTGTTTCTTCTGAAAAGAAAAGACAGAGAGATTTTGTTAGTCCCTACATTTTGTTGTAATTTCATTTTGGTACTACATTTTTAACTAAGTTTATTATCACCTCCACAGGTTAATAAATTGAATTTGTCAATAAGTTTGAAATTGTTATAAATATATATTATATTATGGATGTTCATTTAGTACTCCGTCGTAAATAAGCTTCCTGAAGAAGCTTATCATTTCGGTACTCCGTTATGGATGAAGATTACCCCGACAGAAGATTATCTATATCTAGTACAGAAGCAGCTTACAAGCAACTTACAAGCAGCTTACACAACAGCTTGCAGTAGCAGCTTACATACCAGCTTGCAGTAGCAGCTTACAGAGCAGCTTCCATTCTTCTATAAATAGAGGAGATTTCAGTTCATTATGTACATCAGTTTGGAATTCAAATAATATATCAGTTTCTCTCTATTTGTCTTTACTTTACAGTCTTTATTTTATAACACGTTATTAGCACGAGACTCTGTCATATCGAGCAAATCTTTGAAAGTATCCATTGAGAGGTTTAGGAGCAGCTCGTGATATAAGGAAAGGGGATTTGATTCTTAAAGTTCCAAACGAAGCGTTAATGACTAGTCAAAACCTTATGAATTATGATTAACGATGAAGTGCTGTCAATTTCTGTCAAGAAGAACCCTTCTCTCTCCTCTACTCAGGTGATTCCTTCTTATTTTCCTCTTTAAATATAAGAATTAGAACTTGGGTTTTGTGTTTTTTGAACTAAACGCAATAACTTTACCTTTTTCCAATTTTATATGCTCAACCAGTAGTATGAACTTTCTTGTTCTAAATATATGTTTATCATGTATGTTAATCACGTCTTTCTAGCCAACTAATGATGTAGATGTCATTTTACTTGGAAGAAATCTCGTGAAATTGGAAAGAAAAAAAATGTTTTTTCTTAAGCTATTATATGATGGCGAGACTACCCTAGTAGTTTCTGTGGAAAACGATTGGGGACTATGAATACTTATACAGTCGCTATTTTGCTGCTTATTTTCCTTTTGATTATCTTAATAAAGGATTACAAAATGGATAAAATTATTAGATTCACTTAAACTCCAGCAGAGTTTGCAAGAAATATACAACCATCGGAAGTGGTTATGTTTCGTACAACTCATTGTAACAAAATTTTGTTAACCACCACAAGTGGTATATGCCTATGACCACTAGAAGTGATAATTTAGGCTTGCTATGGTTACAACGAAGATAAGTTAGAGAAAATTTCTCTATATTACATATATACCTCGATTTGCTCCTGAAGTAGCAAATATATTAAAAGAGGTCAGACGCCATCACAATTTAATATGGTTATTGCACGTTCAGATAATTATGTTCCAACTCCTCAAGGAAGAGAACTTTTGATAATATTAATCCATTCCCTGAAGTGAATGTGATAATTTTAATAAAGCCCGTAAATATGAACACGCTCTTGATGTAAATATATTACAATTCACCTCCAGAGAGGTAATATGATTGAGAGAATATATACTCAATATTTCGTATTTTAAAGTTTCTCCTGAAGAAGTAACATAATTAAAATTTCCTTCTGAAGTAGGAAAATATTATGAAACTATGTCTTTTTGTGCTTAAATAAAATAATAAGCAATTCAAAGTTATTTTTGAAGCACATTTTCATTCACTAGAGTGAATGAAGAAATACCACAACTCACCTCCTGAAGAGGTAGAATAACAAAGAATATAAATCTTGTTTTTGTGACATAAAGATCATTGTCGCACGCGCCCGTTGTACGTCAAATATCTTGAATAATTTTATTAAATATCATTCTAAGGCAAAAGCATTCTTGTAGAATGCTTTGTACTACAACCACATTAATATGTTATGGTTAGTTATCGAGTTCCTTGAAGGAAATAACCACTCATGTAACCTTCCCTGAAGGATGTAATGAATATGTGGTTGCCGCTTTGATATAAAATATTGAGATGTTAACGATATTTCTCCTTAGAAGGAGATATTTGTCACAAATTTAGTGGTAGAAATATTAAAATTCTTAATTTTCGTCATTTATAAATTTAGAATTGGCTTTATATTGTTCTTTTGATTATGATTTTCTCTCATGACACTAGATGTGTCTGAGCAATATTTGATAGTACAAAATTTATCAAAAACTCCTTAAAAGCTAACTGTTTGTCTAGAAGACAGTCAGACAAATGACACCAATAGTGTCTGATAAATATTAGATTGTGGATAATAGACGAAGGTTCTCGAAGAGCTTATATACAAATATGTCATTCATATTATATGATTATCGTCAAAACATATGTTGTACTAAACCTGAAGTTTACCAATACAAATGGCTATCATATTGAGACTACAAATGATTGGAAGATTGAAAATCTTCATATTTCCACGATCATAGGGGGTAAAATAATATGTATGTGAGAAGTTACCCACCTTATTCTTTAATTTGTACTATATCATGTATCAGAGTAAATCACACGTTTACTATAGCAAAAGCAGTCACAGTAAATCAGAAGTTTTACGGAGGCTAAAGTAGCTACAGTAAATTAGAAATTTGCTGATACAAAAGTAGCCACAGTAAATCAGAAGTTTACCAATGCAAAAGATTATGCCATAGTAAACCAGAAGTTTACTAAGAGATAGCACATGCTGTGATAAACTTGAAGTTTTCATTTGCCATTTTTAAATGAGCTATTTGAGAATTCAGATAAGCATAAACTGAAGAACTAGAAGATTCTTCAAGAATTCTCTTGTGTTGCTTGTTCTCATAATAAATATATTATACCAGCTAAAGTTGGGACTAAGACCCCTGATTCTGAAATATATAAAAGGTGAATATGGGCCCATTCACCTATCATGTAAACCACTTATAGATGCATATATGAGATGGTTACATGTGTAATTAATGTCAACCTGCAGTTTGGTATTTGGAATTGTTTTTCTCGATTAAAAGCATAATTTTCAGATTATAAAATCAAGACAGTTCATCTTGATAATGCTGGTTTATATCCAAGCTGGTTTAGCATTGAATACCTCTTATTAATGGCTAAACCATTGCTTATGAGAATAGAGCTTCATGTGTTGGTCTAAGATTTTCTAAATTGCATCTAGAAGCACTTGTATGTATCAGATCAACAATATATGATAAGTCCTCCCCTCACAATTGGTTTAGGATCAGAAACCAAATATGTTTACTATCTTTTGTGGCGTGGTATATGATTAATTTCTCTATCATAATACACAAAGATATGTTTCCCAAAGATGATTGGGGATATATGTTAGTTTTTCTAACATTTGGGGGATGGAATAAACAGCTGAAAAATATGCTATATGAATCGAATTATCATTAATATGATCCTCACTTAGAAGATAATTCAAGTCGAATGCCAGAAGCATTTGCTGATCTAAAATTAAATATCATATTTCAGCTGCAAATGCTCCTATTAAAATTAAAGTCCATGAAGGATAAAGTTTACTACACGCATGAAGCGTAGTAAATCGACCGGTTCCAAAGGTAACAATCCTTGAAAAGGATAGGAGCAAATGATCAAAATGATCATAATGAGAAGGAAATGAGCTCTAGAAGAGCTCATGACATAACATTTCATGAAACTCCAGAAGAAGTTCAGGTACCTGAAAATAAATAAAGTAATGAGATCTCAACAATTTATGTCACTTACGAACCGATACAATATGATCGTCGACGATATATTTGATATAATATAGTGCACAATACTGTGAGGATCGGACTAATAGTCCAGACACCTGAAGATCTCATGCCATTTAAATGCAAGTCGTAACCTATATGACTCATTTGATTAAATATCTATAAAGATCCCTGAAGGATTTAAAATGCCTGAAGCATATAGTTCAAAGTCTCGAGAAATGTACTCGATCAAATTATAAAGATCTTTGTACGGTTTAAAGCAATCTGGGCGTATGTGGTATTATCGCCTCAGTGAATATTTGCTGAAAGAAAGTTACATATATAATGTTATTTGTCCATATACTTAAAATTTGATATACTTGCTGTTTATGTTAATGACATAAATCTCGTTGGAACTCCAGAAGAGCTTCAAAAGGCAACTGAATATCTTAAGAAAGAATTTGAGATGAAAGATCTTGAAAAGACAAAACTTTGTCTTGGTCTGCAAATTGTACTCTTTTTTCTTGACTAAGGTTTTAATGAGGCACATAATAATGAACATCCAAAGAGGAATGCTTTGAAAATATTTTTGTGGATGCCCATTTATTACTCCGTTGTAGATAATCTTCCTGAAGAAGATTATCCATTTAGTACTCCATTGAAGTTTTCTACAAGCAGCTGATGCAGGTAAGTTGCAAGGAACTTAATGAAATGACTTGTACCAGCTTCTTGGTTTGATGAGAATAATTTAAATCGATCTGAAATAGTGGTGGATAATATTCTCTACAAACTCAATTTTTTGAGAAGATGGCATACAAGATTGGAATGCGGATATTCAAATATTTGAAACAAGGTTTTCATCAGGGGGAGTAAAATACGCGATGCACTCTTTTTTCCTTACTAAGGGTTTTTCCCACGGGGTTTTCCTTATAAGGTTTTTAATGAGGCACATTATCTTTTTATGAACATCCAAGGGGGAGTGTTATAAATATATATTATATTATGGATGTTCATTTAGTACTCCGTCGTAAATAAGCTTCCTGAAGAAGCTTATCATTTCGGTACTCAGTTATGGATAAAGATTACCTCCGGCAGAAGATTATCTATACCTGGTACAGAAGCAGCTTACAAGCAACTTAGAAGCAACTTACACAGCAGCTTGCAGTAGCAGCTTACACACCAGCTTGCAGTAGCAGCTTACACAGCAACTTCCTTTCTTCTATAAATAGAGGAGATTTCAGTTCATTATGTACATCAGTTTGGAATCAAATAATATATCAATTTCTCTCTATTTGTCTTTACTTTACGGTATTTATTTTATAACAGAAATGTTATTGAGCTCGTCGCTGCTCAAAATTAAGGTTTGGACAGGTTTTCAAATTTTTTGTTTTAAATATCAAAACCAAAAGCGTCTGCTTTTATTTTCGGAAATTTTACATAAAATGTGTTTTGAAAGAATAGGAAACAATCCAAAGATATACTTTTCACAAAAATTAATTTAGATATTCGTTAAAAATATCTTGTTTTGATTAATCTAAACACGCGATCTTTTCTTCTTTTTTTTATTTTGAATTTTTCTTTGAAATTCTCTTAATACTATTTTACCAATAACTATTGGCCAATTAGTATACTACCATCATTCATTATCATTCACATGTATAAGTTACGTATCACCTATTTTTGTACCTAACTAAACGTTAGAACATGATACATAAAATTATATTTACACAGGAACTGGGAAGTTGCCTATATTACTTATTAGAATAAATTTCACTGGAAAAAAAAGGGGAAGTGGTTGATAATTTGTAAAACGTTTAATACTTTTATTAGTCCACACAGAGTTGCAACTTAAACATCTCTCTACTGGATAGTTGATTGCATATTTACAAATTACAACGTCTGTTTTTTTATTTAATATGTTGTACCTGTTTACCCTTGAAATTGGATAACAATTAAATTTATAATGTGATTTTAAAGATACATGAATTCACCTAATACCAATTGATAAATGTAAAGACTAGTGATAGAAATTAACAGTAAGATAAGGCAAACCAGTGTTTGAACCGAATTCAGCCCTCGAGTTGAGTACTCTCGAACCGATCGATGCAAGAACAGTTAAAAATATAACAATCCGATGAACAAGAATATAAGCTAGAGAATATCGTATTGCTTTGATATGCGTGAATGTAAGGTGTTTACAAAATGATCAGAACCCTCTTTATATAGTAAAGAAATCTTTTCTATGGTATAATTCTAATTACGGAAGTAAATCTCATGATTAGCCTAAACAATCGCCCTTGATTTGATATGTTCCACGATTTCCGCCGTGATCTTCGACCGGTCACGGATATCTCGCTTTTCTGTTATTGCGCTTTGCTCGAAGTCTGCCATATTTGATCTCGATCGTTGCTGGCCTCGATCTCAACAGGCACCTCGATCCTTGAACTCGATACCTTGTCTTCGTGCTCTGGTCTGATCTACTACGAGGCTGGCCTTCGATGCAATTCCCTGGCCTCGATCAAATAGTAAAATCAGGTAGGCTCGGTTTTAGCCGTATATAGATAGTCCCCTCGTTTCTTGGAGTGTAATGAGAAGAAACGAACTGAGTCTTTGATTTCATACCTCAATCTGTCATGACGTCATCCTCGTGACGCAAGCGACGGAAGTAACTGAAATGTCCCGTCGGTTCATATATCGAGGCATTAAATGCCTGTCAGTTGCCGTCGGCCATTATTGGTTCTGAACCGTCATCTTCACCCTATAAATGTGCTTTCCTTCTCGTTGCCCAAACTTTACTCTTGATCTCTGCTCTAATCTTCAAAGCTTTTTACATCTTTTAAGCTTTCCCGTTCTGCTCAATCTCTAGGCTTAGTTATCAACCTTCCCACAAAACACCAAGCCTTATCCTCTTCTTCTTTCGTTAAACTTGCATAAAAATGGCGAAAACATCGAAAATTGTTCCTCAAAGGAAAATGCCTCTTCATCGTGGCCGGCCGGCAATAAAACACCGGTGGAGCCACGCCCTGAGGAGTGTGTTCCCGATAGGGGGTGTGTCCTTGATTCCGACTTCAAAGTCGAGAAGACTTCGTCGGTCCTTGGTTGGTGTGAGCCTATGTCGAGATATATATGTTCGATAAATGAGAGTGACCTTGAGCAAGTAAAGAAAGACTGCCATTGGGAAGATAGAGAGGTGGTGATTCCGGCCCCCGAAGAAGACATCACTACCCATGTGGAAGGGTTCCTAAGTGTTTACACTTACCCTTTCACGATGGGCCCTGTCGATCCTGTCATATCGATTTTTTGTCGCCAATATCAAATAATCCTCGGTCAGATCCACCCTTCTTTTTGGCGGATCGTCATTCTGCTCCGATTATTTGCAAACAAAGCCGAAGGGATGCCTTTCACCCTCAACCACCTCATCAGGTTGTATAGACCTTGTATTTTTCAAGGCGGGTTAATAAAACTCCAACGTCGGGCCACCAAGGTGCTGTTCTCGAGCATAGATGAGGACAAGGATCAAGGGTGGATGGGAAGTTCGTTCGAGTGAAGACTCCCGACCTAATCCCGACCGAGAAAATGCCATTTCCCGAGGAGTGAAATATGAAGCGTAAGTACACTCCTGCCTTTAGCTTTCATTTATTGTTTTGTTTTCTTTGCTTCTCTTTATCGACATCCCTTTTGGCGATGTAGCAGTTTCTTGGATGCCCTATGCAATTCCTAACCTCGAGAGTTGGGTTCGGAAACTGGCTTCGACCTCTTCGTATGCTGAGCGCTCATGGCATGATTTGGAAAGGGGCTGATGGAAGGCCAAAAATCACGGTAAGCCCTTTTTCACATACTTGATGATTTTCGCTAAAATGTTCCTTTTCATACTTACTTGACTTCCTTTCATATAGGCCTCAGAAAAGACCCTATCATGAGGCCCCCGTCTAGAGAGGAGGAGGCTTCGCCCCCGGCCCCGAAGCTGGCAAAGGATAAAAAGAGAAAGAGGGTCTCGACCTCCGAGACTCCAAAGTCCAAGAAGAGTAAGGCTCGTAAGTCGAAGAAAGACACCGCCGTCCTGCCTGCGGATCTAGTTCAGCGACTAAGAGAGAAAGAAGAAGAAAATGAAGATGCTGGCTTCGAGCTGGTGGCCCGAACGAAGAGGATCACCGAGGCTCCAAAAGCCGCTGAGCCGGTGAGGGTCGAAGAGATTCAGCCTCGAACCGAGGAGATCTCAGAAGAGGGCCCGAGCAAAGTCCCCGAGTCGTCGGAGGATGAAGATGCCTCCCGCCGAAATGAGCAATCGATGGGTGTACGTGAAGGAGGAAAGCTCAGCCCAATCCAAGAAAATTGAGGAGCTAGAGGCTCGGTTGGCCGCCGAACTCGCAAAGGTCACATCTGAGGCAGAAAAAGTAAAGGTTGATACGGAGGCGATCGTGGCCGTCTACCGAGCTGATGCTCAAGCTGAGCAAAGCCAAGGAAGTTACTGATACCGCCCAGACTCGAGCATACTAGGCTGCCGAGCGTGTCAGGTACCAGTCTCGAAGAGAGACTCTTGAGGAGATTCATGCTCGTGGCTTTAACCTTGCTATCGAGATCGAGAATGCGAAAGAGCTCGAGGCCAAAGCCAAAGCGTTGCTATCCTCCAATGATGATGATTCTAGGAGCGTGAGTGGATTTCGATGGCGAAGGCGTAGCTCCCGAGGGAAATTAGGCACTTAGAATTTTTTCCTTTTTTGAATTTTTTGTGTAAGATCCTGATCGATCCATGTAAATAATTTCTTATATATAAAAGATCTTTTTTCTCTTTGATTTGTCTTTATTTCAATTTTCACCTCGTACAAATTCTGTTTTGACTATGTCTTGACAATTTTCATAAGTATGAGGTTTGGGTAATTTGATCGAAGTTGGACTAGTGTAGTCTTTATAATCGAGCGAGTATTTGCTCGAGCTCGAAGTAGGATGACCCTTAGGTTTTAGTTGAGTGAGGATGACTTCTCGAACTCAAAAATAAAATGGCCCTTAGGCTCTTGAATTAGGCCGACATGGCCTTAAAAGAATGGCTTTTTTTCCTTTCCGGCTTAAAAGAGTTAATCATATAAAATTTGTTATGCCTTAGCATAAGATTGTTTTGAGAGTTCGAACAATCCGGTATCCCTTTAGGGTTTCGAGGGTTGATGTTATCTAAACCCTTTGTAACTTTGCCGAGGGTAGCCTTTTTAATCGGTTTTGTGAAGATATTAGTAGGACTGTTTTTATTACGGAATTCGGACGTTTTTGAACCGTGGTGGTTTTGCCGTAGCCTTTAACTTGGGATTTTCTGCTTGGGCTTATCTCCCGGTTACACTTCGAACTTGGTCAAAGTGCCAGTCCGCGAGTGGGGTAGCCGTGGCCTATAAAAACGAGGGTTGCCTTTTTAAGGTCTTATAATCTTGAGATTCTAGTGGTTCGATTTCATCGATTTTCGGATGGTAGCCCTCGAGTATGGGGTGAGTTGTTTGAACTTCAGTTGTGATAGGCCCTTAAGCCAGTTTCCACAATAGATCAAAGTATGAAATTGTAAAGTAAAAATTTCTTTAAGGCAAGAAATATTTGACGAGGAAAATTTTTTTTCTCAATAATTTATACGTGCGTACATGTTTACTTTTAGGGCTCGAGTGATCTAAATGGGCACGGCTCGTTTGACCGTTTGGCCTTACAAAGTTTTACCTATCGAGACCCTGCCGACACGAAGTACCTTCCTTGTAACAAAGTTAACATCCGAGGGTGATGCCCCCCAGTATTCGAGGTTGTTTGTAAAGAAGCCTCAGATACTGTTGAGTTGCTCTAAGTTAGCACGAACAATGGTTGCCTAATAAAAAATCTCGTTGGAAAAACCTATTTAGGATAAAAACCGGTCTAAGAGAAAAAGAGTACAACGCGTGCGTTCAGACCTAAGGACTTTGCTGGAAGATCCTTTGATATCTTCGGTTGAACACCTGCAATTGGTTAGTATAAAATGTAAACGAAAATAGAGAAGATCATACCTTAGCAGTAGTATTGTTTGAGAAGTGATATGTTCCAATTGTTTGGTAATTTCTCGCCGTCCATCGTGCCAAGTTTATAGGATCCTTTTTCAAAGATATCGAGGACCTGATACGGTTCTTCCCAGTTCGGGCCAAGTTTTCCTTCCTTTGGGTCTCGATTATTGATGGTGACCTTTCTTAGGACTAAGTCTCCGGTTTTAAAGTGTCGAAGATTGGTTCTTAGATTGTAATACCTCTCAATCTGTTATTTTTGTGCGGCCATCCGAACGAGGGAGGCTTCATGTATTTCATCTATCAATTTGAGGCTCATATTCATAGCCTCGTAATTTGATTCTTCCGTTGCATACCGATTGAAGCTGGGTTCCCCGACTTCAACCGAGATTAGAGCTTCGTCACCGTAGACTAAAGAGAACAGCGTTTCCCCCGTACTGGATTTTGACGTTGTTCAATATGTCTAAAGGACCTTGGGCAATATTTCTCTCCATTTTCCTTTAGCTCCGTTCAACCTCTTCTTCAGATTTTGGATGACGGTCTTGTTTGTCGATTCGGCCTGTCCATTTCCACTAAGATGGTACGTTGTTAACAGGATCCTTTTTATTTTGTGGTCTTCGAAAACCTTTTTCACTTTTCTACCAACGAATTGCTTTCCATTATCGCATACGATCTCGGCAGGCATTCCGAATCGGCGTATAATATGGTCCCAAATGAAGTCTATGACTTCTTTTTCTCTAACTTTCTCGAAGGCCCGTGCTTCAACCCACTTAGAGAAATAGTCAGTCATAAACAAAATGAATTTAGCTTTACTTGGGGCCGTTGGTAGAGGGTCGACGATATCCATCCCCCATTTCATGAACGGCCACGGGGACTGAGTAGAGTAGCTCTCCGGGCTGGTGGATCATCGGCGCATACCTTTGACATTTATCGCACTTTCGAACAAATTCTTTAGTGTCCCTTTCCATATCGACCCAATAGTATCCTGCTCTGATGACTTTGTAAAATGATTCAGCGTCGGAATGATTTCCATAAGTACCCTCGTGAATTTCCCATAGAACATAGTCGGTGTCTCTTGGTCCCAAACATTTCGATAACGGTACATCGAACGTTCTCCTATACAATGTTCCATCCTCGGCTAATGTGAACCGTGCGGCCTTCGTGCGCAGAGTCCTCGATTCTTTAGGATCCGATGGAAGCTTCCCGTTCTTTAGGTATTCTGTGTATTATTCCTCCAATCCCAGGTTAAACTTGTGGAGTATATTTCGGCATGTCCTTCTTCGATAACTGACTTTGAAAGTTGCACGAAAGTCCCCGAGCTAAGTTCATCGTCTTCGATCAACGACCCCAAATTTGCAAGGGCATCGACCTCGCTATTTTGTTCTTGAGGTACGTGCTACAGGGTCCACTCTTTAAATCGATGTAGAGACACTTGTAATTTGTCTAAGTACCTCTACATTCGATCTTCTCAAACCTCGAAAGTTTTGTTGACTTGATTTGCCACAAGTTGGGAGTAACATTTGTCCTCGATGACCTCAGCTCCCAAGCTCTTAGCTAGCTCGAGAGCTGGAATCATGGCCTCATACTCGGCCTTATTGTTAGTCAATTTTGAAGTTTTGATAGACTGTCTAATCGTATTACCTATGGGCAGTTTCAAAATGATGCCTAGCCCGGACCCCTTCACGTTCGAAGCGTCGTCTATGAAGAGGGTCCATACCCCCGATGACGTACCCGATTTTAATAGCAGTTCCTTTTCAACCTCGGGTACGAGGGCTGGCGTAAAGTCAGCCACGAAGTCTGCCAAGATTTGATATTTAATGGCCGTTCGAGGTTGATACTCAATATCGTACCCATTGATCTCGACGGCCCATTTTGCCAATCAGCCCGAAAGCTCGGGCTTGTGCAAAATGTTGTGAAAGGGGTTAGTGGTCACAACACAAATTGGGTGACATTGAAAATATGGCTTTAGTTTCGTAGAAGCGCTTATTAAAGTAAGCGCTAATTTCTCTAAGTGTTGGTATCGGGTTTCGGCTTCACCTAGGGTCCGCCTAACATAATAAATAGGAAATTGCGTACCTTGTTCTTCTCGAACTAAGACCCAACTGACAACTATCTCTAAGACCGCTAAATATAGGTAAAGTTGCTCGTCCGCCTTTGGGGGTGTGAAGCAATGGAGGGCTCGACAGTAACGTTTGAGTTCCTCCAAAGCCTATTGACATTCCGGGGTCCATGCAAAGTTGCTCTTTTTCTTAAGCAGCGAGAAGAAACGGTGACTCCTGTCTGAGGACCTCGAAATAGATCGACCCAGGGCGGCTATGCGTCCCGTTAACCTTTGTACGACCTTGACATTATCAACAACTGTGATGTTTTCGATTGCCTTGATTTTATCGGGGTTAATTTCGATTCCCCGATTTGATACCATAAAGCCGAGAAACTTGACCGAGCCAACCCCGAATGCACATTTCTCCGGGTTAAGCTTCATGTTGTACTTTCTCAGTATGTCGAAGGTCTCCTGTAAATGTTTCAAATGGTCATTTGCTCGCAGGGGCTTAACTAGCATATCATCAATATAAACCTCCATTGATTTACCTATTTGTTCTTTCAACATTCAATTTACTATGCGTTGATAAGTAGCACCAGCATTTTTTAGTCCGAACGACATTACATTATGGCAATAGGTGTCGTATTTAGTGATAAATGAAGTCTTTTCCTGATCCTCTGGGTTCATTTGTATTTGATTGTACCCGGAGTAGGCATCTAGAAAACTAAGGATCTCGTGGCCGGATGTAGCATCGATCATGCGATCGATATTCGGCAGAGGAAAGGAATCTTTAGGGCATGCCTTGTTTAGATCCTTATAGTCTACGCACATTCTATGTTTGTTTCCCTTTTTATGGAGTACAACGACGTTTGCTAACCATTCCGGATATTTTACCTCCCGAATGGACCCTATATAGAAGTTTTGTTACCTCGTCCTTGATGAATGCATGTTTTACCTCGGACTGAGGTCTTCTCTTTTGTTTCATCGGGCGGAACTTCGGATCCAAGATCAGTCGATGCGTAGTGATCTCCGGTGGGATCCCTGTCATATCTAGGTGGGACCAGGTAAAACAATCCATGTTATTTAAAAGAAATTGAATGAATTTTTTCCTGGGCTCGGGAGTTAACCTCGTGCCCAGGTATACCTTTCGATCGGGCAGATGTTCGATCAGCACGATTTGTTCCAGCTATTCGACCGTTGACTTCCTTACATCAGAATCATTTGGGATTATGAAGGTTCGAGGTATCATATAATCATCATCCTCGAAAGTTTCTTGCTCCTTCCATCGGGCCGAGGCAGCTGACTGTGGTTGCTATTTGACTTCTTTCTTTCCCTTCGACTCCGATTCCTTTGTTGATCAAAGCGTCGATACTGATATTACCTCATCGATTGCAAACATTTCTTTGGCGGCGGATTGTTCACCGTACACCGTTTTGATTCCTTCTGATGTTGGGAATTTCAAGACTTGGTGAAGGGTCGAGGGCACTGCTCTCATGTTATGAATCCAAGGCCTTCCGAGCGGTTTGTTGTACCTCATATCACCTTCGATCACATGGAACTTTGTTTCTTTGATAATCCTAGCCACATTCACTAGCAAAATGATTTCCCGTTTGGTGGTTTGGCTTGCCATGTTGAAGCCGTTAAGTACTCGAGTTGCGGGCACAACTTGATCTTGGAGACCGAGTTGTTCTACAACTGTCGATCGAATAATGTTTGCCGAGCTACCTGGATCAATAAACATATGTTTAACTTGAATTCTATTCCTAAGGATAGATATTACTAGTGCGTCGTTGTGAGGTTGTTCGATCCCTTCTAAATCCTCGTCGTTGAAAGACAAGGTTTCTTTCGGTAAGTAGTCCCAGGTTTGTTTTTCCCTTGTGATCGTCACCTTGGTGCGTTTGAATACCGGTCCTTGAGGAATATCGACCCCTCCAACGATCATATGAATCACATGATGTGGCTCTTCCTGCTCATTTCGCCTGTTCGAATCCTTTTTTTTGAAGTGGTTCTTGGCTCGATCACTTAAGAATTCTCGAAGATGACCCTCGTTGAATAAATGAGCTACCTCCTCCCTCAGCTGTCTGCAATCTTTGGTTTTGTGACTGTGGGTACCATGGTATTTGCATATTTGGTTAGGGTTCCTTTGAGCTGGATCGGTCTGTAGGGGCCTGGGCCATCTGGTATACTTTATCCGTCCAATGGCTGACACAATACCCGTTGCATCGATGCTGAAGCTGTATTCTAATAGTCGTGGTGCTTCCGGGAGCTCTTGCCTCGATTATTACTTCAATAATTTCGAACGGGATTCCGTCCTAGGCCGCTGCTTTTATGATCTACGCTGCATGGTTGGTTCTGATCTCTGTCGATCGGGGTTCTCTATCGATGTCCTTTTGAATTCTGTCGACGGGCCTATTTGAATAACCGGAACTGGAAGGAGTTCCCAATTGGTCATCCTCGACCCTAATCTTCGACTTATATCGATTATGTACATCGGCCCAAGTCACAACTGGATATTCAATCAAATTCTACTTTAGTTGTCGTGGCGCTATCGAACTTCATTCGTTCAAACCTTGAGTGAAGGCTTGGACGGCCCAATCAACGGTGACCGGGGGTAGGTCCATGCGTTCCATCTGGAACTGAGATATGAATTCTCTTAGCATTTCATTGTCCTTTTGTCTCACTTTGAAGAGGTTCGAATTCCTAGTCGCAACCTTTATTGCTCTGGCGTGTGCTTTTACGAACGAATCAGCAAGCATGGTGAAGGAATCGATGGAATTGGGCAGCAAATTATGGTACCATATTATCGCTCCTTTCGATAAAGTCTCTTCAAACTTTTTCAATAGAACGGATTCGATCTCATCGTCTTCTAAATCATTCCCCGTTATTGCGCATGTATAAAAAGTAACATGCTCATTAGGGTCGGTGTTCCTCTGGCATACGGAATTTCTTTGGGATGGGCTTCGGAGCTGCACTTGGAGAGAAAGGCTTCTGCACGAACTTCTTCGAATCCAAACCCTTTAGAATCAGGGGTGCTCCCTGTATTTGGTCAACCCGTGCATTGTGTGTTTCTACCTTTTTGTCATTAGCCTCGATTTTCTTTTCTCTTGATTCGATTCGTTTAGTGAGCTCCTCGAGCATCTTCATAATGGCAGGGTCGGTTCCCGATCCATTGTCGTTCGATTTCTCCGGTATAAGTTCGACCCCATGAATAACTTCTTACGATGTTTCGAGCTCAATTCTCTTTGGTGCTCGATTCTGATTTTGGAGTTGTCGCAGCCTGCTGAGTCTGCAATATTTCAAATATCATTCGAAGGCTAATCCCGCCTTCTTCACCGCTTTATTCATTCTGATCGGCTGCTCGGGCATCTCTGCAGATGCTATTTTCAAGGTCGACGCCCAAATTCCCATTAACAATATGAGAACTGACATCGATTGGGTCTACGGCCGGTGATCCATCGGGGTTGAATAGAGGTACTCCGTTTCCCGGGGTGACTATGTTCTCGTTCTCGCCATGAAGACCAAGGCCGATGTCTATGTGAGTGGGTGCTACTTGAGAGTTTGACATGTTGATTCCTGAAATCAAAGACACTTATGAGAACAAGCATAAAGCAGTGTGTGTTTTGAGGATTAATACCAGGCAATCACTATTATCCTTGGCCCCACGGTGGGCGCCAAACTGTTTACCCTTAAAATTGGATAACAACTAAATTTATAATGTGGTTTTAAGGATACTTGATTTCACCTAATACCAATTGATAAATGTAAAGACTAGTGATAGAAATTAACAGTAAGATAAGGCAAACTAGTGTTTGAACAGAATTCAGCCCTCGAGTTGAATACCCTCGAACTGATCGATGCAAGAACAGTTAAAAATATACAATCTGATGAACAAGAATATAAGCTAGAGAGTATTGTATTACTTTGATATGCGTGAATGTAAGGTGTTTAGAAAATGATCATAACCCTGTTTATATAGTAGAGGAATCCTATCTATGGTACAATTCTAATTACGGAGGTAAATCCCATGATTAGCCTAAATAATCGCCCTTGATTTGATATGTTCCGGGATTTCTGTCGTGATCTTCGACCGATCACGGATATCTCGCCTTTTCCGTTATTGCGCTTTGCTCGAAGTTCTGCCATATTTGGTCTCGATCGTTGTTGGCCTCGATCTCGACAGGCACCTCGATCCTTGAACTCGATACCTTGTCTTCATGCTCTAGTCTGATCCACTACGAGGCTTGGTTCGATGCAATTCCCTGGCCTCGATCACGGGATTTTTTCATTCATGTACACTATTGGAAACTTTATTACCCTAAATGTTCATGTTTTAGTAAATTACCCTACCTACACAAGTTTTGTTTACAAAATATATACATTTCACCTCAAAAGGCTCCCAATCCATTATTAGTGCCTTCAATTAAGGCTCCCTAATCTGAATCCTAACAGTGCAATTTTTCAATGGGGACAAAAAATTTTGGAATGGAGATAACGGAGCCATTGTTATAGGAACCCTCCCAAATCCTCGATTCCAATTTGGACGATCCAGAAACTATTCCTTATTGGAAGGATCAGATCACGATTAGAGGCCTAGTGGTGAGTGTTACGCTTGGGACTCTCTTCTGTATCATCACTCACAAGCTCAATCTCACTGTTGGTATCATTCCTTCTCTCAGTGCCGCTGCTGGTTTGCTGGGTTTTTTCTTCGTCAAATCATGGACCTACACTATCGGAGATGACATGAGGAGTGAGAGATGGAGCGTTGCGATCGAAAATCTATCGGAGATGGCGTCGAATTTGGATTCTCTCCAAAAGCTACTCGTGAAGAAGACACCTTTGCCAAAGCCTCTCTCACCTCCCAGTTATACAACTACAATATAATACCACTTAAATATAATTTTTATACAATATGTCTTTTATATATTTTGTATCTAATTTATACATAGTAAAATAAATTTCATACAACTAATTATATATTATACAACTTACTACAACTTATCTACAACTTTCACATATTATTTCTACCCAGTTAAATACAACTACAATAACATACAGCTTAAATACAAATTTTATACAATATATCTTTTGTATATTTTGTATCTGATTTATACATAGTAAAAACAAATTTCATACAACTAATTATATATTATACAACTTATCTATAAATTTTATACATTATTTCTACTCAGTTATATACAACTACAATATCATACAACTTAAATATAATTTTTATACAATGTTGTTCAACTTTCATACAATAATTAAATAAATAAAAAAAAAATATATAAACAACAGAATACAATTTTTCTACAATTTCTGCAGTATAATGTATGTCTCTTCTTCTTCTTCTTCTTCTTCTTCTTCTTCTTCTTCTTCTTCTTCTTCGAGTTTCAATCTGAAATTCAGCCAAAACCAAGTCTAATCTTCACCAAAACCCCTCAAAATTGAGATATAAACTCCAAATCATATTCCCAATCATTTGCAGCAACACCCAATCCAAACAAATAATGATTTTTGAAAAACCAAATTTGAATTCAAAGCTTCAAAGCTTTTTAATAGCTGTCAATGGTGGAATTGCTACTCTCTTTTCCTTTGCTTTACATTACTGAAATTTGGGATTGAGAGATAGAGAGAGACGTAGAGAGAATTCTCAATTCTTTGCAACAACATCCAATCCAAACAAACAATGTTTTTTGAAAACCCAAATTCGAATTCAAAGCTTCAAAGCATTTTAATTATTGTTAATGGTGGAATTGCTGCTCTCTTGTGCAAGATACGTGGGGAGGGGGGAGGGGGTGGGATGTGGAGAGAGAAATGTGGGGGAGTGGAAGATATGTTAGAGTAATTTTAGGACACTAATTATTATCATTAATTTCATTAAAATGTACATAAATAGTAATTGGGTATATAAAATATAATTATAGTAAAACTTGAGTAGGGAGGATAATATAGTTTCATATAGTGTATGGGAATGTAAAAATTGCCTCAATCAAATAATAAAATTGGGTAGGCCCAGTTTTAACCGTATACAGTACGAAACTGGCAAACAATTTTTTTTTCACTTTAAAACACCTTCCTTAAAAACATTCTTGCCTCCAACAATAAGTCTACTACGGTATGTATGAAGTAGTTGATGGTGTAGAGGTATTAATTTGTGAACTAGAAATTATCATTAGTACCTCTTTACTTGGTGTAAATCTATTTTGTTTATTTTTTATTTTCCTCAAAACACTCACACTATCTGCAGAAAGGTCTATAACGACATGCATCAAATAGTCAAAAAGCCGAAAACGACATATGTTTATAAGAATTTTGTCAGAAGTTACCAAATATTTATTTCATTAACATAAACAAAACAAGTTATCACTTTTTACTGAGACTAAGAGATTGTAATAATTTAATATAGTTCAATTGGAGGAGAGACAGGCATGAGACAAATATGAGCAAACAATCTTAGCATTTCTACACTGACAAGAAGTCAAAACAAGAGGGAATTGGACAGCTTCCAATAATATCTTCAAAACCTTGAATTTCCAAGAAAATAACATCTAGGAAAACTTTGTTAAAAAGGAGGAAAAAGTTTTCCTCAACTTTCCAAAAATAACAGGGCAGGTCTCTTTCCCGGTTTCAATGAAATTAACAATGACAAGTTCCTTTGACTGGCCTTTGGGTATTGGTGTAGTCGTGTAGACACTGATGCTGATACACTTGGCTTTCATTAGAAAAATTAATTCGAATTGTTGGTGTTGTCATTGGCAGTAGTTTTTGTAATTATTTATTAAGTACTCCTAAAGTACTTTTTAATCATTTCTCCGAACCCATTACTCAAATGGTCACTTAACTATCCCAAATTATCTCCTAAAGTTACTTTTCTTTCGTTTGTAACAATAAAGTTACTGAACTATACCTATTGCACTCAGAAGGTCATTCAACTAGATTTTCCAAATTTTGGATTGCCAAATACTTATTTTACCCTAAATTATAAACATTTATCTTCTTTGTATTTTTTTTTAATTTTTTAATATTATGATTTTCCCCTTTTTAATTTATATTATGGACTTACCTATAGAATACATAAATATTATTTATAAATTAAAAAATAAAAAGTATTTAAGCATCTATATTCTTGAAAATTATGCTCAATTATATTATATATATTTCATGCACGACTTAACATAGCATATTTTACCCTATATAGATAGCGCCCATGCTTTCCGGTGACATAACTTTGTGTCATCGGAAAGTTGGTAGAAACATAATAATATAATTGGGCATAATTTTCAATAATATATAATGTATATTATAAAAATACCTTTATTTATATAATTATTTTTATATTACGTGCATGTAATATATATTTTACAACCTTTATTTTTTTTCATTCTGAATTGTGTAAATAGATTTTTGAATTTTTGTTGTTAATACGAAGTTATTATTACGAACAAATTATTCAAATTAATTTTTTTACTATGCTCATTATTTTGTTATTCCAGCATTATAAATGCTTAAATACTTTTTTTTTAATTTATAAATAATATTTATTTATTCTATAGGCAAGTCCATAATATAAATTAAAAAGGGGTAAATCATAATATTAAAAAGTTTTTTAAAAAATAAAAAAAGATAAATATTTATAATTTAGAGGGTAAAATAGGTATTTGGAAATCCAAAATTTGGAAAATGTAGTTGAGTGACCTTCTAAGTGCAATAGGCATAGTTCAGTGACTTTATTGTTACTAACGAAAGAAAAGTAACTTTAGGAGATAATTTGTGATAGTTGAGTGACCATTTGAGTAATTGGATAGGAAATATTATAGTTAATATCAAAGACTTTTTGGTTTGAGTTCAAATTTGTTAGTCTCTTTCACGCCGGTAGGTTATCTCAACCAAACGCATTGGTTTTATCTAGTTTTAATTTCCACGCAAGACAATATGGTGTTTTGGATCAAATCTAGAAATACTTGCATAGTATACATGATTCATGTAATAATTATGGGTTTCTAATGTATGATTGATTATTAGGAGTAATAGATGTGATCACTGTGGTTGATATAAGGATTTGAAAGTGGCCAAATTAACGTTCATTTCATTGCTTAACTGTAGAAGTTTTTAAAATAAGATGCTTATAGAGAGACATGCCATTGTGTGGGGATATGCACATTCGCTTCATTACCTTTTTTTTCCCTCAACTTCTTAGAAGTAGTAAAACTGTAAACGTGTCATTTAAAAGTAGTATTTATGACTAATAGCCTTGGCCAAGCTTTTAATATCAACCCATTTTGAGAAGTATCAAAAAATACTTTTAGTAAGAAACAATTTGTGTTTGACTATTTAATTGAAAAAGCACTTTTGAGCAACAATTAGTGTTTGGTCAAGTTTTTAAAAAATGCTACTAATATTTTTCTAAAAAAAGTGCTTTTGGGAGTACTTTTTTCTGATTCTCAAAAATGTTTGACCAAAAAAGTGTTAAGCTCTTTTTAGTTAAACCGATTTTAATGAATAGATAAGGGGCGAATCCAAGTTAAAAGAAATAAATCCTAAATATGTAATTTAGCAGCTTAGATGGTGTGAACCGTGTTCTAATCAATAAAAATGCCGAGTTAATGCTCAATGATTAGATATAAATATGAGAATGAATGTATACAATAAATGTGGTAAAATGGCATTTAATGTAATAAGACGCAATAAGTCACCCAAATGTTGGATGAGGTGGACGATTCCCTCTTCAGAGATAACATGTGACGGCATGTAATGATAATGAACAATGCGCCATCGGATCTTGTGAACTAAAGAAGAATGTTGTATGATGGAACCAAAAAAGACAAGACAAGCCTTTTGTATGTTCTTGATAGTCAATTCTTTTACAGGACGTTCTTTTACAGAAGTTTCGAATCCCCTTAATATTTTCTCTCTCTTCCTATTTAAAAGGGATATTCCTAGAAAATCCTAAAAAAGTACAATGTGAGGGAATATTCAACAAAATATTCCCATTCATAGTCACAGGAACGTTCTAACAATTGTAGCCGTAACTCTGTACCCAGCCTCGGCACTGATCTTCCCCTTTGAGCGACTCCTCGCTACTAGACCGTACATAACCTCGACCTCGGTCTCAGCTCGTCCATTTGTGCTCGCCACGCTAGATCGAATTTTGGCCCATACAGACTATTTTAGCTTCTACTCAAAAATACTCTTTTTCCTTTTAATAGCTTGACCAAACACCTCAACTTTGGAAGAAAAAAAAAGCACTTTTGGCCCAAAAGAAACTTTGGCCAAACATGCTGCTAGGATTTCGTCTTAGACTGCTAGTGGTCAGTGTTGTGTTTACACTACTCTTCCATCTTCATAGTGCCGAGCCTTATTTACTGGTCATTATTTCTGCATTTCTTATATTCACTGGTTCTTGTGTTGTTATTATTTCTACGAGGGTATTGATATATTGTCTCTTTTTGTCTTTTCATCTTCTTAAGCCGAGGGTCTTTCGGAAATAGCCTTTTTACCCCACTGGGGTAAAGGTAAGGTCTACGAACACACTACCCTCCCCAAACCCCACTTGTGGGACTATAGTGGGTTATTGTTGTTATTTTCTCGTTACTACCAAAAAGACATTCTTTCCGACAAAAATAGATTAAAAAAAATGAGTTTATTCCTAGTAAGAAAATGGACGACAAAAATAGTTGATTGTTTGTGAGTGATTTTATTTTGTGTGTCACGCTAGTTGTGTGAGGCTTCTTTTTATCTCACATATTTGTGGATCCATATCTTACACATCTGGATCCACAAAATTCTGGGACTCACACAGTTGTGAGACAAAAAGAGGCGTCACACAACTAGTGTCCGTTACGCACAAAATAAAATTTTTGGACTTTGTCGCGAGTTGCGACCAAACAGACCCGAATTCTTTATCAGTCTAATCAGCAGCTACGCGTTGCATTAATTTTGTGTCTTCCCGCACTTCCACATACTTTGGGTTGATTGTGATTCCTCATTTTCTGCTATCTGCACTTTCCTTGTATTTTTCTGAATTTACGCGGTAGGTTGTTGATCGTTGCTTCTTCTGTGATATAATAATACTACTAATTTCGGTTATTTTCTTGGATTTTTCTTCTTCAAGTCTTGAAAACCCAATTGATGTAACCTATATTCCAAGTTGTAGCCTTGATTAATCAGAAAAAAAAGCAACAATATTTTATTCAAGAACACCCACCCACATTGTCTTCGTGTTATGCAGATGACGACATTGACTTAAAGAAGTCTTCCAGTTTGAATAATATAATTGTGAAGAACTACACGCGCACGCGCGCGCGCGCGCACACACACACAGCACACCACACCACACCGCACCACACCACACCGCACCCACAGTGTGTTTGTGTTAATGCATAAAAGAACCACACCATTCGTGTCTCACTCTTGTGATTAGCATATTAAATTAATTGGATATAACTGAAGCTTCCTACACAGTTCCTGCCAAATGGGGTCATTAGTTTAGTTTCTATATAAGACATTTGTAATTGGCAGTTGAACGTTACCTGTTGTCCATATTGAGCAGGACTATTTCATCATTAGTTGTTGTATGTTCACTCCTCAATTCAACTTTGATGGTACAAAAAAGGAATATCAATCGGGATAGTGATGGCGGCTCTGAGTTTTCAGCTCGGGAATCTAAGCGCCAACATCCTTGTACCCCGTATGTTGCTTAAAATTTCTGTATTTCAGCTGTTTTTTGTGAATTTGGATTCCTTGTTCTGAATGGCATTTTTTCACAGGCTTTTTACGGGGTTAAGGAGTTATTCTTCTCCACAAGAACTTGCACTAAGGCTGGAGCCCTCAATCCGAAAATGGGTATGATTCTATGCTCAAAGCAAGAAAATGTTATCTTTGTATTTGCTGAATAAATGCATTTAGTCTTTGTGGAGGTGCAAAGGGAAGTCATTCGTTAAATTTTGCAACTTCTCAAGCCCTTTCTTGATTGGAAGATTTATTTGGTTAATGAATCATCAGGTTAAAGCCTGGACTTCCTTGACAAGATATATTCACATTTGTTGATAAAGTTGCATTTATGTTTCTGTAAGTTTTGCCTACATTTGGACAAGTTACAAGGTTTTTCAGTTTTATTGCTACCCGAAGTGTTCTTTACCTTTTCTTAATCCTTTTTACCTGCCATTGAATATCTGTACTATGTATCAAAGAAGATTCCTATTTTCACCGTTTATTTCTCCAACTTGTTGTTCTTCCCTTTTATCTGATTGTGTCTTGTTCTTCATTGGATGATTGTTATTGCTTCGTGTTATTATTGATATGTCATCTCCTTGTGCCGAGGGTCTTTCAGAAACGACCTCTCTACCCTCCGGGGCAGGGGTAAGGTCTGCGTACACACTACCCTTCCCAGACCCCACACGTGGGATTATACTGGGTTGTTGTTGTTGTTGTTGTTGTTATTGATATGATTTATGTGCTTGTTCAGTTATTAGACAATACCAGTACATGTATGTAATTCTGCAGGTATATGAGATCCTGTGAAAATGTCCTTCACACGGCAAAATCTTGAAATATTTCTGTTCAATTTCCAATTGGAGTAATTTTGTTTTATTTTATTTCTTTCTTTGATTTGTCTTATGTTAAAGTTTCTGTATTTATCATCGTTTATTTTCTTAAACGGTGATAGGTGCGTGACGAGATTGAGAGAACTCTTCAATTAACCCTGAGGTTAGTTCTTGCTTTTAACCAAATGGCTGTTGATGATCTCCGTGACTTTCCTCTACCATGCTGATGTTTATCTTGTTAAACATGATTTGACATTATTTTCTTTGTTTGTTGCAGGTCCTCACCTAATGAGGAGGAGACTACTCAATCCAGGGCTATTCATCTACATTTTGACGATATACTTCCTTCTACCCTTTTCACCGGTAGTAAAGTAGAAAATGTGGACAATAGGCCCATTAAAGTTGTCTTGCATGATGCTAGTTCCAACCAGAGAATAACATCTGGGCCCATATCTTCGGTAAAGGTTAGCGTGGTTGTGCTTAATGGGGAATTTAATCCCAATGATCGAGAAGACTGGACTGAGGAAGAGTTCAGCAGAAAAATTGTTCGTGAGAGAGAAGGAAAACGTCCATTATTGACGGGAGATTTAATTATTCAGCTAAGGGACGGTGTGGGGCATCTTGGTGATATCAGCTTCACTGACAATTCAAGCTGGATAAAGAGCAGGACCTTCAGGTTGGGACTGAAATTGATTAACCGTTCTGGTGAACTGAGGGTCAGAGAAGGAGTTAGCGAGCCCTTTACTGTGAAAGATCATCGTGGGGAGGGTAAGTTCCTTTTCTGCATTACCTGCCCTATTCCTAGTAACCTATTGATAACTTCCTTCAATGTAGGAAAAGAGGACCGTTGGGTAGAAATTTGTGTAGGCTTTGCTATGTTATCCACTTCTACTTGTCTCAAGCGGATTAGAATAACCATTTCGTTGAGATTTGATTTTAATATTGCTTTCCAGGCTTTGTCCTGTTATTTTAATGTCACCTTTCGTACTGATATTATTTTGTTTTGTTATTCCTTTGGTTTAGCTTACAAGAAGCATTACCCTCCCGCTTTGGGTGATGAAATATGGCGGTTGGAAAAGATTGCAAAAGCTGGTGCATCTCACAAACGGTTGAGTCAGAAAGGAATATCCTGTGTGAAAGACTTCCTACGGCTGTATGTCACGGATCCATCTCTATTACGCGAGGTAAGGTCATCCTTAATAAAATTTAGAATCTGTCTTTGGTCTTAAAGTCAAACTTTTGTATTAATAAAGTAGTTGTTTGTGGTGTCATCTAACCTTATTCTTGATACGTAGGTGCTGGCTTGTGGGACGACAAACAACACATGGGAGAAAATCACAGAACATGCGAACACTTGTGTGTTAGACAACAGTGAGTGGTACATATATAATGCTGGAGAAAGCATAGTACTTTTGTTCAACTGCATCTATAAGCTTGTAGGAGCAATTCTTGATGGACAAAATTGCCAGTCCTTGGACAAACTAGATGTATTTCAGAAGGTGTGTATCCCACTCAGGTATTTATTTGGTTCTTGACAGTATGAGTTAAGAAGCTGATAGTATTTCTTATAACTGCCAGAGAATGGTCGAAGACTTTAAGCGTCGTGCTTACAAAAATTTGGATCACCTCGTTCTCCTTGAGGACCACTCTTTTATTGGCCAAGCAGTCCTAGCATCAGATCTGCGAATTGGCTTTTCTCATATTCCTAGTTCAAGCCAGCAGAATATGAACTACCGAGTTGAACAAGGTACGAACTGTCAGATCACCTTTCTTCAGTCATAAATCGCTTAGGTTACCCTTTACTTTCCATTTTTTATTTCCTTTCTAATTTTTTTTGGGTTGGTGGAAGAGAGGGGTGGGGGGTTAAGGGTTGGGGTTTGGCAGAAATATGTTACAGATAAGCATATCCATGCTTCTGTTTGAGCATAAATAAGTTGTATTCCTGAAAACATTCTCATTGTTTGGACTTTGGACCCAATAATAAACTTCTTTCAATGTTTTAACCATCTAAAGAGAAAAGACCAAAACACCTGCATTTGCTTACCTGGCCCTCTTTGCGGTTATACAGTTAGTCTAAGGTCTTGAGATCCAGTGATGGAATGGCTTTTGAACCAAACTTCGTTGTTGTTCCTCTTCTGCCTAAGAAATGATGGATGATTAAGAAAATGTGTTCTGCAGGTCAAGTGGAGTTACAGAGCAACTCCGACTGTACCACAATTTCACCATCACTAGCCTACATAGTGCAACAAGATAGTCCAACTGCAGTGTCCATGCCTGAAAGCTTTCATGGAATGCAAGCATTTAATTCGACCTTGGCAAGCAGTTTCTTGATCAGTGATCCCTGCTGCAGTATCTACCCTGGTGATTACGACTGGGGTTCCAGTGGTTCAATTGAGTCACTAGGGATGACCGATTTTCTACCTCCCAACAACAATTATCAGCTTGGAACACCAGCATTGCCGGGGAACGGATTGTTCGCGAGTTCAAGCATTCAGCCAGTTTCTCCTAATTTAGGCTTTCACATCGCAAGACGTGGAAATCCCAGAGCAATATGGTGCACAATTCGTGCTGTCCTGAAATGGAAAACATTGGTTAAGCGAAAATGTGTGAAGATGGGAAGGCTTTTACATGTAGATATCTGAAGTTTGTTGGAGATTTTGACAAGCAAACTTCACCTCCATGTCTCAGCCTATTCTTTGAACCTTTCGGTATCTTTCTATATGAATTGCATATAGCATCTAGCATCTAGCATAAGTGAGTAAATTGTACATATAGTAAGGGTTTTGTCAGGATGAAGGTGCATGTAGGATAAATTTGCTTGCAGAAACAATAGCAAGCATTCACATGTTATGCTACCCCAAATGCCATCGTCCTTATGGGAGTTTCGTGCTAAACTCTTTACTAAATAGTATTGTGGTAGACTTCTTGTGTGTTTCAGCATCAGATGTAATAACTGGTGCTTATGTAGGACGTAATATGAGATTATAATAATTAGATGTTGTGTCAATATTTGAATTATTTGCCTATGAAACATTTCTTCAGAAAGTTTTTTCATAGATTTCTAGTAATCAAAGAATGAAGCTCATAAAAAAAATGAAGCTCATGAAAGACGAAAACAATTTTCCTTCGTCTTCTTTGAATGTCTTAATAATCAAAGGGGGCATTCAGAGATTTTATTTTATATAGGCAGAATGTCTTAAGACAATCTTGAACTTGGCGCCGATTATTAGTTTCCTCCACAAACTATGTCTAGTCCTAATTACTCCTACACTTAGAATAAGTGAATTTAAATACCCCTCGGTCTACGACATGGCATAGCAAGTGGCCTCAAGCAGCCTTTGGCGCGTGAGGGTGTATTAAAACTCACACCTAAGCAGCTGAAATGGTAAAAAGCCCCCTAATTAACATTTTCCTCTATTTTCCCATCTTTCCCATGGCTGCTCCTCCTATTTCTTCCTCTTTTTAACTTCCTCCATTAAAGCACAACTAATGCCTTTTCTTTTCCTATAATTATGATTTTTCTTCTTTAATTGCAAAAGTTTTTAGACACATTTCTTGGTTTTCTTCCCAACTTTGTTCAAGAGAATGAAGATGAATCCACTCTGTCAATCCAAGACCGACCACGGCTGAAATACTATTCCACTTGATTGGAACTCACCTACACTGATTAAACACCAAAACCAACAAAATATAAACGGAAGCTCACTGAAATTGTTTAATGGAAATTTCAAGACTAGAACCCTAAGATTTCTAGGTAAATCGAAGGAGCAAATGGGAGAACCATACTAGGAGACCGGAAGATAAACGAAAGGGAGACAAGGTCCTAGCTAAATAGAACACAAATTCCATTCCATCTATTATATCAGTCGAGTCGATCCGATTCGTTCTTATCTATAGATAACGCAAGAGAGAACTTAAGACCTCGCGGATGGATAGGGATTCGAACCCCGGTAGTTCTACAAATACTTCAGTTTTCAAGACCGACTCTTTCAGCCACTCAGACATCCATCCCCTTCGGATTTCGCCCGCCCTATCCATCCGCGTGCTAGCAGGTAGGGGCTTATCTATGTGATTCGCTACTTTTGCCTGCGACTATCGGCTGATTCTATAGCCTGCCGGTTAGCCCGAGCCGCATCCCCGACACACTTGCTATATCTACTAACGCTTCATCCTAACCACCTCCGCACTATCTCGATTAATCGCCTTTTGCGCATGCTTAAAGATATCTCCTTGTTTTATATGTCACTCGATAACTTGAGTAGGAGCTCTCCCTTTCTTTCCCGTCTGTGCTTTCCTCTCCTTCTTTGAATAAAACAAAGCCAGGAAGTCAGCCAGTCTGTTCTTAATAAGGGTAAGCCAGTACGGTAATCCGTCTTTCTAAGAGTGTCTTCTAAATTTCAAATAGTATTCAAGATCCTCTGTTTATCTAATAATTCACTTAATGAAGTAGATTATTTTTTCATTCCTTTCCAAAATTCCATAATCCTTTCCCGAACCAAACATGAATCTTTCGATTCATTTGGCTCTAACACTCAATTACTTACTTACCTTACTGAGAGAGAGAGAAGAGTTTGGACATAATGATTTAATTTAGTTGTTTTTTACAACTTGTTTGGGTGGTCGTTACATGTTGTAGTGTATCGTATTATTACTTTAAATACAAAGTTTATTTTGAATGTTACTTATATTTAATTGTATCGTATCGTTAAATCTATTGTTGGATGAAAAGTGTCACTTTATGAAATGACCGATTTGGTGTCGAATTGTTACCTTTTTTTCTTCATCTTGCCCTTTCTTATTATTAAATAATCTTATTTTATCCTTTACCCTACTTGTTTATATAAAAATTCTACCTCGTAACTTATCTTTTCTTATAATATTGCAAGTTTATTCTTCATATTATTGGTGCATGGCATCATGAAACGAGGGCAAGCAATACAATATATCCTAATATTGTATACATTAAAATGATACAATACAATACAATATAATACTATACGATACATTATGAAACGATACATAACAACCATCCAAAGAAGCTATTAAGTTCATAGGTTTTAATCCGCATTTTTTAAATTTTTATTTCTTTTTCTTAATTTTGGTATAGGTAATACAAAATCATATTATTTATCCTATGTGGAGCACACATCGGATATAAGTGTCCAACAAGGCCAGCGTGTATATAAACTTAAAGTAAGGTGTATGAGATCAAGGGGTATTTAAATTTATTTATTCAACTGTAGGGTGGTAATTAGGACTAGGTATAATTTGGGTAGGAAACTAATAATTTATATTTATATATTACATTAAAAGCAGGAAGGCCTTAACTGAAAAGTTGAATTACATAATTACCCTTCTACTTAATTTAAATTTTCTGCTTAAAACAAATATAATAAAATACCAAATTTATTTGAAGAGGTGCAACCTTTCATAGTAGTATTACTTACTAATGTCAACCGTTGCTGCCTTAAATGAGCCTAAAGGAGGGAAAGACACGGATAAATCTAATTTATATTCATTCCTATCTATATTTGTCAAGAATTATGTTGTGGCAAAATTTACATGTGGGATAAATCTACATTTGGTTGCTGTTTTGTGGATCTTCGTCTTACACAATGGAGTCTATCTAACACATTTAGAAGATAAACAATTCACTTAGACCTTGCGGACAGAAGAAAAAAATAAGAAACAAAGACGAAAGGTTGCGATCTTTAATAACATGCAAGTCTCTTAGATGAGACTCAATAAAAATCGGGTTCTATTTTCTTAACTTCACTTTATTATTTATTTATAAATTTCTACCTTTTGTGACTTTTGTGAAATTTATTTTTTGTAAATATTAGGATACATGACTTATGATGATCCTAACATGCATGTTAAATTTATAATTTTGATATATTTATAACTGTTACTTCATTGCCAAAAAGCATTTAGTTGACAAAAATATATATGTTGCACACTTACATGCTTAAATCATGTGAAGTTTATTTTTTAATTGTGTGATGATATATTTTCAATTACAAAGGAATATTTACCCTTGACCAATGTCTAAATATAAAAATTTCTTACTATCGTGATCTGAAGCTGGTGTAAAACGTGTTTATTCCCAAAGTGATGTTGTCGTATAATTTTATACTACAACTATCCTATTATATTGTTATCTCTTAGTTGAAACTATTATCAATAAAAGAACCATATGAATGGTCTAATATACTAGAGAGAGAAATTTTTTATGAATATTTACCCTTGACCAATATCTAAATATAAAAATTACTTGCTCTCATAATCTCAAGTTGGTGTAAGAGTGTATATTCTCAAAGTGATGTTGTAGTATAATTTTATACTACAACTATCCTATTACAATGTTGTCTCTTAATTTAAATTATTATCAACAAAAGCACCATAAGAATGGTCTAATATACTAGAGAGAGAAAAAAATTTATGACTTTCGTATTTTATAGAAGTAGAGCAGAGAATAAATTAAAGTTCTTGTGAAAGAATAAAAAATGGTACAATAAACTATTATGATCGTAAACCTTCTAAGATTATCAAAGAAGTAAAGTAGAACTATATATTATAATGTGTAAAAATTTAATGTTAAAACTCAACGTTAAATTGATGAATCTTCAATCCATTATTTCCCATTCTTTTTTCCGAAAGAACAAATATGCCAAGTGTTTTATCTCCACTTTTCCCCATATAATCTCATTTATGACCACTACAAATATAAAATCTTAGTGATAAATTTATGGTGGACAAATAAATTGAAAGAAAGATATCCAACATACATGTTCGATAAAATCATTGATTCACCTTATACCGTTCAATATTGGTGGGAATGAGAGATGTTATGCTTGTTTGTAAGATTAAATTTTATGAAACTTTATTTTTTTCTCCACGATGAAGCTTTATATTTACCGTATGAGAATTGAGAAATATATTTGACGGTGAAAGTGAAGGAAAAGAAAGTGAAAATTAGTGCTACTTATTCTTATTTTGGCTGTTGAAATTTTTTTGCCATCCACTGTATTTTACAACTGAACCATCCCTTTAAATTTCCTACTGTATGGTTTAAGAGAGATTCTAAATATAAATATCCTAAAAAATGGAGGAGGATTTCTTTTAAAGTGCTAATAGTTTTAGGTTTTTCTAGGCACATTAAAATTTAAATGCAAAAAAATGAATACGATAAAGAAAGTTTCATTCAATTAAGATTCAATTGATGAATTTTGATGCAAAGTTGTAGAATATCGCTTTGTTCCTAGGTGTATTAGATTTTAAATGATATCACACAGAAGATATAATATCCCTTATGAAATTAGACCATTTAAAAGTTTACAGTTCTCGGATATCATTCATGAAATTTGAAATACTGGTTTTGTGCGTTGTTTAAAAACTTGCCACTGTCCCTATACAAGCGCTCACGAAGAAAAAATTACTTCTCAATATTTTATTTTGTTCAGAGATGTTTGGCGTTTTTAATAACAAAAACTTAACTCTTTTAGTCAATATTCTGCATATTCTACACCCTTCTTCTAACAAGTTACTTGGATTACTCGGTCACATAATTAGTAATACTTTTCCTTTTACTTAATTGAAATATTTTAATATACTCACTACAAAATAATAGCTACCGCCATCGTTAGAATATTTTAATTTATTTTCTATCTCAGATAAGAATGTTGGTCATGATTCACGTGGAAAGTACAAAATATATGTACACATATATATACACACATTATTGTTATTGTTGTTATACTTCTTTTGCTTTCTCTACCTAATCATATTATATTCAGTTAAAATGGCACTCAAAATAAAATTAAAATAATGTGTTCCTACAACAAGTCACAAGATATAACATATTAATAATGATTGATTAAATCGTGCTAACCCCAACAACATTTTAGTGCACAAAGAAGTTGAAATAACTTTTACTAACAACACCATTATAAAAGAATGAGCCAATGACAATGCCACCAAAAAATATTTCAAATGATTTTGTATTCTTGAAAGAGGCGGGAAGTTTTTTTGTGATGACACTATATTTGGTACTTATTTATAGAAATTTATGAATTATTTTTGTACACAATTAATTAATGCTTACCACTAATATTTTAATCCCACACCTTTTAGATGTAGTTTGCATGTTAGTAACACGAAAATCACTTATTGGAGCTAGGGGCGGAGCTAGAGTGCCGCCAGCGGGTTCGGCCGAACCCAGTAGCTTTGGTTCAAACCCTGTATTTGTCTTAAAAAATTCATTGAATATGTATAAATTATTAATTTAGAACCCAATAACTTAAAACGTTTAAAATCCTGAACCCATAAGCTTGAAATTCTGGCTCCGCCTCTGATTTGGAGCAGGATGGACTTAAAGAAGAGAGTACAAATGAAAATTAAATTTAAATTACACGCATGAAAAATATTTTGATGTACTATACAAAATTATCACTTAGTCGAGATGCTTCATTAGATTGTACCTCATAAAATTAAAATAAGTAAGAATATCATATGTATCTAATTAAATTTTGATTGTTCGTCTATGTAGGCTCAAACACAATCATCTTGACATCGACAAAGAAATTCACCATAGGACGATCTACACAGTTTTTTTCCATAGAAATTTGTACCTTTTTTTTATGGTTGATTATTTACTCAAATCGATATTTTAATTATATTTATAGTATTTTACAAATTTATGTACCACATAGCTCGGCATACACGTGCAACGCACGTATCGAGAAACTAATTAGTATTAAGTTTAAGAGTGTTTTAAGATATTTTGCCTTTAATTAACAGGTTCAGAACAATGTGAAAACCCATCAACATTTTGGATTTGAGCTAACCCAATTCATGATGTTCATGTTACCGGAAATGCAAATATCTCTCTGGAAAATACTTATAATCGCACTCATTGTTTATATCAATGTATTTAACCTTGAGAATTACATATTAAAGGAGAATACATATCTCTTAAGCATATAGTAGTAGATAGGGGTGTCAATGGATATTTAAAAACTGACTAAACCGATCAATCGTACCGCACCGAATCGATTTTTAAGTTTTTTTTTTTGAATAAAATCCTAGGTTTTTATACAAATCTACAACCGTACCGATAATTTGGGTAGGTTTTCTATTTTATGAAAATACACCGAAAAAATACCGCACCGTACCGAATAAATTTACATGTGGAAAATATATTTATATATTAAGGTTAAAATTAATAAAACATCAAAATTTTCCTTGGGTCTTGGAATTATGAAAATGATTACAAGCGAACAAGTAAAATCAAAATCCAAATTTCCAATTCTATTAAACTACTCCTACTGAAACTAAATTATTTCTAGCATATTCACTAGCAAGACACAAATTTTTCTAACGATTATGAGCAGCAAACTACAATGTGTTGAATATGTTTCCTTTCGTATGATTTAGATTTATCTTTTTGAATATTTAATCTTCTACAGACTTTATTTTGAGTCCTAGCTTAGTTAATATCTTTCTATTCGTATGATTTATCTTTTCTTATCTTTGCTTAGTTTCTTTTATGTTTTTGTAGAGTAGTTATGGATTTATATATAGCCATCTTTCATGTTTTCTTAAGTTATCACCATTTAAATAGTAAAATTATCTAGAGAGTTTGCTAAGTCTTATAAAAGTATGTATGTTGTTGCATTAAACTTTTAGTAGTGACTTTTACACGACATTTAAAAAAATACCAAAAATTAACTGAACCGTACCGATACCGTAGAGAAACCGACATGATTGGGATGGTTTTGAAAAGTCTAATTTTGGTTATACATAATTCAAAAAACCGAAAAATTGGTATGGTACAAATTTTATAAAATAACCGGCCGAACCGAACCATTAACACCCCTAGTAGTAGATCGTAACGATAACTCTATATGTGTGAACTTGTATTCTGCAAATATTGAATTATTCAGATTTAAAATTAAATGTAACCCCATTTGCTTATCTAGGATAAATGGTGGACAAAAAACTTTTGAGTTGGGGAGCCATATGCCTAATAAATGAACAATTAGGTTAACTATGAGTTCAACATTAATAAGCATAATTATAAATAAACAAAAAAAGAAACTATTATTTTCTTCTCTAAAGGTAGATGGAACAAAAACAACCCCTATTTTTTTTTTTTTTTTAAACAACCCCTATTTGAATTACATCATGAACTTCAGCCGAAAAAAACATCATGTAACCATTCCCGCTCTATTTGAAGATAACCCGGAACCGTGAAGGTGACACATTACATCATGACCCGGGAACCGACAACGACTTTATCCGATCCAGTGGCACTTTTCGTAAATTCCACATCCTTCAAGCCCAATTTCAAAACTCACCCAAAAAAATATCTTCTCCGTTTGGAAAATCTTAAATCTCTCGAACGTTCCTTCTCGCATCACACATCTTTTCTCTTGCCAGATATTTTCATCTTCCTTCCCCTGTTAAACACAAATCTTCCAAATCATCTCTTCCACGTTTAACATTACGTTTCTGCCTCCATCTCTTTCCTCTTCAACATCTTCCCCTTTTTCCCTCTTTAAATTCTCAAATTTTCGTAACCGTATTTACCTATGGTTTAATAGAATTTATAACTTGGATGTGTGTACCTGTTAGTTTAGGTACAATCTCTGTTTTGGCATCAATTTTTGGAAATTTGGCTCTGAGTTAGAGACAACCAAAAACGGGTATGGATCGAGAAGGAGGATCCGCCGGATCTTGTTACTATTCAGTGCTTGGGATTCGTAAGGATGCCTCCTGCTCCGACATTCGATCTGCTTATCGGAAGCTAGCTCTGGTATGACGCAGAGTATTTATTTTCTTCAATTAACTCGGAATTGAATAAAAAGTTAAACCTTTGTACAAATATATAGTGAGTACTATGTGTAAGTGCATATGCGAGTATAGTACTAACATGCGTGTGATTTTTGGGTGAAGAAATGGCACCCGGATAGGTGGGCAAAGAATCCGTCGGTAGCGGCAGAAGCGAAACGCCGGTTTCAGAAAATCCAAGAGGCTTACTCAGGTTACAATTGATTAATTTATTTAGAATGATATAAAAGTAGTGTCTTTTGATGGAATCCGTTGACGGACGTCTGTAGTTATTTTAGCTTGTTGAAAAATAAAATGTCCGTCTTTTGAAGGATATTGACGGTGGTTAGTTCTCCGTTATTCGTGTGGCAGTTCTCTCAGATGAAGACAAGAGGTCAATGTACGACGCCGGTTTCCTTGATCTGCTTGAGGAAGACGAAGTACGTAATAATCCTCCTTTTTCCCTTGTAATCATTAAGAAATTAGCAGATTTTTTCCCCTCATGTTTCTGATATTGCCACTAAGAATTTTTACTAGTTCCACAATTGCGGCCTGGTGGTCGTGATATTTTTAATGAATAGTAGTAATATTTTGATTAAAATGTCTTTTTTAAGGGAATAAATATAATATTACAATCGGAAATTATAAATGATGATTTATCTGCTGAGTCGAGGAGAAATTTTATTTTGGGCGAGACTCACCCCAGCAAAGTTGTGGCCACCCTCTATATTTGACAAGTGTGATTGTCCCTTTTCTGCATTGGTTAAATTTGAATAAATTAAGAAGAAAAAGTGATTTTGTTATTGATGTGGGACCCACTCCCACTCGATTGAATAGATCGTTAAATAGATATTGCACGAGAGAAATGAGTGGATAGAAAAATGTGAAAGACATTTCCCTCCTTGGTTACCATAATTTGCTGATCACCACCAAACGTAATATTTATAATTTTGTATATATGTCTTTTCTTCTTTTTCATTATCAAAGTTCGTATCTTTTCAAAACCATCTTAACTTACCAAAGCTTTAAAAATGAACCTTTAGAGGTTGTTCATTGATATAAATAAATATGAAATATATTATACATAATTTGTCAATAAAATGTTCCTCATTTGATACAGAAATACAAAAATGTGATCACTAGCATTGAGTACTTTTGCATCTTGATTCATTTGCTACCATGTTTAACCTGCAAGATCATTATAAAAATATTATTTACTATAAAATTAAAATAAGATTAATATAAATTTTTATCATTAAGAGGATGTTTCACTACAAAAAAAAAATATGTTATTGTGGCAGTTTATTTTACGTTTAGCGGCGGTTTTCCAACCGCCACAATATGCTCTAACGGCGTTTTTAAGTCAAATTTGAATTGACTCAAAGGCTTGTCAATTCAACTTAGAGCAGTTTATGACTTGTTTTAGTGTTTTATAAACTTAAAAGTAATTTTAAGTCCAGTGCTTTTGAGTTAAAATAATTCAAAACAAACTAAAATTTATAATTTGTGCATCTTAACTTATTGCTTTTTGGCTTAAAAACGCTTGAGTTTTGTCCAATTAATTTAATTTTTTACCCTTATAAAATATCCCCTCCCTATAAATCCTGAAGGCTAAAGCCAGTCATTTCTATTGATTTGATTATAGAGAAAATCGAAATTGGTATACACTAATTGCTTCTCCATTTGTTTATTTTTTCATTTTTGGATTTTTCTTAATAAGTTTTGGTTTTTAGTTTTCGCAATTCGGATTTTCATGCATATTTCCCTTACGGCCGTGTGCCTGAATAAATTATACTAAGATTGTGCAGTTCTCTAATAAAATTTATTTTATATAAAAAATAATATTTTGGACAAACTAACATAATTACTGTTTAAAGAGATAATTATAATTGAGCTAGTATATGTGATCTTATCGAAACGTGTTTTGCAACTTGAAGTTGAAGGCGTGCTAGAGCTTTGATGTATACTTGGAAATCAACAGCTATTTTCTTAGTTATATCAAAATTTTGCTCCTTGTGCATTTTAATTACAAAGTAACGTCAAATTATTATTACTAAAGGTTATTTAAATAACTAAATAATTCAGAATGGTTTTTAGATTAATACCAATGAGGAAACGCTGTTTAAGGACAAATTTTGTTTTGGGAGTTATTTCAAGTGGAAAACCTGAAAAGCTCTTATTTTTAAGTGTTTAGATTCTTTAATTCAATTCAGATTGAGATTGTGGCTTTTACGTGGAACAATAGTCCAATTTACTTTTATTTATATAACTCCATATCTAATCCTTTAGGTGGCCCACATTTCATCAATTCACCTTTTTTTTTCTTTATTTATAAGTCAATGTGAGTAAATGGGCCCACAGTCACACTTGTCAAATATACAGGGTGGCCTCATACAAGTTTTGTTGGGCGAGTCTCACCCAGAATAAAATTTCTCGTAGTCCTGCTGTTTTCGTCCTCTTACTTTATGGTAATTATGAATTTACCCCCTAAAATTTGGTGAAATGGTATGCAGGGAATGGGTGATTTCCTGCACGATTTGATGAACAGAATGGATCAAAATGTTGGGGCGGCGGTAAGAGAGTAATTAGTTACTCCTACATGGATTTTTTAAGTGTATGTTGCCCTCTGAAAATATTGTATTTATTCTGTTTTTGTTTTTGTTTTGAATTAATTGGAAAGGAGGAGAGTCTGGAGGATTTGCAGAGGACGTTCGTAGAAATGTTCGGTGGAGATTTAGCAAAGATGATGGATGGGGAAAATCCAACGGTTAAGAAGAGGGCACGTGATTCAGGTTCAAACATAAGAGCTGCTCCAAAACGCAACTCCACTAATGTCAATGCCAATGGCATCTCTTCTCACTGTTAATTTTAATCAAACAATGGTGAAGTCGTCCCTACCCAGTCCCTCTTGAATTACCTGTACAGCCCTTTTGGTGTTGATTTAATGGGCTGGATTAGATGAGCCAGGGAGAAACTTAACTAGTTTATTGTGGGTACTTTAGGCAAGTCAAAAAGAACTTTTTTAGACTCTTAATTTTCCAAGGAAGTTGTTCGGTGGCTCGCAAACTTTGAAAAAGTGTATGGGGCTTGTTGAGTTGCGTAATAAAGCATCTCTTTGCTTGAATATCTTTTTTTTGGTGCCTCTAAAATATTTGGGGCTTTTGCATTCGTACTCGGTTTTGGGATAACAATTGAACCTATACCGACTTTGTAAAAAAGTTTGCAGGTGTAAGATCAACTTCAGACTTATCGGGTTTGAAGTTTAAAAAAAAATGTTTGAAGTGAAAAAATTACGCTTCAAATGCACTTAAGGCCAAATAGGTCTGAAGTGCAACCAATGGTTTCATGCACTTAAGGTTAATAAGTCTGAAGTAAAAAAATTGCGCTTAAGGCCAATAAGTTTGAAGTGCAACGAATGTTTTAATCTGTTTAAGGCCAATAAGTCTGAAGCACAGATGCGCTTAAGGCTAAATATGTCTGAAGTGTAACCAATCGTTTCATGCACTTAAGGCCAATAAGTCTGAAGTGAAAAATTACACTTCAGATGCACTTAACGCCAAAAGGTCTGAAGTGCAACAACGTTTTGCTACACTTAAGGCCAATAAGTCTATAGTGAAAATGGCATTTCAGATGCACATAAGGCCAAAAGATATGAAGTGCAACAAATGTTTTCCTACACTTAAGGCCAATACGTCTAAAGTGAAAAATTGTACTTCAGATGCACTTAAAGCCAAAAAGTCTGAAATGTAACCAACGTTTTGCTACACTTAAGGACAATAAATTTGAAGTGAAAAATTGCACTTCATATGCACTTAAGGCCAAAAACTCTGAAGTGCAACAAATGTTTTCATTCACTTAAGGCCAATAAGTCTGGAGTGAAAATTGCCCAGAAAAAGAAATTTGTTCATCGAATTATAACAATCTAATATACGATTTAATACCTAAATCTACTCCAAATGAGCTCAAATTTGAAACATAACCTCCAAATATCATTAAGAACAAACCTCAATTATCAATTTGTCAAAACAATAATAAATCTAATGAACCCATTTTGTAATTAAGAAAAATAATAAGAAGAAACTCTAAGCAATAATAAAAAATAAAGCGTCATGATAATGCATCATTGTAAAACATCGTAAACTATATTAAAATATATTCACAAGCACCATATATAATCATTGGAGGAGGAGGAGGAGGAGGAGGAGGAGGAGAAGTAGGCCAGAAGTTATTTAAAAAGTGGTTACAAATTAAAAGTTTTTAAAAAAATTAGATATAGGTTAAATGGAGACGACCAAATAGGTGCCACGTGCAATTTTTACAAGTATCATTGCATCGTTAAATTTGTGGTGAGTGGTTTCTCTTAGCTTGTGAATTACTAGCTTTTTATTCAAGTTTCATCTTAAATGTGATTAGTAACATCCGATTTGGATCATCAACTTTTAATTGTTATCGAAACTTTTTATGCATATTTACTCAAAAAGTTAAAAATCTGAATGAACCTTTTAAGATGCATTGCATAGTCGAAGAGTGGAATACTTTAATTTTGAACCATTGGCTGCCAATAATTCATTTAACTCATTCTTCAATTCATTCCGTTTGATAGCTTATCATTATAGTGCTTTTCTTTTTAGCTTATCAATTATAGTGCTTTCCTTTTTCTCTTATTGCTCGAAGAAACATGTTTGGCTAAACTTCTAAAATTTATTTATTTGGAAAAACATTTTTCTTAAAAATACTTTTGTTGAGAAATATTTTATATTTAATTAATTAATTTGATTGAATTTTTGAACAATAATTAATATTTAGTTAAATTTTTAAAAAGTGTTTCTAAGTATAAGTTTCTCAAAAGTGTTTTAAAAAATGTACGAAAAAGAAGTTATAATTTTTTTGTTGTTGAAAAACTGTTTTTGCTTCTATTTTGAAATACTTTTTATTTATAAAAGTTTGGTCAAATATGTTAACTTTGACAACAAAAAAAGATACCTTTGGCCAAACAAAAATATTTTGATTAAAAAAAAAAACTTGGCTAAACGGGCTAATACCGTGACATAGAATTTATACTGAGTTCTTGTGTTGTCACTAGAGAATAAACAAATTAAAGAAGGCGTAGGAATGTCACCTGAGCAATGATTGAGCAAGAGAGGCAAACGGCGAACTGGTGGTTCCTTGGAGAAAGTAACGGAATGGATCAGAAGTAAGGGTGTTAAACGGGTGGGCCGGGTCGGGCCTGTGTTATTCGAACCCGTACGGATTTGGTTCCGAGCCGGTTTCGGGCTAAGTCTTAACGGGTTTAACGGGTTCGGGTTCATCCGGGTAAAAATTGAACCGTAATGGTTACGGGTTGAGGGGGGGGGGGGGTCGGCCGGGTTTATTGTTTTTTTGAAATTTTGTATAACTATTGTAAGTTATATTAATACTTTGTATTAATTTAAAGAATACAAGGAAGATGAGAAAAAATTGCACTTATTGGAAGTGCTACTTTTATTTCATAATTCAAATTTCAAACTTACAAATTGAAAGGTTTACATTTTTAACAAGTAAATTCAAAGGTTTTGCATTGCCTTAGTAAGTTCGTCATAATCAATATGAACTGAGTGACCTTCTTCTGGAGTATTAAATTCGGATTGGTTACCATGTGTTAATATATCTCCAAGTTCCTCGTCTTCTGGGCTATCAACATCTTCACGTCCTTGATTTCTTCTTTCCGATCTAATCCAATCTCTGAAACATACTAAAACTTCCAAAGCATTGCTTCCCAATGAGTGACGGGTGTCTCCAAGTTGTTGTCTTGCTTGGCTAAATGCACTCTCCGATGCAACAGTTGAAATTGGCACATTCAGCACGTCCCAAGCCATTGCGAAAAGAACAGGAAATTGCTTTCCGTTCTCATGCCACCATCCCAACGGTGAAAATTCCTTTGTGCGAGGCTCTTTTTGCTTCTGCAAGTAGAATTGAAGTTCATCAATGTTCCTGCAACTTGTTTGAGTGTTAGAAAATGTAGAAAAAATATTAAAACTATCATCAAAGCCTTCTTCATCATTCACAGTAGCAGAAGTGCTACATTGCATAGTAGGATTAACATTGCCTACAGTACGAGCAGCATCATCAATTACATTTGCATAATAATTATATAATTTCTGTAAATAATCATTTAGGTTGTTCATAGAAACATATAAATTTGGGGTTTCAGTTTCTCCAATCTCCATATAAGTATATAAAGCATTCATTAATTGGTGACAATTAGACATCTTAATAGAAGGATTTAAAACAGCACCAATTAAGTAAATCGGAGGAATTGAAAAGAAATATTTTTTGAATTTCGCTTGCATTTTTTCCACAACATCCTTATATTTTTCTTTCTTCTTAAATTCAAAGGGTAGAAAAGAAATTTCAGCTATATGTACTAAAGCCATAGTAATAGAAGGGTAATATGCTCTAGAAAACTCAACAGTTGTTGTATAAAATTTATGTAAAAATTTAACAACATCATTAATGACCTCCCAAGTGCTAGTTGTTAACATACGGCTTGGATCAGTACAATGCGCATTAGCAACTTCAGTTATTGGGAATCTATATTTGTAGCAACATTTTAAAAATATATATGTATAGTTCCATCTAGTAATAATTTCGTCTGGCATGAATCTGGGTTGAAGGTTATACTGGACACACTTATTCTTAAATTCCTTTATTCTAGATTGTCTATTATTTCCTTGAATAACACCAACTGCTCTTCTAACATGAGTAATCTCAGTTGAAAATAAATCAAGACCACTTTTAACAATTAAATTATAAACATGACACGCACACCTAGCATGGAAAATTTCATCAAGAGGTGGTTGCAAATGCATTTTTAATATTGAAATTGCGGCATTGTTGTTAGAAGCATTATCAAAAGACATACACAATACTTTTTGCTTGAGCTTATAAAATTCAACAACTTCACAAATAGTACTACTTATAAATGCAGCAGTATGACTCTGATCTTCATCATATCTAAAAGCGATAATACGTTTTTGCATACAAGTAGTATCATCTATCCAATGACATGTAATTGTCACATAATCACGTCCATTAACAGCATGGCCAATATCAGAAGTTAGAGAAACTCTACAAGGAAGGTGGCTAAACAAATAACGTATATATGTTTGATATTGTCCATGAAGTCTAAAGATATCAGCTCTACAAGTACTTCTAGGGATACCTTTAAATAAAGGATTGTAAATCCTTTGAATATACATAATAAAATATGACGAAGAAGCAAAAGAAAAAGGTAGACAACCTAAAGCAATCATTTTTGCTAACTCCTCACGATCCTTCATTTTATCATATTTAATTAATCCTCCAGTACTAGGGTTAATAGTTGCTTGATTTTCATCACCATCAGAGCCCCATTCTATGGGATGTGCAATTCTCATATGTCTACTATGCGTTCCAGTTCCCCCTAAATTTCCTCCAGTCAAATGTTTAAGATCATCTTTACAAAGTTTGCATTTAACTCTATCACTACCTTCAATTATTTCAAAAAAATTCCAAACCTTACTTTTTTTCTACGATTAGTAGTCGGAGCCACAGGTGGTCTACTACTAGTGCTACGACCACCACCCCTTGTAGCAACTCCAACACTACCAACTCCAGCACTAGTAGGTGTAGCTGTTATCTCATCTTCCATTCCTAATTCATCATCTTCTATTCCAAAATCTTCTTGTAATTGTTCATAATCTATATTATCATTAGGCGATGTTTCGGGAACAAGAGAAATTGGGGTACTATTACTACCAGATGCTGAAGAACTACCTCTTTTTTTATTTTCCCTACCAGTAACTTTTCTACACGCTCTTTTAGCAGCATTAAACATATTGTGAAAATTAAAGTATAAGCATAAAATAAATATGCAATTAAAATATTAAATAAGAGAAAGAGTTGGAGGGAGTGCACCGAATTGGATAATAAATTGAGCACTTGATTACGCAATTCCGATGTTACCACGAACAAACGTCAAGCAAGTATTTCAATTTGAAGTTCAAATGTATAAACTTCAAAACCCGAATGATAAAACACGATAAATAAAATTCAAGAAAAGAGAGCCAAATAAAATTAGAAGATGAAATGATGAATTGAAGACTTGAAGTCTTGAAAATTGGAGAATAAGAGAATGAGAGAAATTGAGATAGAGAAATGAGATATGAGTGAGAAATGAAGAAGAGAGGTGGGGTATTTATAGTTTTAGAGAAGGTTAATTTTGTAAAATCAAAAAGGGTTAAAAATAAAATAAAAAATGGCTATTTTTGCAATTGATCCGTTGGCTAATAGATCAGTTTAATTTCTAACCGTTGCCAACGGTCAATGGGACCCACACCTGACAAAAAATTTTAAAAAAACAAAAAAAAATCTCTAGCCGTTAAACCGGGCCGGTTCCGGGCCGGTTAAATCAGTTACATGTACTGTTCATCCGGACCGGGTTTACCGGGTCCGGTTAACCGATGGAATTTCAAACGGTACAACCCCCTCTATCCCTCCTACCCAGCCCACCCGGCCCCTTATGAACCGGGCCGGTCCGGTTCCGGTTTTAACCGGTCTGGGCCGGGCCGGTTCCGAGTCAACCCGGCCCGTTAGCCACCTATAATCAGAAGAGAGGAAAAATTTATTTTGTACCTTACGCAATATATATTAGTTGTATGAAATATTCTTTTTGTCTCTGTAATTTTATGAATCAAAAAATATAAGATTTGAATATATAAATATATTAAATAGAAAGAGAACTCATAATTAAGTATTCATTATGTGCCGGTCGTAAATGTTGAAAATTCTTTAGGTTATTGCAGGAAGCGTCCTGTTTTTTTGTCTTCCCTTAGTAGCGGTTTGGTCTAAGGGATTAGATGAGTTATCTTGATTGAAATTTTGGGCTTAAATTAAAATTCTGTATATAGTTGGAGGTATTAATTAAAATTGATATTATTTTTACACCTAAATCTTAATATAACTTAAATAAAAAGAGAACTCACAATTTTCCTTTTTTATTTTGATCTAAAATAAATATTCATTTATATAATTAAGAAAAAATTTGATTAATTTTTTTAAAAATTATCCTTATGTACGTATCTCTTAAAAAGTCTTTTACTCCTCGCATTAATTATGATGTAACATGTAATTAAGGGTAGTTTAGTTACACTAATTATTTTTGTCTAGAATTTAGTATTTCTTTAATGGATATGTCCAGGACAAATTGATCAGTTATTGTGAACCGTAGGGAGTACTAGTTTGGCATCATATCTTTTCGTGATATTTATTGAACATCTCATATCTTCGTTAACTTTTTGCGTATCACTTTTTTTTTTTTCATGTATTTTATATTGGATTGGTTTGCCACGTCAAAAAGATTAACATTTCATGTACTTTGATTCATTCGTAATTGTTAAATTTATGTTTAATAAGCCTATTTTGACAACATAAAATACTTAATACATCTAGCCTAAAATTGAGGTGTTAAAATAAAGCTTCATGCCAAATAAATTGTCGATGTATTTAGCAAAAAAAAGAAGAAGAGGAGTGAATTCACCAAGGTCATGAAATGGTAAATCTTATATTTTCTGTAATTCAAAAAGGGAAAAGCACTATTCCTTCTTGTTCTTTAAAATTTGTCACCTCAATAAAACATCCGTCGCAAAATATTTGGCACTTCAAAAAATTAGAAGACATTAATGTATTTTCTTTTTCACCCTTACTATTTCATGAATTTGAAAATCAATATTTTTCATTTAAAAAAGAAATAAGAGTAATTTAGTTAGATACGACTTTTCGGTAGAGCCTCCCCCCCCCCCCCCCCAACCCCCTACCCCCAGAAAACGCCTAATTGATGTGTGATGACTAATAAGTCCTCGAGGTTCTTGTCTTTCTCGGTACGAAGTGCTCAACTTTGTGCACTGAAACCATATGTCCTGACTCCTGACCACAAGGCCCACAACTAGTAACATATCAAAACGATGTGACCTGAAAATTGCAACTCTTCAAGTTCCGGTCCCCACAAGTTATTCGAGTATAATTCATTCATTTTAATTTAAACGACACACTTTTTTATTAATCCGTTAGAAAGAAAAGTATTTTTATATTTTAAAATAACCCAACTTTATACTTTCTCATAAATGGGGTCTGGGAATAGTAGGGCGTACGCAGACCTTACCCTTACCTTATAGAGATAAAGAGGTTTTTTCCAATAAATTCTCAGCTCAAGAAACAGTGAAGATAAAACAACAAGTAGCAAACATATGTAACACCTATATTATCCTTGATGAGAAATATTTATAGCCACATTAATGTTATAGACCTGCAAAAATTTTGCACCTTAAGCTTTTAAGACCACAAATTTTAAAAAAAATCTTTAAAATCCGTGTCAAGTTAAACTACCTCGTGTAAATTGAAACTCGGAGTAGTATATATTTCTTGATCAATACAGATTCTTGTTTCAGCAGATAAAGTAATGGCGAGGACTATGAAATACCAGTACAGTGGTTTGTTTGTTGATAAAAATGAAACCAGATTATATGTACAAGCGCGACATAGCATGTGGCAGAGATGGAGCTAGAAATGAAGAGGAAAATGTCCAGTCCTTGTTTTATTTTCTGTGAATAATAAGTAGTTTATAAAAATGACAATAATAATGGGGAACACGTAACTATCAACAAAAAATTCAGAATGTAAGCGTAAAGAACAGGGAATCGCAGGTTACACAAATAAAATAAAACTAGGGAAGAAATTCCTGTTGTGTGGTGGAAGATTTATGAAGGAGTTGAGCAAATGTCATTTAATGCGAAGAGCTCTTTCCTTTTTCTTTCTTTTTTATTCCTTACTTTTGCTAAATTTAGCCAAGTTGCTTACCCTTTTTTGTTTCTGTTTCCAATAAAAAAATTGGCCAAGTTGCTAAATAAAAAAGAATATTTGGTTATCTACTTTCCACATCATTCCATTCACGTGATCAATGACGTTTCTTGCTTATACAGCGAATGTTGAATTAATAAATTTAGAAGCACCCAAACTGATTGATTCAGAAAATAGATTAGGATTTAACTCGTTCAGAAAATACTTAAATGGTAAAAATTTACCTGTATATATCATAAAATGTATAGTATGTGTAAATTATATCACTTATGCCATCTGAACTTAATTTAACGGTCTTGGGTGAGTGATATAAACAAAGACAGGTTCATAGTTGTTAATTTGCACTGAATTAATCGAACTATGACTGAATTACAATATGCAAGGACAATTTAGCAACAGATCTTTGATTTCATAGAAGAACGAGAAGAGAGAAGAAAATGAGCTTTTAGCTCTCTTAATTTCGGTTAAGCACAGTAATAACCGACTTAGTCATTTTATTGACTGAGTTGGTTATTACTTCTAATACCACCAAATAACACCCCTAAGTTTCATTATTTCCACATTAGTCCTAATCACTAACTAACAGTTAATTTGGCAATTTCACACTCCCCCTCGAGCCGGAGGGTGAGAAAACATTGAACAATCCTAGCTTGGATATTAGAACTCTATGTTGCTCAGCTCCTAACCCTTTAGTCATCACATCTGCGAGCTGCTCCTTAGTGGAAATGTATTGAGGTCTAATCAACCCCTCTTTGATCTTTTCTCTCACAAAGTGGCAGTCAATCTCTATGTGTTTCGTTCTCTCATGGTAGACTAGGTTGGCTGCAATTTGCATAGCTGCTTTGCTATCACAGTGCAGCATCACTGGCTCCCTTATAGTCAATCCCAGCTCCTTCAGCAAGCCTACTAGCCAAACCAACTCTGAAGTTACTGCTGCCATACTTCTATATTCTGCTTCAGCAGAACTCCTGCTCACAGTTGGCTGCTTTTTTGATTTCCATGAAATCAGTTATTCTTCGAGTTTTATTACATAACCAGTCACTGATCTTCTTGTATTTGGGCAAGCTGCCCAATCTGCATCACAATAAGCTGTGATTTCTTCTACTGCTCCTTTCTTTAACAGCAATCCCATTCCTGGTGATCCCTTTATGTATCTAACCACTCTCAATGCAGCATCCAAATGTGATTGTTTTGGATCTGCATGAACTGGCTCAAAACTTGAACAGCAAAACAAATATCTGGTCTTGTAATAGTGAGGTAAATCAACTTTCCTATTAGTTTCTGATAGCTTACAATGTCCTGCAGCTCTTCATCCCCCTTAACTTCTGCATGCTTGTCATACTCAACAGTTGTCAACTTGATATTCTGTTCTAATGGAGAACTAGCTGGTTTTGCACCACTCAACCCCACTTCTGAGATTAGTTGAAGTGCATACTTCCTTTGGTCAAGCACAATTCCATTGTCTGATCTCACGAGCTCAATTCCCAGGAAGTATCTTAGCTCACCTAAATCTTTCAGCTTAAAATGCTTGTGTAGGATTGCCTTTGCCTCTTCCACCAGTGTATTGTTGCTCCCAGTAATCAGTAAATCATCCACATAAAGGATGATTACCAAGTCTGCATCTGTCTTCCTTGTAAATAGGGAATGATCATAGGCACTTTGCAAGTATCCCTCACCTATCAGTGCATCAGTTAATTTGATATTCCACTGCCTTGATGCCTGTTTGAGGCCATAAAGGGACTTGAGTAGCCTGCAAACCTTGGACTCCCCCTGCTTATGAAATCCCTGAGGTAATTCCATGTACACTTCCTCATACAAATCACCTTGTAAGAAGGCATTATTAACATCCATTTGGGACAAAGACCAGCCTTTAGAAACTGCTAGATTGATCACAGTTCTGACTGTCACTATCTTGGCAACAGGTGAAAAGGTTTCATGATAGTCCAAACCTTCCTGTTGTGTGTATCCTTTTGCCACCAGCCTGGCTTTGAACCTCTCCACCTCACCATTAGCTTTGTGCTTGATTTTATAAACCCACTTTGAGCCAACAGTCTGCTTTCTTGGAGGGAGATCTACCACTTCCCATGTTTTGTTTTCTTCTAGTGCCTGAATTTCCTGTTGCATTGCCTTTATCCACCTATCATCTTGTGATGCCTCCTGGAAACTTCTTGGTTCCACTTGGGCTGAGAATGAGCTGAGATAACATTGGTAGTGTTCTGAAAGGTGATCATAGCTTACATAATCTGTAAGTGAATAGAGACAGTCTCCTCTTGGTTTGCAAGTAGTCACATAATCCTTGAGCCACACTGCTGGTCTTTGTGTTCTTGTAGATTTCCTAGTCTCTGTAGGTTGTTGCACAATTGATGGCACTTGCTCAAGTACCTCCTCTGTATGTTCTAGTTGTTGTGAGGTACTTTGCCCATCCCTCTCATCTGAACTCAGTACCTCCATGTCATTAGTTGTCTCATTCAGTGACATATTTGGTGAAGTATCTATCTCAGCTTCAATTGCTATTCCCAGATCATCATCAACCATAAGTGTTAAGGCAGGCTGATCTTGTGTGGCTGTTGTTGGATCAGTATCAGGGATGAATAAGCTCTCAGGTTGCCAGGGTAAGTTCTTAAAAAGGAATATGTATTCTCTGAAACTTACATCCCTTCTTACCAAGAACTTATTTAACTCCAAGTCATATAGCTTTACCCTTTCTGCACTTCAGAGTATCCAATGAACACTGATTTCAAAGCTCTTGCTGCAAATTTGTCCCCTCTTGGCAGTGTACTAGCATAACATAAGCATCCAAATACTCTAAGGTGATTTATCTTTGGTGTTTTCCCATAAAGTCTTTCATAAGGTGATTTTCCACTCAGCACTGTTGTGGGCAACTTATTGATTAAGTAGACTGCAGTTTTCACACAGTCCCCCCAAAATCTAGCAGGTATGTTGCTTTGAAATTTCAATGCTCTTGCTACCTCCAATATGTGTCTATGTTTCCTCTCTACCACTCCATTTTGTTGTGGAGGGTAGGGACAACTACTCTGATGAACTATTCCCAAGGATGCAAGCAATTCATTGCAGTTTTTATTGAAAAATTCTCTACCATTATCAGATCTCAACACCTTTATGGAAGAATTAAACTGATTTTTCACAAGAGCAAAGAAGTCTTTCAATACCACTATTACTTCACACTTAGAATGCAACAAACAAATCTAAGTGTATCTACTATAGTCATCTACTATGGTTGCAAAATATTGCTTCTTGTCATAGGTTGCAGTTTTGTATGGTGCCCATACATCTATATGTATAAGCTGAAATACATGATCAGATTTATGACTACTAATAGGAAAACTTAGTCTACTTTGCTTAGCTAATGGACAAATTTCACAGGACATCTGCACATCTTTATTTACTTTATTCTTCAAATCTGGTAAGCACTGCAATGCACCTATAGAAGCATGTCCCATTCTTTGATGCCACAATTCTGCACTTATCTCTTCCTTCTTGACTGATCCAGCTACTATGTCATCTTCTTCACTTCTGATTATGTACAAGCCTCCATCTTCTCTACCAATCCCCAATACCCTGCCATTGTAAAGCCCCTGAAACACACAAAAACCAGGGTAGAAGCAGGCTGAACAACACAAATCACTGGTCAACTTAGATATTGATATGAGATTGAATTTGAAGTCAGGTACATGTAGGATATTTCTAATCTTCTGCCCTCCTAGTATTGTTGCATCACCTGTGTGTACTATTTCTGATCTACCTCATGTGGGTATTTGAACTCCTCTATTATTTCCTTTGTTGATTCTCCTTAATTTTTCTAAAACTTCCTTATAAAAGGTGATATGGTGTGATGCCCCTGAATCTACTATCCAATCATATGATCTTGCATTAGATAGCAATTACTTTATACCTGTCATATTTGCTGAACTTGAAGTGTTGTAGGAGTTTCCTTCTTGGATGATTTTGTTAACAGGTTCACAGGGTGCTTGTACCGATCTTCAGTCATGTAATTTCCTTGTGGCCGTTCATTCATTGTTACTTCTTTCTCACCATTGACATTGTTAGCATATGTTTTTGTAGGAAACTGACTCTTCTTTTTACTTTTGAAATCTGCAGGGTATCCAATTATTTTGTAGCAATTCTCCTTCAAATGCCCTTTGTATCCACAGTGCTCACAGATTATACCTACTTTCTTCCCTTTCATGAATTGATTTCCTTTTCCTGCTAACATTATCATTGGCTCCCTACTTGACTCGACTACTCCTAATTCCCTCTGGCTTTCTTCTTGCACCACAACAGCATAGGCTTGATTCACAGTAAGAATTGGCCTTTTTAGTAGCACTGCACTCCTCACATGACTGTAACTCTCGTTTAATCCCATTAAAAATTGTAAAAGCCTTTGTCTCACCTGGTGATCTACATATGGATGTGATTCCTCACAGTCACATGAGGGTAAAGGTGCTAAGATATCTAACTCATTCCATAGATCTTTCAGCTTTGAGAAATAAGAGGTCACAGAATCTGTACCTTGCTTGAGAGCCGCAATGTCAGCAAAAATTTGATAGATTCTAGTTAGATCATCTTTGTCAAACCTTTCCTTGAACTCGTCCCAGAACTTCCTCGCATTTGAAGCGTACATGATGCTCGACACCAATTCTGCCGCTACAGTGCTGCTGAGCCATGAGACGACCATTGCGTTACATCTCTCCCACTGCGCTGCTAACTCTCCTTTGTACGAAGTTTTCTGATAAGTTCCATCCACAAAACCTAATTTGTTCTTCACAAGGAGAGCTAATCTCATAGATCTACTCCACAGGGCATAATTTTCTGGCCCTGTGAGTTTGAGAGCTGTTAAAGTTGTTCCCGGTGAATCTGAATCCTTCAAGTATAGTGGATGATTGTGAGGAGGCTTAGCAATTTCATCGTCCGCCATTGTTGTACCTTCTCAAGCTCTGAAAATGACTGTTCTCAGATCTGCGAGACAGCAGCACTAATCGATCGATAACCGCTCTGATATCATGTTAATTTGCACTGAATTAATCGAACTATGACTGAATTACAACATGCAAGGACAATTCAACAACATATCTTTGATTTCATAGAAGAAATAGAAGAGAGAAGAAAATGAGCTCTTAGCTCTCTTAATTTCGGTTAAGCACAGTAATAACCGACTTAGACATTTTATTGACTAAGTTGGTTATTACTTCAAATACCACCAAATAACACCCCTAAGTTTTACTATTTTCACATTAGTCCTAATCACTAACTAACAGTTAATTTGGCAATTTCACAATAGTGGATTTAATCTAGTATTTCAAATGAGCTAAGTGAGTATGAGTTAACGTAATTTCGGTCCCACTCAACAACTCCATTACTCCATTCGTAAGTCACGATCTACACTTTTAGTTTAACGGTTTTATTTTTTTTTAACTTATTCAACTTTAACCTCGTTCATTTAACCTCCTTGAGTTTATCTAACCTGAGAAGCCTAATACAGACGCACACGCAAACTAAGATTTCTAGAATATGAGTGTACCATTAAATAAAGGAAAAAAAAAATACTTAACTTGAATATTTTTTGTTTTTATATAACAAAACACAAAATCTTGGAGCAACAGTAAAGTTATCTTCGCATAACCTATATGTTACAAGTTCAAGCCGTAGAAACAGCCACAAATGTTTGTATTAGGATAAACTGTCTATATCACATCCTTTGAAGTACGATCTTTCTCTAAAACTTGTGTGAACGCGGGGCTGCCCTGTGTAAAAAAGCACATTGGTTGTTTGTTTAGTTATACTGTCTTCTCAAGCCCTCCCAAAATAGGCCGGTGCACCGATTTCTATTGGTCAGTAGAGGCATAGTTATTCCTTGTTAATTCAAATTATTCCATTTGAAGAAGTATTTTAATACCTTGGATTATATGATACAGTGGATATACCTTGAAAAGGGAACACTTTCCTCAATATTAAATAGAGTGTGGTCCATAATGGACTTACTCGTTACTAGAAGGTGCTCTTTTGATTTGAAAACACGAGAAAGATTATTAAAACCTGTTTGGTTCGGTTTCTTAAGGCCTAAAAGGGAAGTGGTTGATAAGCAACTGTTTCTATTTCTTTACTCCGTTGCTATTATCCTATTCGTCCAACTTCATTGATTCCTTTTTTTTCCTCCTTTGACATTTTCTTTTTTATTATATGACATATAAAATAATCAAAACTTTTTATTTTATAAAATCAAATAGTCATTCAGATTTAATATTTACTTTTTCTAGCCATATATATATATATGTACACGCATTCGGCGACTATTTTATTTTAAAAGATTAGGTGAGCGGTTATTTTGATTAATTCTTCTAATTTTTCATTGTAAATTTTAACAGAAAAAATTGCACGGGGCGCCCTATTTGGGCGCCCCCTTTTAACCTGTAGCCGCTTTGTCTTTCTGTTTGCACCCGTACCCACTTTTTAAAAAACTTCAACTTCCCTTTCTCCTCCCCTTCTCCTCCTCCTCCTCCTCCTCTTCTTCTTCTTCTTCTTCTTCTTCTTCTTCTTCTTCTTCTTCTTCTTCTTCTTCTTCTTCTTCTTCTTCTTCAATACCACAGTTCTTGCTCTTCACTGTAGTTAGTGTTTGAGATAAGCCTTTACAAATAGAATATGAGATTGGAACTTGCTAGTTTTATGCTTTGCTGGTAACTGAAGAAGATAGATTTTCTGGATTTAGCTTTGCACGATATGTAATCGTCAGATTTTCATTGACCATTGTAACAGATTTTAACGGGAAATAATATGTAGCTACTTAAACATGATATTTCAAGACTATCCGCCAAAAATTGCTAGATATTTCCATGTAATTCCTTTGATGAATGTACAAGAAACAGTACAAGAAACAAAGACAAAAACTTCAGCTCTAGAGCTGAAGTTTCCTAGTTACAACATAGAAACTTCAGCTCTAGAGCTGAAGTTTTTATTTTATAACTGGCAAACTTCAGCTCTAGAGCTGATGTTTCCTAGTTACAACATAGAAACTTCAGCTCTAGAGCTGAAGTTTTTATTTTATAACTGGCAAACTTCAGCTGTAGAGCTGAAGTTTTCCGGTTACAAAGACAAACACTTAAGCTCTAGAGCTGAAGTTTTTCTTTCAGCTCTAGAGCTGAAGTTTTCCAGTACAAAAGAAAAACTTCAGCTCTAGAGCTTAAGTTTTTATTTTATAACTGGCAAACTTCAGCTGTAGAGCTGAAGTTTTCCGGTTACAAAGACAAAAACTTCAGCTCTAGAGCTGAAGCTGAAGTTTTCCGGTTACAAAGACAAAAACTTCAGCTCTAGAGCTGAAGTTTTCCAGTACAAAAGAAAAACTTCAGCTCTAGAGCTTAAGTTTTTATTTTATAACTGGAAAACTTAAGCTCTAGAGCTTAAGTTTTTATTTTATAACTGGAAAACTTAAGCTGGAAAACTGCTTAAGTTTTTATTTTATAACTGAAAAACTTAAGCTAGAAAAGAGCTTAAGTTTTTATTTTATAACTGGAAAAGCTTAAGTTTTCATTTTATAACTGGAAAACTTAAGCTGGAAAACTGCTTAAGTTTTTATTTTATAACTGGAAAACTTAAGCTCTAGAGCTTAAGTTTTATTTTATAACTGGCAAACTTCAGCTGTAGAGCTGAAGTTTTCCGGTTACAAAGACAAAAACTTCAGCTCTTGAGCTGAAGTTTTCCAGTACAAAAGAAAAACTTCAGCTCTAGAGCTTAAGTTTTTATTTTATTACTGGAAAACTTAAGCTCTAGAGCTTAAGTTTTTATTTTATAACTGGAAAACTTAAGCTCTAGAGCTTAAGTTTTTATTTTATAACTGGAAAACTTAGCTCTAGAGCTTAAGTTTTCCGGTTACAAAGACAAAACTTCAGCTGAAGTTTTCCAGTACAAAAGAAAAAACTTTAGCCCCGTGGGCTGAAGTTATGTGAAAAAGCGGGTACGCTTGTAATTTTTTTTGCAAAGCGGACACAAGTTAAAATGTGGCACAAAAAACGGGTATAGATGCAAATGCCCGATTTTAACATGGGATCAGATGAGATACAATACTTGGGCCTCACGTTACCCATTTGGGCCGAGACACATCCGATGATGTTTGGGCTCACCTTTCTCCCTTCTAATGTATAGCCGTTCCGCTTCATTCATTTTCAAAATTCAAATTTAGTCCTCATTCCGCAAATATCTCTTAAAATAGTGCCCTTTTCCACAACGGCGCCTATCCCTTCAACAAACCCTATATAAACCCTCGTATTCTCTTCCCCTTTTCAAATCAAAATCCAAAACCCTTCCGCCATCACTCTTTTCTCTATCCCACTGCTCCAGTTGTGCGCATATATATACACTGTACCGCTCTAGGTATATACATTTTCCCTTGATTTATTGATTCATCGGAACTGAAAATGTCGCTGAGACCGAGTGCGAGGACGGAGGTTCGTCGGAACCGGTATAAGGTAGCGGTGGATGCGGAGGAAGGAAGGCGTAGGAGGGAGGATAACATGGTTGAAATTCGTAAGAATAGGAGAGAGGAAAGCTTACAGAAGAAGCGACGTGAAGGCCTTCAACCGGATCAGCTACATAATGTTCCTGTTCAGACAGCCTCTGGCGAAAAGGTGGAAAATAGATCTGTATTTTTCATTTCCTTATGTTTTATCGACTAGTACTGTTAGATTAAGTTTCTGATTGGATTGAATATTGACCTTTCCTGATTTTTATCAGTTAGAACATTAACTTATGATTTCCTTGATTTTCATCATGTATTTGTCTGTTTGGTGAAATTTAGGATTTTCCTAGTAGTATTTTTCTGAACATGGATTGATATTGAATACGGATTTTCTGTTGAGTTGTCGTTAAGCTTTTGACAAACTTGTATTGACTTGCTATGAAGTTTTTTCGAATGTTTATGTTTGGTCGTTGTTGACTTGTTTGTAAATATATGCCCAAACGATGAGTGAGGTGTTGTATAGATTTGAATATTCGTTTTGTACTAGACTGTGGCTTCTTCCGAGTATCCATTGGTTTGTTTATATATCTGCACGTGAAGCAGTTGCATGGTTTTGTGAAGCATATTGAACATATTGGTTTTGCGACAAAGTTTTGTTGTATCGATCTACAATACTTGAAATATATTTTACTCTTTTCTTCATTTGTAGCTACTGATGTTTGTTTCAAATGCCTTTATTTTGCAGTTAGAGATGATACCACAATTGGTTGCAGGTGTTTGGGGCGAAGATGGCAATGTACAGCTTGAGGCTACTTCTTATTTCAGAAAAATGCTCTCAATCGGTAACCATTGCTATGTAGATACAAATATTCCTGTTTTTATTGCCGAGTTTTCTGGTGGTTTCTTACCCAGTAGACATATTTTCGATTTTGATAACTATACAGAAAGGAGTCCCCCAATAGCGGAAGTAATTCAAGCTGGTGTAGTTCCTCGTTTTGTTCAATTTCTAATGAGAGATGACTTTCCACAGCTTCAGGTGTTAAACCCCTCCACTACTTGCATAATCCTTGTATCGTCCTGCAAGATAGATAGTCTGACTACGAATTTCCTTGTATCTATCAACATTACTCAGTTTGAGGCAGCTTGGGCTCTCACAAATATTGCATCTGGAACATCTGAGCATACAAAGGTGGTAATTGATTCTGGCGCAGTCCCAAGTTTTGTGAAACTTCTTGGTTCTCCTAGCGATGATGTCCGAGAGCAGGTATACACGAAAAAATAGATTAAATTTTGTTCATAGTTATTTATAATGGATTTGTCTTGTCCTTGCTCTTCTTCTATTATACTTCTGAGGTATGCAATAATATTTGTATTTCTGGTTCTGACAACATGACTTTTTCATCATTTAGGCTGTGTGGGCTCTAGGAAATGTTGCTGGTGATTCACCAAAATGCCGTGATCTAGTCCTTAGCTGTGGTGCTTTGGCTCCCTTGTTGGCCCAATTTAACCCAAATGCCAAGCTATCTATGCTGAGAAATGCCACTTGGACACTTTCAAATTTCTGTAGAGGGAAGCCACAACCTTCTTTTGATCAGGTATGTCCTAAACGCTTGATTTATTTGTTGATCAGTGATCAATGATACAGACTTTTAACAGTAGTCATATATTCTTAGTCCTTGCTGATGAGGAATGAGCAAGGAGTTCCATTTCCCTTATCATAAGTAATACTGTGGGAGGTTGTTCCTTCCCTCATTTCTTAATAGCTTATAGCAAATAAAATGCAAATGCCCGGAGTTCAATTTAGGTGAAGTTGTTTCATTGGACAAAGCAGGGTTTTTTTTCCAAGACTGTAACAAACCACCAGGTTGTCCTAGATGCATTTTACCTGTTACAGTCTTCTTTAGAAGCAATTAATAATTTACTGATTTTGTCGAAAACTTAAGATAGGTTTTCTGAACAAAAGCAGTGGAAACTTCTATCTTATTTATTGTTTGAATAGTGTTAAGACTCATTACTACGATTTCCTTTTCTACATATGTATGTTTTTAAGTTACTGTTTTATGATATGTAAGACACGTTAGCCCAACTTTTTCTGTCTTCATTTTAAGACTTCTTTATCCCTTAAGTGGTAGATCGAAATTGACATTTACTCCCTCCGTTTCAATTTATGTGAACCTATTTGACTCGGCATGAAGTTTAAGAAAAAAGAGAAGACTTTTGAACTTGTGGTGTAAAATGAGGCACATATATTTTGTGTGGCTATAAATCATTGCATAAAGGTAAATTATTTCCAAATATGGGAAGGGGTAATTCATTTTGGCACGGACTAAAAAGGAAATAGGTTCACATAAATTGTAACAGAGGGAGTATAATTTATTATCCAAAGTATAACAGAAACATGTTATTTGGAAAATGAATGAAACGAACATGTTATGAGGAACAAATGTTGAGGAAACTGGAAGCTATGCCTATCATAATTTGTAAACTGGATGTACAGACAAGGCCTGCTCTTCCAGCTCTTCAACAGCTAATACATTCGACCGATGAAGAAGTTTTAACTGATGCATGCTGGGCACTCTCATATCTTTCCGACGGTACAAATGATAAAATTCAAGCTGTTATTGATTCTGGAGTATGTCCCCGACTGGTTGAGTTGTTAGGGTAAGTACCCTGATTTTTTTAGTGTATTTCTGGGTTATCGAGTTCTATAATTATTATCTTTCTCACTGATGGGTGGCATTTGTATGTCCTGATCTTAATTATTGTTTTTCATATTTTTAGTCATCCTTCTCCATCGGTGCTGATTCCTGCTCTAAGGACAGTTGGAAATATTGTCACCGGAGATGATATGCAAACTCAGGTATCTGTTAGAATAATTTTTCAGTTTATACAAATAATGTCTGCCTTGCGTTCGTAGTAGTCCTTGGTTCTTCCAGTGCATGATTGCTGAATGTATTTTTTTTTCCATTTCCTATGGTTTAATCTGCATCAAGCAGCATTACATTTATGTTTGTCCTCTTTACTTGATGACTTTAGGTTTATTTGTTATTTTGCAACTGCCTTTTGGATTTTTGATATTTGAGGATGGCATACTCATCTGGTGGGAAGTGTTTGATTGCTTTTCTGTGAGAGTGACTTTTCAAGTTTCACTTGACTATTATCTCGCTTTCTTTTAATTTCCCGCCCCATTGATCTACTTTGGAATTTGTGCATAGTCATTCTTTATTCTTAGCTCTTGAAATGCTCTTAACCTGATGTCGGAAACTAAAAGCAAGGACGGCAGAATAAAAGATATTTTGATGTTTCTTGACCTCATGGATGAATAATTTATAGTATTTCCGTTTATGTGATGTGTGAAACAACTTCCAATAAAACTCTTTTTTCTTGATGTATGTATTGGAGATGTAGAATGTTGAAGACCAGAAATTTCTGAACTTTCAAGAAATTGGCTGTAGAAATAAACACATTGAACTCAATTGCTGTCTCACATGTTACTGAATCTTTGGATGATATTACGTTGACAAACTGTGCTATTATTATGTTGCACGCACATGTTACTGAATCTTTTATATATACGTCATCTTATAAGTGGTTATAAATGATTATGTTGTGATATTAACTAGGACCCCAAGAATTAGGGAACTTTTCTTATTCCATGTAGTTCAAAACTCCTCTATAAGGGAGCATTTTTTTTAATTACAAGGACATTCTCTCTAAACAATTATGTCTCTTTGTTTCGGTCAGTGTATCATCAATCATCAGGCTTTGCCCTGTCTCTTGGTCTTGTTGAATGGTAATCACAAGAAAAGTATAAAGAAGGAAGCTTGTTGGACAATTTCAAACATTACAGCTGGCAACAAGGAGCAAATTCAGGTAAACAGTTGCTAGCAGTATAACATCGCTCACCCTCCGTCCACACCCCAACAGAAAAAAAACATCTGGATTACAAATTTAGCGATCTCTTTTGGCAATCCTTTAACTTCAATTGCACTTCATGGTCAAAGTATTCTTTCTTGCTGCAGTGTGTAATTGAGGCTGGTGTTTTTGGTCCACTTGTTAATTTGCTTCAAAATGCGGAGTTTGAGATTAAAAAAGAGGCTGCATGGGCAATCTCCAATGCCACATCTGGTGGTACTAATGAACAGATCAAGTAAGAATTTGATATTCTGGTTTCTCAGAACCATAATTTTTCTGGCATACACTCAGACGATCTTATTTTGTTTTGTATCATATCCTGCAGATACCTTGTAAGTCAAGGTTGTATCAAACCACTCTGTGATCTCCTAGTTTGTCCTGACCCGAGGATTGTCACAGTTTGTCTTGAAGGGCTTGAAAATATTTTGAAGGTTGGCGATGTTGAGAATTTGGGTGAGGCAGGAAATATAAACGTGTATGCTCAAATGATTGATGATGCAGACGGTATAGAAAAAATAGAGAATCTTCAAAGTCATGACAATCAAGAGATTTATGAAAAGGCTGTGAAGATTCTTGAGACGTACTGGTTGGAAGAAGATGATGAGACCATGCCACCTGGTGATGCATCCCAACAGGGTTTCCAGTTTGGAGGTGGGAATGTGTCTGTACCATCAGGGGGATTCAACTTTAACTGAAAGGTCTGTCACTGAACTTTTTATTCTTAATGTTTCTAAGAATTTGGTCAAGGAGTGATTTGCTCGTGCATATATATTTCTCTTTGTTTTTTAAGCATGGAGCATCAATTTTCAACTGCAGGATTTTTCGGGTGATGCATTACCTCTACAAGTGAAAACTGATTCTGCTGGTTCCAGTTTAAGGTTTTGCATAGCTGAAGGGCTTGCGTAGGAGCAATATCAGTGTCCTGGGCATTAGCCATTCAATCTATTTTCTATGAAGGATCCTCAAATATTCTCATTGCCTATTTCTTCTTAGCTAAGTCAAAGTCCTATATCGTTTCACCTCCCAAGCAATTGTTGGGAATTTTGCTGCGTTCCTTAAAATTCATTGTTCACCCGACTTAAATGATTTATTGACATCACATCTTCTTGGTGTTGAATTAAATTGCTTAGATCTTAGTGTTGTATTCCTTGTCTGTTTCGATGATGAAAGTTAGTAGCATTATTACATACTTCCATTGAATGCATCTAGTCTTTTGTTGGATATGCCAAACTTTGTGGCTTGATTTTATCCTCGAATGAATTAACCCATTTCTTGTGGCTGATGCTCGTTGATTTTTTAATTTCGGTGTGATTGTATATATATGGTTTTTTACATCTTCAGGATGATCTACTATAGCATGGTTTTGTGGTAATAGAGTTATAACCCGCTGTAATTGGTTGTGTAAAATTCTTTATTGCCAAATCTCTAACTGAAGGTAACAGTATTAGCCAAAATATCTCGATGAAAATTGATATAATCTATAAAAGCTTCAATACCATTCTCTGCCGACCTGCAAGTTATTATAGCAAGAAGCCGTAATTTTGATAAAAGATTGTAATTCCAATGTGAAAAGCGAAATTTTGCCAAAATTTCACGGTGTAGCCAGTTTTCGGATTGGTCAATCAAAAATAGCCAACGTTTACCAAGTTAATGAAAAATAGCCACCGTTTTGCTGCAATAGAGACCGGTCCAGCATAATATACTGGAGTTCGGTGCATTTGTGTATGAACTCCAGCATATTATGCTGGACCGGTATACTTTGCTGGCTCCAGTATAATATACTGGAGCACTGGTGCTCCAAACTCCAGTATATTATACTGGACCATTATACTTGCTGGAACTCCAGTATATTATGCTGGAGTTCTAGTGTATTTATGCTGGAACTCCATCATAGTATGCTGGAGTTCCAGCATATTATCCTGGAACTCCAATATAGTTCAAGTATACTTATGCTGGAACTCCAACATAATATACTGGAGTATTTTTCGGATTTTGAACAGTGTTTTCGCTCAGATTTATCTTTACATAAAAAGTGACTAAATTTCGATTACTTTTGAAATTGGACTATTTTTGAACGACCACTTGTAAATCTGGCTATTTTTAAAAATCACCCCGAAATTTTTGTACACTTGAATGAGTTACAGTACAAGAATAGCCACCAAATGAAGCATATTGTTTATACACAAAGGACAAAATAACAAATGTGTAGGAGCATAATATAATCAAGACTATGGTATTAATATTTAAACAAAATCTTGCAGTCACTACTAGATCGCCACTGTAAGTGTTAGAAACATACGAATCTAGAGACCCTCATTGATATTCAGCAACAAAAGTAAATGTGCTCGTATACATTCGAGCATTGGCTTCTCATTCATATGCTCCAATTCCAACTTCTCTGACTTAATAGGAAGTGTGGCATAAGGGTGAAAAGCTGTCGTGAACCGTTTCGAGTTTACACTCGCAGTTTGAACACCACAGCCGCTGTTAATGTTGTTGTTTAATGACAATGCTTTCACCGCCAATTGCTCAGCTTCTTCTTCAGTCATTCCTTTCTTCCATTCTTTCTCCAAGAAATCATTCAAATCAACATCCCCATATCCTCCTACACCAAAATTAGACTTCTCCATTACCACCCCACTAAAACCTATCTCATATATTTTGCCTCCTCCATTCTTGTCCCCTCCACCCAGAAGCACCGCAGTTTGTAACATATTTTTCTTGTTGTTAATGTCATATGCAGATAATACCATACCAACAATCTCGGCCGCAACCGTAGCAGTAGTTTCTTGATCAAGAAAGTTGCGAGCATCTTCTAGAAGGACTTGTGTATCTGCTCCAAGTGTACAGTGACACAAGAAAACATTAGCAGTCAGCTGTGTGATTATGTCAGTGGAGCCAAGAATGACGCCGCCGTCGTAAGAGACGCCGACGATGGTGGTGGTGGTTTTTGACGGGTGGGACTCGTCGGAATCAATGATGAAGATGCACATACTTCAGGTGTTAATAAACATTTATCAAACTAAGTAATGAGAATGATGTGTGGTGGATTAAACCGAGGGGTGTTTATATATAAAGAGTTTTCACGAATTTGATTCGGAGTAGGAAATAGCAGGAGATTTCCTAAATGGGATAGGGGAACCGTAGTTCTGTTACTAGTTCAAGTGGGATTATGAAAAGAATACTAGTTCAACTAGGATTATGAAGAGGAGACTTTCCTAAAATGGAATTACAGTTATTTCAACTTTAGTAATTATGATATTTTGAACCTTACCAACTCAAATTGCTTGGTTGACCCTTTCATGTTTATGTTTTGTACATATGGAATTTTGGACGATTGTTGAAATAGTGGTAGAGCCGTCAAAATGGGCTTGGCCCGTGAGGCCAGCCCGCTATTTGGGTAGGGTTGGGTTGGAAATTTTTTAGCCCATTTAAAAGTGAGGCCTATAAGCTCGGCCCGAGTCAGCCCGCTGGCCCTTGAGGCAGGGGCATTTGCACCTATACCCGCTTTTTGGGTCGCGTTTTAACTTGTGACCCTTTGCAAAAAAATTGGAAGCGTACCCGCTTTTTCGCGTAACTTCAGCATACGGGGCTGAAGTAGCAAAGGTAATCACGCAAAACTTCAGCATTCTAGTAGACGGACCTGAAGTAGCAAGTGTACTGAAGTTTTTGTTTGTAATTGCCGAACTTAAGCATAGTAGCTGAAGTTTTGTTCTCTATTTGCTGAAGTTTTTGTTTGTAATTGCACTAAATAAGCTGAAGTTTTTTTGTCCTGGATTCTTTAGTTTTGTCATTAAGTTTTTTCATAAACTTCAGCAGAAGATGCTGAAGTTATTTAGTTCATTTATAAAAACTTCAGCACTAAATAAGCTGAAGTTTTTTTGTCCTGGATAAGCTTTTTCAAAAAATTCAGCAGAAGCTGCTGAAGTTATTTAGTTCATTTGTAAAAACTTCAGCACTAAAAGTTAAAATTTTTTTGTCTTCGATTCATTAGTTTTGTCATAAAGCTTTTTCAAAAACTTCAGCAGAAGATGCTGAAGTTATTCGGTTCATTTGTAAAAACTTCAGCACTATATAAGCTGAAATTTTTGAAAAAGCTTTCTAACATACTAGATAAATAATCAGATTGCCAACAATATCTAAATCATAAATTTTGGAAACAATAAACGTGAAAAGAACAGAATTATCATTGTCTACTAACTTACGTATGTGGAAATATTCACAAATTATCGTCAATACGTAATTATTAATAATTTCTTTTTAAATAATCTGATAAATATATTTATGGCAATCATCCCATGAACTGAAGTTTCATAGCAGCACCAACAGGAGCAGAAGAAAGAAGAAGAAGAAAACGAAGGAGGAGAAGGAGGAGGAGAAAGGGGGCTGAAGTTGTTTAAAAAGTGGGTACAAGTTAAAACTTTAAAAAAAATGGGTATAGGTTAAATGGGGGCGACCAAATAGGGCGCCCCGTGCAATTTTTACCTTGAGGCTTGACTGAGGCTGGACCTGGGCCGGCCCGTGGTCCAAAAATTAAATAAATTCAAATTTAAATATTTAAAAAAAAGTAAAACCTAAATTTTTTTAAACTATAATCCCCATTTCCAACCTTAGATTTCTCATTATCCTTCCATATCAACTAGAATTTATATTTTTAATATGCATGTATGACAAGATTAGTTTTTCATTTGCTTAATTAACAACGAACTAGGAAAGTTTTAAGCGGTCAATAATAATTTTTTTCAAAAGAAAATATTACTTTAAGTGGCCAATGATTAGTTTGGTTACTTTAATATATTATTAATTATTAAATTACTCTTCAGTATAGTAAAAGGTCAAGTTTTAATAGCCAAAGAAAATTGACAACACTAACAGATTTCATGAATTCTAAAAATTTTATGGACTATAATAATGAAATCAACAATAATGTATAACCTAAATTATTAAACCTTAACATATAAACTTATTGAAGCAATTCATGAACCTAAGGAAAGTGAGATAAAAGTACTAAAAAATATTCATGTAACGTTAAAAAAAGAAGAGCTAGAGATATAGAGAATTTGCATTTCAATTACGAGATTCCTTGTCAAATATCAAGATTCTTGTACACTCTAAATAAACAAAAGTCGTTCATATGATTAAGAGATTATGCCACGAAAATATATCTAAAGATTTGAAGAAATATTTTTTTCTAAAAAAATTGAAGGGCCGGCACGCCTAGCCCGCGACCCTCATAGGGTTGGGCTGGGCTGGCCGTTTTAAAGCCCGTATAGATGGAGGGCCCGCCCGCCCTAGCCCACAAAATTTAAAAGCCCATGAGGCTTGGGCTGGATTGGGCTGGGCTAGCCCGTTTTGATAGCTCCAGATAAATATCATGGTATAGCCAGTTTTCACACTGATCAATGAAAAATAACTACTATTTTGCTGCAACAGGACCGGTCCAGTATAATATACGGGAGTTCTGGTGCATTTGTGTACGAACTCTAGCATATTATGCTGGACCGGTATACTTTGCTAACTCCTGTAAAATTTGTGGGAGACTGGAGCACCAGTGCTCCAAACTCCAGTACAATACTTTGCTAACACTTGTATAGGATTATTAGATTAATCTGAATTCAGATCTCGAAAGGTTCTTTAAAATCCGAAGTGTTTCTTACCAAAATTCTTATCATTCCCGGAATTCTAATTCAAAAACTTTGATTAAACGCAAAAAATTGTATTCATCTCACTACAATTTTTAGTGATAATTGCTTACTATACCTAAATTAGGAGCATGAACTCTATTGCATTCCTGTTGGAATCTTAAGTGGGTTGCTGCTATGAAATGAGAAATGGGGTCAAGTATTCTAATAAGATCTAGCTACTTTGAAAAGAGAGATAAGGTTAATATAATGTACTCTAATTAAGTCTGAAATCTTGTAAAACTACCTTATGGAGTCAATCATATTGCTTGCAGTTTAATATTTTAATAGTATTAGTATAATCTAATTATTTTGATATGATACTTTACCAAGTACATCATTTCTCATGAACTATAAATTTTGCACATAGACATGCCACTTTTATTGAAGAAAAGGCTAGCTAGTTCCTTAAACTTGGTGGAAACCGAACATTCCCTTTGACTACTCCAGTTAGTCTATGACATGTGTAGACAATAAATTTGCGTCAAGAAAATAAAATTAAGATCGAAAAATATCGCAACAATCGTAGTATTTTATTTCGAATATTTGAGTGTTACAATCTCTATGAATCCTCTGGTTCTTCTTTTCAATAGTAAATAAATTCAAGGGCCTTTAAGCTTGATCTTGAATTTGAATATTACTTATCCGTCGCGAACACTTTGATTGTTGCCACGAATTGTATCACGAACAAATAACATTGATCTTGAACGCCTTGTATTTAATTTGACTTCGTTCTTGATCTTGAATACTTGAATCGTTCTTCGTTCTTGAGCTTGAATTTGATTGCTTGAAGCTTGAAACTTGTAGAGAAATTTGCGGCGTTTGATGCACGAGCTCTCTCTTGCTTCTTGTTATAGCTTCTAGTGGCTTTTTTGAGTTGTGAAGACCCCTATTTATGGTTGTGGAAGGGAGGAGTCATGATAAGAACAAACTTTTTCCGACCAATCAAATTGAAGTGTGACATGACCGCATTTGATTGGCCAGAACATGTTACTTGCACACGTGGCGCGATTTCATTGGCCTTTCAGCGTGACTGTGCATGCCTTGTCATTTTGACACGTGGCATGGTCCTATTGGCTCTTCCGCTTGACTTGGCGCGCCACGTCATTTGACACGTGGCACCAAACTGAGCCTCTAGGAAGATGTCATCTTGGGCTTAATGAAGTGGGCTCATCACTTTAGCCCAATTAAATGGGCTAGCCCAATGGATTAAGACTTATTTATTTAATTTATATATGTTGGACTTACATAATTAATTTAATTATAATAGCCCAATAAATTTATTTGAACTAATATATTTTAAATTTAAAATATAATCCAAATTATTTTATGGATTTAATTCCAATAAAAGTTACTATGCCTACAACATGTATCAACACATGAATTATTAGATTTTCTTATTAATCTTTGTGTTTATTACAGAACTTTTCATCATCTTTTATTGCTTCCTTTATTACTAGTACGTACTTATTATTTTTTTTCTTGTCAATTACTTCACTTACATCATCTCTAAAAGCACACTCAAAAACCAGAGATCTAGCGCATGCAGGTCGACACGTGGCAGAGTTAACATTACTTTGGCAGGTCTTTTGTGCCGTCAAAACGCAAAATGGAAGGCCATTTTTGTCATTTAACATTGAAAAATTAGGGTTGAATCCACTTTCTTTTGCAGTCTGTCCTTTTATAATATCGAGCTCAGACCATCATTACATCAGCCCCTTCACCCCCACACCCCTGCTTCTCCCACCACCTTCCCCTCTGATCCTCCTTACTCCCCCGCATTATCAATTTTTTTTGGCTGTTTTCTTCAATTATTCCCATTTTCTTCACTTAAACTACGTCCTTTGTCGGTTCAATCTTTCTTCATTAGTTCATGGATCCAACACTAAAGGTAAATTAAGACCCTATTTATACTTCAATTTGCCAGCATTGTCGTTTTGTTTCTTATAAATTGTTACTTATACAGGAAGATTCTTTGGATAGTGAGACAACTGAGAGTACTAAATCTTGCACTGATTGCAAAACTACAAAGACACCCTTGTGGAGAGTTGGTCCTTATGGGCCTAAGGTAAGTTAATTACACCCATTTTTCGGGTCATAATCATCGATTTCTGATCTGGGTTTTGTTTCATATCAGTTGATCAGCTGCTAATTCGCATTATTAATTGCTAATTTATTGCAGTCACTGTGCAATGCTTGTGGGATCAAATACAGAAAGAAAAAGGGTACCCCATCTGGATTTAGCAAAGACCCAGAGAAGAAGAAGAAAGCGACAGACATTTCTATCAGTTGTACGGACAATCTAGCTCATAGCCAAAAGGATAAAGTTGGAAAAGATGGGAAGCTAAGCAAAGGATTGAGGGTGAGATTTATGATGTTGGGGAAAGAAGTGGTGATATTACAGAGGCAGAGATCTTCAATGAAGAAGAAGCCAACAAAGCATAGGAAATTTGGTGAAGTTGAAAGAGCTGCTCTTCTTTTGATGGCTCTGTCTTGTGGCTCTGTTTTTGCCTAAAGTCAGCACTAGTTAGTACTAATTACTAAACCCTAACCTCTTTTTTTTTTTTTTTTTTTTGCTTCTTAAAGTAGATAAACCCTTGTTTTTTTTAGCTTAGTCTAAGGTTTTAGGGGTACTATAAAAAATATTCCAGATTGGGTTAACATAAAAAAGAATCTGGTATTAGAGCCTTTTTAAAGAAATGGCTTGATTTTGGTAGCTTAGGAAAAGGAAAGGAAGAAGGTGAAATTGTATATATATGATGGTGCTGATGAATGAATATGCCCTTTTTGAGTTCTGTCTATTTGCTGCCCAAATTGGATTATTCATTTGATAGTTTGCAATTGTTAAATCTGTTTGTTCTACGAAGTTGATGAAGGACCTCAAAAGTTTTGCCAATCTCTTTTTTCTATTAGGGACTAGGGTGGGTAGGTGAAATAATTTCAAATTACTCTTTGATGTTGAAGACACCGTGCTGTAGTTTAATAGGATTAATTCAACTTTTGTTGTTCTGTTTTATGCTAATTCATTAGTTCTAACTTGGAGGAGAGAAAAGAAAGGGCTTGATTTTGGTATTAATATATGGTTAAATAATCAGAGCCTTCGAAAGAAAGGGCTTGATTTTGGTATTAGGAAAAGATAGGAACAACTTTATAAGTTGTATGATGTATGAAGGACAAGGTGCTGATGATTGGAAATGCCATTTTAGATTTGTCAATTGTTGTCTAATTGCTTTCCTAAAATGGATCACACAATTGACATTCTGCAAATGTTTATTTTTGGTTGTCTTGTAAAGTAATCACTCAAAATTTTGGCCAATTTCATGTTTTCTTCAATGGGATATATATTGCAAGTTGCGGATGTGTTCCACACGGATACAAATTGTTGTGTTTCTAATTTGAAGCCTTCAATTATTCTCTTTGCAAGTTGCCAATTTCTTTTTTATACTCCTATTGACTAGTTTTACTACATATTTTTATGCCAATTTGTTCCAAATAATTTTGTTCATTATTTGGTCGTATGTACTTCTCTAATAAACTTTTCCAGCAACGCCTTTATATGTTTGAAATAACTAGTTTTCGGACACGTGTGAACCCAACATCCATCATTACTTAACTTGTAGTGTTTAACTTAAAAAATATATATTATCTCCTATATATATATATATATATATATATATATATATATATATATATATATATATATATATACTAGTTTCTCCACACGTGCGTTGCACGTGTATGCCAAGTCATATGGTACACAAATTTGAAAATAAAATCAATATGTGTATGCCAGGTCATATGGTACATAAATTTGAAAATAAAATCAATATTATTACAAAATTTTGATTAAATAATTATACACGAAAAAATAATTTTGTGCATTATCAATACGGTTTATCGTATAGAGACTTATTTGTTGATAGTGTCCAGTTCCTCATTATCCTTAGATAGGTCAATGCAATTGGCATAACAATCGCTCTCGATGTTTCCTTAGATAGTGTAGTCTTTCCCGTTCCTAAAATAAACATGTCCACAAAAAGAAACATAAGTTACATTGTGGATGGTGAAATTTTCTATGAAATATAAACGGCACCTATCAGAGGCTTTTTTTTTTTTTTTTTTTTTTTTTTTTTTGTGTGGTAATAAACGATAATATTTCATTAAAACAAAACATATTACATAAGGGGAGCTGTTTCATGGTGGTTGTACAGTAACATTATACATGAGTGTTTGTGCATACCTAGGTGGGTCTAAAGTAGGAAGTAATGACAAAAAGGGAGCTACATTATACATGAGTATCCGCATTCAGTAGATCCAAAATAAAAGAGGACGCCTCATAGTATATGTTGGTGGTGACATCTGTTGATGTATCAAAAACGTGCTTTGCTAAGCCATCTGCAACCATATTTATGTATACTTGATCAAGGGATTACCAGTTGTTGGAGGACGGATCTGCAATCATTTAACAAATGTAAGTAAGTTGCTTGTTGAAAATGGATGACCAATCTGTTTATATTATACATGATAATCCCAAGAAGAGGGCTACATCTCCTTTTTTCCCATATTGCGTTAGTGTAGAGAGAGAATTTGGTGCTTACGCTGAAAAGTCTTTTTTTGTTGGAAAAATGATATTGTATAGTCCCTCTCAATATAATAACTGAAAAAATATATATTTTTTTTGTGTATATATACATTCTGTATATTATATACAAGTTGTATATACTTTTCGACTACCAAATATAAATAATTTATGGCGTGGGCTAAAAGTGATAATACCTCTTTCTTGTTTCCCTAGCATATTGTGTAGTCATATAGTGGGAGCAATGGTTACATGTGAATTTACCAGCATTTGTATATTATGAAGATCGAAATACCAAACAGTAATATGGTTACATGTTTGGCAATTCTATTAATGATTCACTTATACAAGAGTATCGGTTGTAAAATCCATAAATAGATATTTTCAAAGTAAAGGGTATACTACTAAATGCTAATATGTTAAAAGGGTTCTTTTAACATATTGACAGCCGAATTGAGCTTCATTTCTCAGTCAAAACATGCCCGTAACACGTTTAAGATTTTGATCATTAAAAGGCTTCTTCAGTAAATGTGCAAGGTCTCTTGTTTCCCTTAGATTATACATATCTATGTTCCAATAACAATTAATTGCAGGTGCAACAATTAAAAACATTGATGTATATAGGTTGTGGCATCAGTTGCTCCACTCATTGTTAATTTTGTTCTCTGGCACAAGCCAATAAAAAGAACATAGCTTTAAGACTATTGTTTGATTACGATAAGAAGAATAGCATCTAGGAAAGCAAGTACAATAATAGCAATGCCGTATAGGCTATGAAATTTAGCTCTTAGGGCAGAGGATGAACATGGTGTAAGCTATTTGAAAGATTCAAAGATGAATCCTTGAATTCAGCTATATATTATATGTAAGTTACCGATATGAGATAAAATGGTGTGATAATCAAATAAACAAGGTTAGATTTCCAAAATCTCTCCTCTCAAAAACCCAACGCGAAGATGAATGATCGGTTCTAGGGAATTGCTTCGATAACATGAATCTACAAGACAAAATATAATCCAATAGCTCCAAGCCTCCAACATTGACAAACAAAGAATTATGTAACTTGGGATAAATCATTAATAGTTAAAATCTTATGGCACAGACGGAACAAATACTCTTGTAACAATAGTAACATTCTAAGTGTAATAGTAAATAAAGTAAGATAGATTATGTACTTTCTATTATGAGTAATATTCTTGTTTGAAATTGTTTTGATTAATTAATTAGTAAAATAATAACAATTTTCAAATGAAAGTTCCTTTCAAACAAAAATTAAACTTTAAATGTTTGTTCCAAACAAACTCCAAACTTTGCTAACAAGCGATTAACTTACGCCAAAATACTCCATATAAAAAAAACCTCCTAATACCATCAGGTGACAAAAATATATATATGCATGTGAAGTCAGTATCAACCCTAAATTTTGAATGAATAAATGTCTATTGCAATAATCAGTAAAAATAGCACGGGCTAGCCAATTTTCGGACTGGTCATTCAAAAATAGCCAGCGTTTGCAAAGTCATTGAAAAATAGCCACTATTTTATTGGACTGGTATATTATACTGGAACTCCAGTATAATATGCTGGAAGTCCAGTGTATTACACTGGAACTCCAGTATATTATGCTGGAGTTCCAGTTTATTATATCGGAATTCCAGTATATTATGCTGGAGTATTTTCCGGATTTTTAACAATGTTCTCGTTCATATTTATCTTTATATGAAAAGTGGCTAAATTTCGAGTACTTTTGAAACTGTGGCTATTTTTGAGTCCGCACTTCAATTGGCTAAATACTCAAGCCATAAATTCAATAACAATCATGTTAATTGAGTCGTCGTCCATGATTATTCCAAATCAACAAAAATAATCAACGAATTAGTATCATTGAGTAAGCAAACATAAATTGTTACACAAAACTTGTTACAAGAGTACAGGCTAGAAAATTAAAATAAACAATTACTTGAAAGGATATAGATAGACCTTTAACCACCCAGCGCCAAATTTCTTCCTTTTTCAATCATGATTTATCATAATGATAATGTCCAATGAAAAATAATTAAAAATAAATACCTTACTATGTTTGTTTGGTTCGGACGATCAGATTTCTAATTTTTATGCAATTCTCCTAATAACTTGTACCATCAAATATCAAAAAGAAGACAAATATGTAATAAAATCAAAAATAATGAACCTGGTTGCTCATTAGGAGATGCATGTGTGACACTGTGCGCCATTTCTCAAGCAAGTAGATTTGGGGAAAACTATAAGAAGAAAATTGATGGAAAATTGCCATGAGGCTCTAAATTTTAAAGAGAAAGAAAATTAAACGATGCAACTGTTGGGGAGATGATTTTAGAACGATGTTCTCTTTGCGTCTGTCGCCAAGGAGCGCAAGGAAGCAGGGGACGTTTCCGTAGTCGCGTGTAGCGGATGTTTTTAAGGTTATTTTAAAAGAACAAATTTAATAAGATACGGGTAATTTTGTAATTTAACTTTTAAGTTAAGAGTTTCCTGTTTTTAATATATTATAGATATATATATGTGTGTATGTGTTTTCTTAAATGGTTGAGTTTAAAATAAAATTTATAGCATACAAAAAACTAATATTGTGTAGCATTTACTATTTTTTAACCTCTTAACTTTCTTTCTTGAGTGATGCACGTAACTGGAAGTAATTTTTTTTTTTTTTTTTTGGAAATAGGGATAGATTCATTCATAAAAGATTAGGGGGGCATTACATCACTGTTAGTAGTAGCAGGAATAATACTAAGGTTTTCAAGTACTGCTAATATATTACATATAGAGCTTGATATTAGTCTAGTAGTTAAAACTTCATTTTTATCGTCTTGGATTGCCTTCTTTACTGCATCCGGAGGTGAGTGCAAAATAATAGTTGTAGAGCTTAGGTGATGCTTGGAACCCCATTTACACAAAAAATGTGCCACCTTGTTGCCTTCGCGGAAACTATGCCGGATCACTGGATTCCCCAGTTTATTCAACAAGTACCTGCATTCCAAGATAAAGTTAGTAATAGCAGGGGATATATTATGTTGAAGCAGTTTAATTATATCCGTTGAGTCAGTGTCAATCTCCAGTGGTGCTAGTCGTTTTTCATATGCCAGATTCAAACCTGACTGGAGTGCTTGCAATTCTGCATGTGTGGAGTTATGGGCTTTGATCCTGTTGAAGAAGCCTATAATCCAGTCTCCACAACTATTTCTAATTATACCCCCAATGCCTCCCGTGTTATGTTTATCCATGGAGGCATCAATATTTAGCTTGTACTTGTGAGATGGTGGTGGTTACCACTTGATGTGTACCGAAGTTTTGTGTTTTGTGCCTTTATAGTTGGATGCTAATAACTTAAACTCAATGGCTCGTGTATTAACCATGTGGTAGTTTATGGTGTTTGAAGAATTATGAAAGCAGTTGTTGTTTCTATTTAGCCAGAGATGCCATATTGCAAAAGGAAAGATATCCTCCCAGGTTATGGAGCTATAGTTAACCGGTATTTGGAGGTTTTTAATAGCTAGAAGCCAGTATTTGTTGCGAGGGATGTTGTTAGTGTCCATGCCTATAGTATCCCAAAAGATCCGGGCTACAGAGAAGTCGAGGAAGATGTGAGTTATGGTTTCTTCTGCTCTTTTACAAATTGTGCAAGTATTCTCCATTGTAACTTCGATTTGATGAAGGTAGGAGTTTGTGGGCAGTCTATTTTTAAAACACTGCCATAGAAAAAATTTGATTTTGTTTAGGGTGTGTAGTTTCCAGATCCAATCATAGTCGGTTGTTTTTGGGATGTGTTGATGCAGTAATTTGTAGACTGAGTGAGTGGTAAAGGTGCCATTTGTGTTTGGCATCCACAGGGGTGTGTCTACTGCATGGGGGTTTTGTGTGAAGGGGCTGGGAGTGATGTCTGAGGTAATATTGGTGGGTAGTTCAAATGATATTTTTGACCAGTCCCACTGGTTATTTACCCAGACCTGATCCAGGGTCAGGTTGCTCTCATTTTTGGTTAGGGGACCATGAATGATTGAGCGAATGTTCGTTTTGTTTGGGGCCCAGCAGCCATAGTAGAAGTTTATGAATTTGCCATTTCCAATATCCCAAGCAAGTCCCTTGCTGATGGTTTCCCACCCTTTCATGACATTTTGCCAAATGAAGGAGGTGGCCTTGATATTGATTCTGTTACAGTTGTTCTGGATTAGAGTATCTGCCCACAGTGTGGATGGGTGAATAGTCTCCAAGCAAGACCTGCTAGAATGGCTTGGTTTTTATGCCCTGCCTTTGGTATCCCTAGGCCACCTGGATCCTTTGGAAGGGTTACAACATCCCACGAAACGTAATGGATCTTCTTTTAGTAGCGGTTGTCCCCCAAATAAAATCTCGCTGGATTTTGTCAATTTGGTGAAGAGTTTTCTTTGGGAGGGATATGTATTGCATATTGAAGTTAGGGATAGCATTGAGGGCTGCTTTTGCAAGGGTTGCTCGGCCTGCAAGTGTCAGAAAGTTTGTTTTCCAGCTAGGGAGCTTATTTCTCATGTTGTCAATTACAAATTGAAAATCCAATGGTTTGGGCCTATTATTGGTAATTGGGAAGCCTAAATATTTTCCAAACTGGCTGGTATGTTTAATGTTGAAAAGGTTGATTGTGTAGTCTTTTATGGTAGTAGAGCAATTGCCGGAGAATAGAATTTTTGATTTATTGTTGTTGATTTTGTGGCCTGAGAGGGAGCAAAAGATTGTTAGAGAATGATGAATAGAATTGATTGTTTTTCTATTTGCTTGGGCCATGAATGTTAAGTCGTTTGCGTAAAAGATATGTGATATTAGGGGTCCTTTTGGTCCAATTTTGATTGGGTTCCATAGGGAAATATCGACTTGATGATGTATGCAAACTGATAGCAATTCCATGGTAAGGATGAACAGGTAAGGGGATAGTGGGTCCCCTTGTCTAATCCCTCTCGATGGTTCAAAGTAATTTGTTTGGCCCCCATTGACTAAGACAGCTATTTGACCAGTGGTTATGCAGTTCATGATCAGGGATGTGATTTTTGATGGGAATTTAAAGAAAATGAGGGCCTTGTAGGCAAAAGACCATTCTAACCTATCAAAAGCTTTTTCAAGGTCTATTTTAATAATTAATTGACCATTTCTCCCTTTCTTTTTTTTGAATTGGTTGATCACTTCTTGAATAATAATGCCATTATCACAAGCCCTCCTACCTTTTAAAAAACTTGCTTGACAAGGACTAATTAGTTCAGGAAGAAAGTATTACTTCTAATTTTATAGGCCTTTGCAACACCACTTATAAAATTGGAAGTAATATTAATCGCCTTTAATTTGTTTGTTAACACTATGTTTAAGTAATTTTTTTTATAAAAAAAAGAAAAGAAAGGCAGATTCAGTTGTCAATGCTACAGCATTTTAGCAACGATTTCAACTATTTGTAATTTCTTTCAAGATCATTCATTTATCAATTTGTAATAAAATATTAACCCTCTAATTTTGTAATATTCACGTCATGATTAAACTCATAAAAACTAAAGATCTAAACCTTAATAGAAATGAAAAGGGATAAAATTTAAAAATAGCTAAACGAAAATAATTACAAAGCGTAAGATATCATTTGATACGTCCTTCAAACACAAAAATATAACATGCTTTTTTCTCCATAAATAGTTGTACATTATTGCAACCATAGTACACTAAAAAAGAATGTATCAATTCACTGGTGGTCTTCATCATCTGTGAAGTTTGAAGGTAGTGAGAGTTGAAACTATTATGATTCAAGCATTTATCATATCTACATACTTCTCCAACTCTCAATTTCTTTTATGATCCTGCAAATTTTATCGATGGAAATGAAAAAAGGAAGAAAATGAGAATGTAACATCAAAGAAAATCTGCTACCCTAAAAGCGTCCTTGAGGGAAGTGGAAATTATTTTGTTGCTTTATGTAGTTCGTTGTTGTTCTTTGGGCTTCCTTTTATATATTTACTAATGGAATTAAACCTCCATTAACTTACGTAGGTATAACTCCTCTATAGATTTTTGTAGTAACCAATAGGTTGGCTAAGTTGGTCAGTGTTTCTTTTCGTTTTAATGCACTGGTTAACGGAGGAATAAGTTACAAGAGTTATATAGAAGATGAAATGTGAAAAGTTTGACATTGTAAATAATAATTAAAAAAAACAACAACTGAAATTATTCATTTAATAGAAGGTTTTATTTTTTGGGGTGAAGGACAAAATGATCACTCAGCTTCTAATGGGTAATTTGGTAATTCTATTTTAACATTTGAAGCTTCCCACTTTTAGTATAATATGATATGATATGATATGATGATACGACATGATTGTTTAGGTGTACTGACAAAGTAATTTAACTTCGTGCAAAATCCTTATCGTCATTGTCAGTATAAAAGTTACTAATTTTGACTTATTATGAACAATTATTTACGGTTATTTTAAGTGACTGAATAGTGTAAATTTCATCACTGTCAATATAAAAGTTAAATTTTGCAAAATTAACCATGCTTTTGGGTGGAAAATTCCGGGGCAATATTCTTGGCAACTTGGCATTATAAACGATTTGGAGGCACCAAATTTTAATCTATAAAACTACGAAAATTATTCAAATCATGCATTTAGGTACGGTAAGGTTGAATTGCGAACAAGTTCAGCTTCCTCGTGTAGTCCCCGCATTAATTTGACTTTATAACTTAAGAAAAATTCTTGATGTTGAGGGATTGTGTGGTACTGTTAGATTCATACGCAGAACAAGAAGAAGAGAGAAGAAGATTCACAGTTTGGAAAATAGCTCAACTCATTGATCTTGGCATAAACAGACTATATACAAGTATAACTAACAGTTAGTTACTAAGTATCTAAATTAAATTTAACATACCACAACTTCTAATATGTAAACTGATAATAGGTGAATTTAACTATAATCACGCCTTAAATAATCACCTTCTTGTATAGCTTTGATGATAAAAGTGATAACAAAATGCTCTTATTAGTGCTTTTCATGATTTGCAGGTGATATATGATCAGGGAAGGCTAGGGAGTATTTTTGGAGTCAAAATGAAGAAAAAGAGGCCAACTGTGAAATTCCCCAAAGAAACCACGCAAAACAGGCCTGAAGATTCAGAAGACTGGTTGACCGCGGTTCCACCGCGACCGCGGTAGAACCGCGGTGGAAAATAGCTGCGGATAACTTCAGATTCAGAGAAGACATTTGGCCGCGGTTTGACCGCGACCGCGGCAGAACCGCGGCGGAAGCAGAAAACTTTAGGGACTAAAGTGTAAAATACGGGATTTTTAGACCTAAACCCTATTTTAAATACAAGACTTCGCCCAAGAGAGGCATGTATTGAATTTTAGAGTATCTTGGCAAGGAAAACAATTGTGAGAGATCACCCAAAACATCTTTCTTCTTTTCTTTGATTTTTATTGCTAGTTATGATGAATTCTATCTTAGTTTGTTTTCCCATAGCCATGAGTAGCTAAATCCTTTGTCTAAGGCTTTGATGGAACCTATTGGGGGATGAACATCTTGTTTATGTTAATACAATTTGCTAGTTTCAATCTCTATTTGTTCACTTTGTGCTTGTTGTAGTTAATTGACAGGATCCTCAATTAGCTGTGCCTATTTAGTGTGCATAACTTGGGAAAGAGTGCATATTTAGGTTATTATTGAACAACACCACTCCCAAAGTATAAGAGGAATCTATAATTGCGGGTTTAAAGGCGGGATTAGGGATAACGAAGCCTTGGGTGTAATCTAAAGTGAATTGTGCTAAATAAAGTAAGCTAGTGTATCTCGGGAGAGTGCAACTAGTATATTACTGTAATTACTCGGGAGAGATTTACGGTAAGGTGAGCGTTCATGATTAATAGAGATGTATTGGTAAATTTGTATGAGCATAAACAGAAGGGATTCTTTCAATATGGGAAATCATTGCCTTAGCTTCTTCTCATCATTGTTTACAACCTTAGCATTTTAATTTATAGCTGTTTGATTTACTTGAAATCGTAGTTAGTAAAGCAACCTTCAACTGTGATTCAAACATCTGGAAAACTGGTTCTGAAGAGTTTAGTGGGTCTAAAGATAGTGATTGATAGGTTAACTCTCTGTAGATTCGACCCTGGGCGTAATACTCGGGTTATATTTGCAACGTCCGCAGAGTCTTTTTTATAAGGCATAGTTGGGTGTGATCAAATTTTGGAATTCCCCAAAGAAACCACGCAAAACAGGGATTCAGAAGACTGGGTTGACCGCGGTAGAATCGCGGTGGAAAATAGCTGCGGATAACTTCAGATTCAGAGAAGACATTTGGCCGCGGTTTGACCGCGACCGCGGCAGAACCACGGCGGAAGCAGAAAACTTCAGGGACTAAAGTGTAAAATACGGGATTTTTAGACCTAAACCCTATTTTAAATACAAGACTTCGCCCAAGAGAGGCATGTATTGAATTTTAGAGTATCTTGGCAAGGAAAACAATTGTGAGAGATCACCCAAAACATCTTTCTTCTTTTCTTTGATTTTTATTGCTAGTTATGATGAATTCTATCTTAGTTTGTTTTCCCATAGCCATGAGTAGCTAAATCCTTTGTCTAAGGCTTTGATGGAACCTATTGGGGGATGAACATCTTGTTTATGTGAATACAATTTGCTAGTTTCAATCTCTATTTGTTCACTTTGTGCTTGTTGTAGTTAATTGACAGGATCCTCAATTAGTTGTACCTATTTAGTGTGCATAACTTGGGAAAGAGTGCATATTTAGGTTATTGTTGAACAACACCACTTCCAAAGTATAAGAGGAATCTATAATTGCGGGTTTAAAGGCGGGATTAGGGATAACGAAGCCTTGGGTGTAATCTAAAGTGAATTGTGCTAAATAAAGTAAGCTAGTGTATCTCGGGAGAGTGCAACTAGTATATTACTGTAATTACTCGGGAGAGATTTACGGTAAGATGAGCGTTCATGATTAATAGAGATGTATTGGTAAATTTGTATGAGCATAAATAGAAGGGATTCTTTCAATAGGGGAAATCATTGCCTTAGCTTCTTCTCATCATTGTTTACAACCTTAGCATTTTAATTTACAGCCGTTTGATTTACTTGCAATCGTAGTTAGTAAAGAACCTTCAACTGTGATTCAAACATCTGGAAAACTGGTTCTGAAGAGTTTAGTGGGTCTAAAGATAGTGATTGATAGGTTAACTCTCTGTGGATTCGACACTGGGCGTAATACTCGGGTTATATTTGCAACGTCCGCAGAGTCCTTTTTATAAGGCATAATTGGGCGTGATCAAATTTTGGCGCCGTTGCCGGGGAGTTAACGGAATTATCAATTACCATTGATAGAAATACAAAAATTCTTAGTGTGGTCAGTTTTCTCTCTACCCAATTTTTCATAGAAATTTTGACGGTTGTTGATCTGGGTATACAGGTGTATGCCTAGAAATTCTACGAGGACTGGAGAACTACTTGAAGGACTCTCAGACCCCGAGAAAACATTCCGGGCATTGAATCGTGCCAACAAAAGACTTCAACAATCCTAACAAACACACAAATTCGAAATTGACATGGGAGACGTAAACGATCCCAACGGAAACGTCAGGAATGAGCAATTGGCACCTCCTGTGCCTGAGGGTACACTATATGACTGGGCACAACCCACAACTGACAATCTGGCCACTGCCATTGTTGTGCCCGCAATACAAGCTGAATCGTTCCAGATCACAAATAACATGCTACACTTGTTGCAGAACAAGGGACTCTTTTCTGGGACACAAACAGAAGATCCTCAGCAGCACTTGAAGAACTTCCTGTCTATATGCAAAACTCAAAGGCAACCCAACGTGACTCCGGAAGCAATCAGGCTATTATTGTTTCCATTCTCGGTGACAGGAGCTGCTCAGGTTTGGCTAAACTCGCTCCCCATAAACTCTATAGAAACTTGGGATGAGTTAGTCAAGTAATTTCACAACAAGTTCCATCCGCCCAACAAAACTGCTTAACAAATTGATGAGATTGTGAGTTTCAAACAGAAACCAATGGAGACACTACACGAGACATGGGGCAGGTTTAAAGGAATGTTGGTTATGTGTCCCCACCATGGTGTTCCAGAACAGATGTTGGGACAACGGTTTTACATGGGACTGTCTAACAGCATGAAGAATATTGTCGATGCCTCTGCTGGTGGGGCATTCTTGAGCAAGACTTGGAGAGAAGGTCAGAATTTGCTCGACAAGATGGCGCAGAATTCGGGATGGACAACTAGGAACGCACCTATCACTCCAGTGGTGCACTCAGTGCCTCTTGATCCTTCTAATACAATGGTTGAAAATATGGCGACTCTCTTGACACAAATGAGCATCCTCACCAAAAAGGTGGAGGAATCAGGGGAGAAGCAGCAGGTACATATAGTAGATACTACCAATGGGGGCTTGTGCACATCTTGCATTAGCCAGCCAATTGGTAATCCTTGGAACGCAGAGCATGATCATCATCATCAGCACCCTGAAGATATGAACTATGTGGCTAACTATGGGGGTCAGAGGCAAGGTAATCAGAACTGGGGTCAGCAGACTCAGCAGCAGTACAGGCCACCTCAGCCACAGTATAACGCCGGAAACATGGGAGGCATGAGACCCCCCAACAACATGGCACCGTATCCTAGACCACAGGGGTACAACAATCAGCAGCAAGGGTACCATCCACCTCAGCAGCAGCAAGGTGGAAAACAGGAAGACGGGTTTGCAAGACTTGAAGCAATGATGCAGCAGGTTATTGGGTCCAATGCTAAGATAAATGAAAGGGTGGATGCACATGATGCAGCTATCGAAAATATTGAGGTACAAGTGGACCAGATTTCAATGTCACTGAACAATCGTCCTCAAGGGACAGCAGATACCCAAATCAATCCAAAAGATCAGGGCCCAAAGCAGCTGATGGCGGTGAGTCTCTGGAATAGCAGGGATCTAGATGTTGAGCAAGAGAGAGCTCGAGACAACATACAGGCTGAGACACTCATTCCAGTGCCCATTGAGCTGGATGAGTCTACGGGATTGACAGAGGTGACAGTCCAGCCCGCACATGAAGAAAAGAATATGCAGCAAGAGACTGAGACGGTAGCTGAGCCAGTAGCTGAGAAAGAGAAATCCCAAGTGATTGGGAAGAAAAGACCTCCTGCACCATTTCCACAAAGGTTGGCCAAGCATCAAAAGGAGGAGCAGTATAAAAAGTTCTTGGAGATGCTCAAACAAATCCAGGTAAACATTCCATTGATTGAAGCTTTAAAGGAGATGCCTGGATACGCTAAAATCATGAAGGACTTGATGTCTCGGAAGTTTGACTTCCAAGATTTGTCCATAGTGACACTCACTCAGACCTGTAGTGCAGTGGTGTCTAGACCTGTTGCTGAAAAGCTATCTGATCCAGGTAGCTTTACAATTCCATGCACTATTGGGAACTTCGCCTTTGCTAAGGCACTCTGTGATTTAGGGGCCAGCATTAATCTTATGCCCCTGGTTATTTATAAGAGGTTGCATTGGGAGATCTAGACCCACCTCTATGTTGTTGCAGCTGGCCGACAGGACTGTGAAGCGTCCATTTGGGATCCTTGATGATGTGCTTATTCAGGTGGGGAAATTCGTGTTCCCTGCAGATTTTGTAATCTTGGATTGCAAAGTGGATGAAGAAATTCCTATAATCTTAGGACGACCATTCTTGGCCATGGGGAGAGCTTTGATTGATTGTGAGACTGGGGAACTCAAGATGAGGCTCAATGATAAAGAAATTATATTCAATGTGCAGAAATCTATGAGACGACCAAGTGAGTTCGCAAATTGTTCTCTTATTGATGCAATGGATGTAATTGTAGAGTCTGATGATGAGGCGCTGACGGTTGAGGATCCCCTTGCAGCATGCTTGACAAATTTAGATGAGGTGAATGGTGAGGATTTGGCGGAATGGGTGTTGGCATTGGAAGGTAGAGGGTTCTGGGATAGAAATCTAGAGTTTGAGCCCTTACACTTAGAAAAGAGAGAGACCCCTCCAGCAAAGCCATCCATCGAAGAACCACCTAAGCTGGACTTAAAGCCATTGCCAGCTCACCTCGGGTATGAATTTCTGGGTCCCGACTCCACATTACCTGTTATTATCTCATCTGGTTTGTTACTTGTGCAGGTTCAACAACTTTTGCAGGTACTAAGGGAGTGCAAAACTGCCATTGGGTGGACCATGGCAGACATCAAGGGGATCAGCCCCGCCTATTGCATGCACAAGATTCTGCTGGAAGAGGGGCACAAACCTTCCAGGGAACATCAGAGGAGGCTGAACCCGAATATGAAGGAAGTGGTGAAGAAGGAAGTGATAAAGTGGTTGGATGCGGGAATCATTTTCCCAATCTCTGACAGTAGCTGGGTTAGCCCAGTTCAATGCGTTCCTAAAAAGGGTGGCATGACGGTTGTGAAGAATGACAACAATGAACTAATCTCTACAAGAACTGTCACAGGCTGGAGAATTTGTATGGATTATCGAAAGTTGAATCTAGCCACCCGGAAGGACCACTTCCCACTTCCCTTCATTGATCAGATGCTGGATAGATTGGTAGGGAGGTCACACTTTTGCTTTCTGGATGGGTACTCAGGGTACAACCAGATCTCTATTGCACCTGAGGACAGAGAGAAGACCTCCTTCACCTGCCCATATGGCATTTATGCCTTCAGGAGGATGCCCTTTGGCCTATGCAATGCACCCGCCATATTCGAACGGTGCATGATGGCCATATTCACTGATATGGTAGAGGATATAATGGAGGTGTTCATGGATGATTTTTCAGTGGTGGGAAATTCATTTGAGGAGTGCCTAATAAATCTGACGCGTGTGCTGAAACGGTGCATCGAGACCAACTTGGTTCTGAATTGGGAGAAGTGCTATTTCATGGTACAAGAAGGAATAGTCTTGGGGCACCGGGTGTCAAGCAAGGGAATAGAGGTAGATCGAGCAAAGGTTGATGTAATAGCAAAGCTGCCTCCACCAACTTCGGTCAAAGCCATAAGAAGTTTTCTTGGACATGCCGGTTTCTACCGGAGGTTCATAAAAGACTTCTCCAAAATCGCCAACCCTCTGTGTAAGTTGTTAGAGAAAGATCAACAGTTTGTATTTTCTGATGATTGCAGGGTAGCATTTGAGGAGTTGAAACAGAGGCTGGTCACAGCACCCATCATTGTTGCCCCCAACTGGGAGCAACCGTTCGAATTAATGTGTGATGCTAGTGACTACGCAGTGGGGGCAGTGCTGGGCCAGCGGAAGGACAAAATGATGCACCATCTACTCTAGTAGAACGCTGAGTGGGGCCCAGTTGAACTACACAGTGACGGAAAAGGAGATGCTAGCTGTAGTGTTCGCTTTTGACAAGTTTGCGGTCCTATCTGATAGGATCCAAGGTAATTGTATACACTGACCATGCAGCTCTTAGGTACTTAATAGAAAAGAAAGAATCTAAGCCACGCCTGATTCGTTGGGTATTGCTACTGCAAGAATTCGATCTTGAAATACGTGACCGGAAGGGCACTGAGAATCAAGTCGCTGATCATCTATCACGACTTGAGGGAGCTGAAAATGTAGTAGAGGTTGAGGAAATTCTGGAAACATTTCCAGACGAGCAGTTGCTCGCCACCACTCATCAGGAAGCGCCATGGTATGCGGACTTTGCTAATTACCTGGCCAGTGGTATTGTTCCTCACGACCTTTCATCGGTCCAAAGGAAAAGATTTTTTCGTGAAAGCCGCCAGTATTACTGGGATGAACCTTATCTGTTCAAAATATGCCTTGATAATATGATCCGGAGATGCGTCCCCGAGATAGAGCAATTTTCTGTTTTGCAGGCTTGTCACGCATCGGCGTATGGCGGACACTTTGGGGGAATCAGGACAGCAGCAAAGGTGCTAGAAGCTGGATTTTTCTGGCCAACGGTGTTTAAAGATGCTCACCTATGGGTAAAGGGCTGTAATGAATGTCAACGCACCTGGAATATTTCCCGGCGCCACGAGATGCCCATGAACCCAATTCAAGAGGTGGAAGTGTTTGACGTCTGGGGGATAGATTTCATGGGGCCCTTTGTTAGTTCCTATGGCAATAAGTACATTCTTGTTGCTGTAGACTATGTGTCCAAGTGGGTAGAAGCTGCAGCAATGCCCACCAATGATGCAAAAGTAGTGGTTGGGTTTCTAAAGAAGAACATATTCACCCGCTTTGGGACACCACGCGCAATTATCAGCGACGGAGGCACTCACTTCTGCAATAGGGCTTTTAAAAAGTTGTTGGCTAAGTATGATGTGCGCCACAAGGTGGCTACTCCGTACCACCCGCAGACTAGTGGACAGGTTGAGGTATCCAACAGAGAGATCAAGAGTGTACTGACAAAAACCGTGAACGCCACAAGAACTGATTGGGCAAGGAAGCTGGATGATGCACTCTGGGCTTACAGAACAGCTTTCAAGACACCAATTGGTATGTCACCATACAAGTTGGTGTTTGGGAAGGCCTGTCACCTACCTGTAGAACTTGAGCATAAAGCGTGGTGGGCACTAAAACAACTAAACTTAGACATGGAAGCTGCGGGCACGTCAAGAGTCACTGAACTGCATGAGCTCGAGGAGTTCCGGTATCTTGCTTTCGAGAGCACAAGGCTGTACAAGGAGAGAATGAAGAGGATACACGATAAGAACATTGTTGAGCGAAATTTCAAACCTGGGGACATGGTATTGCTCTACAACTCAAGATTGAGGTTGTTCCCGGGTAAGCTTAAGTCACGATGGTCTGGACCATTTCGAGTAGTTGAAGTTTTTCCGTTAGGAGCTGTGGAGTTGAAACCGAGAATGACTCTCGTACATTTAGAGTCAATGGTCAGCGATTGAAATTATATGTGGGGATGAGCGAGCCTAAGGAAATGTCTGAGCTGCACTTGAATGAACCACAGAGGTCGAGCGATCCTTAATTTCGCACATCTGAGTCGTGCCGCGACGTTAAATCAGGCGCTGCGTGGGAGGCAACCCATGAAATTGTTGTAAGTGTAAGCTTTTTGTTTAAAAAAAAACCCGTCAGGTGCAGAGAAGTGCCCAGACCGCGGTTCCACCGCGACCGCGGTCAAACCGCGGTCAGAGCACTTCTCTGTAGTTAGTCCACCACGTTTTCACCGCGACCGCGATCAAACCGCGGTGGATTGACATCTCTGAACCTCACCCCCGCGGTTCTACCGCGACCGTGGCAGAACCGCGGCAGACCCAGACGGGCCCAGGTTCAGTTTATTGATAAAACTTTTTTTATATTTTTTGGTTATCCCCCCCTTCCCTCTAAAAGCCACCGACACCCCCCTTATTTCTAAACCAACCGACAACCCTTATTTCTTCTCTTCTTCTTCTCTCTTCCTCTCTCTACCACATAACAAAAATCTTCATTCTCTCTCACCCAACCTCCATTCTCATCTTCTCCCAACCTTCACCTCCACCTTCCCCCTCTTCCATCAAGTAAGTTTCTCCTCCCCCTCTATTTCTTCTTCTTAATTAGTGTAACTTAGTTTTGTATTAGTTTTAGTAAACCCTAGTTAGGATTAGTGTTCAAGTTTTAATTTTTGCTTTCTTTTATGTTTTCTATTGTTGTATTTGATGTTTGTGGGGTTGTTTAGTGCTAATTTGGTTGGGTCTCCATGATACTTTAATTGTGGGGTTTGTTTTTATGACTTGGAGGCCTAGAAAATATTTTTGTGGTGTAGTGTGGTGATGGGCCATTTTTGGCCGAAAATTTGTGATTTTTTTGTACAATTTTGGGGCATTTTTATGCCTAACCTAGGTTGTGCCGGTGTTGTATTGGGTAGATGGCGGTGTTGTAATTGGTGTATGGTGGTGTTGTATTTAACGTGAATCATTTGAGGAAATAAGTGTGGGGTGATGTATGCCGGAAATTGCAAGCAATGGTGGAGCCTTTGTGGAGGTTGTTCTCCTTGAACACCTTAGTAGTGGGGAATGGGCACTTTGTATGAATGAAATAAATGGGGGCAAGTGTATGGTGCCATTGGGTGGTGAAGTCTGAGTACCCACGCCACTGGCACAGGAAGGATATATTTGATGGTTCTTCTGAATTTTTGCAGGTACTATGGCTCCAAAAAGGCAAAGGAGATCGGCAGGCGCATCCCAACGGCCCACCTATGATGAATCCAGGTTCCAATCAGAACTAGCGGAGGACGATTTTCATGCCAAGGCTACGAAGAACTTCATCCATGAGATCTCGCTTGACCGGGCAGCCCTCCGCGTAGAAAAGGCAGAAATGAAGTATGAAGAGATTCGGAGGAGGGAAATGGAATTCTTATTTGATGACCCTGCCCCGGTCAACAAGATGCTTGTTAGGGAGTTTTATGCCAACTGCCCATTGAACTTAAGTAGGGGGGTGATTGTGCGAGGCAAGGTGGTCAGCGCCACAATTCCCATGATTCGCCAGGTGTTGCGGCTGCCTCAGTTCACTAGTGACATTGACTACTACCACGACAGGCCAGGGGTCACATGGGAGGTCATGACTTATATACTCTGTGCAGAGGGAAGACCAACATGGATACGTGACCAAATCACCCTAAACTCCAACTCATTCATACACTTGGCTAAGTGTTGGTTAACTGTCATTTGCAGCCGGTTCCTGCCCTCAAGCAACACAACTGACGTGAACTTCCAGCGTGCACTGTTGACATGGTGCTTCGTGACGAAGAAGGATTTTGATGCGGCAAGGGTAATTAGTGATGAAATGGTCCTACGAGGGCCGCTGCTGTCAAAGGGATTCTATTTCCCTTCTTTGGTGACTACACTGTGCCTGCTGAAAAACACCCCACCAATCCTGCCGATGGAGACTTGCCCCCTAGAGCAGCATTCAGAGCCTTAGGCATCAGAGTGGGCCGGGGTACACGTACCACAATTGAGATAGATGATGAGGATGATGATCCGGTTCCTCTTGCACCATCCAGGAGGTCTGCTGACAGTGTCGGGCCATCTCGGCGCCCCCATTCTGGAGCAGGCCTATCCCGCTCACAGTCCTCCCAGCCTATGCTGCGTTCCTTGGAGGAAGAGGTCGCGGATCTCCGCACCTCGGTGGATGGCCTACACACGCGGATGGATGCCATGTCGCAGAGGCAGTCTAGATCTGAGAGCCGGTTTATGGCCCGGTTACGTGCATTAGGGAGAGCGTGCCATGTAGACCCCAGCACCGTCTCCGACTCTGATTGAGTCTCAGGGAAGTCTACTGACCCTTCTGCTCTTTAATTTATTGATATGACATGGGGACATGCCATGCTTTTAAGTGTGGGGTGGGAGACTTGTTCTGACTATGTGTTGTAATGTATATAGATGTTGTTGTGTTGTAGCAATAGATTGATGTGTTATATATATTTGAGGGTGCCTATATTAGGAGTANAAATGAAGACCTCTTGATCTTTGACTGAACAACTCGATTAGTAGAGTATTACACTAGGGGCAAGCTTATGGTGTGTCTGTGTAGCATATGAATGCTCTTTGCTGAGAGTGAGTGAATTCTTTCTATCCTTGGTTCCTTATTGTTTGAATTTTATGTGTGGGGAACTTCTCTTAGACTTGTGATGTGAGGGCATGTGACTCAGGAAGAAAAAGTAAATCTTTACTTCTGTTAGAGTAACTAGAGTGAGCACGAGTGTGTCATGGCATGAGAGTCTGCATCTGAGGTATGATTGTTGCATTGCTTAGGTTGGTCCTTCGTAATGGCGAATGTGACATAAATTGGGGTAATTTATCAAACGGTTAGGCCTAGAAGTGTGGTTTAGCTTGCTCGAGGACGAGCAAAGGTTTAAGTGTGGGGTGTTGATAATAGGTGAATTTAACTATAATCACGCCTTAAATAACCACTTTCTTGTATAGTTTTGATGATAAAAGTGATAACAAAATGCTCTTATTAGTGCTTTTCATGATTTGCAGGTGATATATGATCAGGGAAGGCTAGGGAGTATTTTTGGAGTCAAAAAATGAAGAAAAAGAGGCCAACTGTGAAATTCCCCAAGTAAACCACGCAAAACAGGCCTGAAGATTCAGAGGACTGGGTTGACCGCGGTTCCACCACGACCGCGGTAGAACCGCGGTGGAAGATAGCTGTGGATAAATTCAGATTCAGAGAAGGCATTTGGCCGCAGGGACTAAAGTGTAAAACACGGGATTTTTAGACCTAAACCCTATTTTAAATACAAGACTTCGCCCAAGAGAGGCATGTATTGAATTTTAGAGTATCTTGGCAAGGAAAACAATTGTGAGAGATCACCCAAAACATCTTTCTTCTTTTCTTTGATTTTTATTGCTAGTTATGATGAATTCTATCTTAGTTTGTTTTCCCATAGCCATGAGTAGCTAAATCCTGTGTCTAAGGCTTTGATGGAACCTATTGGGGGATGAACATCTTGTTTATGTGAATACAAATTGCTAGTTTCAATCTCTATTTTGTTCAACTTTGTGTTTGTTGTAGTTAATTGACAGGATCCTCAATTAGTTGTGCCTATTTAGTGTGCATAACTTGGAAAAGAGTGCATATTTAGGTTATTGTTGAACAACACCACTCCCAAAATATAAGAGGAATCTGTAATTGCGGGTTTAAAGGCGGGATTAGGGATAACGAAGCCTTGGGTGTAATCTAAAGTGAATTGTGCTAAATAAAGTAAGCTAGTGTATCTCGGGAGAGTGCAAATTAGTATATTACTGTGATTACTCGGGAGAGATTTACGGTAAGATGAACGTTCATGATTGATAGAGATTTGTTGGTAAATTTGTATGAGCATAAACAGAAGGGATTCTTTTAATAGAGGAAATCATTGCCTTAGCTTCTTCTCATCATTGTTTAGAACCTTAGTATTTTAGTTTACAGCTGTTTAATTTACTTGCAATCGTAGTAAGTAAAGCGACCTTCCACTGTGATTCAAACATCTGGGAAACTGGTTCCGAAGAGTTTAGTGGGTCTAAAGATAGTGATTGATAGGTTAACTCTCTGTGGATTCGACCCTGGGCGTAATACTCGGGTTATATTTGCAACGTCCGCAGAGTCCTTTTTAGAAGGCATAGTTGGGCGTGATCAGCGGCTCAAGGATATGCGGGGCCTAAGGCCAAAGTTTAATATGAGGCCTAAATTTTTAATCAAACGTTATAACATATGTTTTTATTTGATGTCTATTCTTCTAGCTTTTTGAAATGCAAGGTTGTTAATAATCTTTTCTATAATCGATTTTCTCTAATTATTCTTATTCAATTGATAATATAGTCAACTCATTTAATCTTTCTTGAGATATTGTTGATCTTAGATAAGATTTTATAGAGCAATAGAAGTATAGAATTATTGGAAGCTTAAAAGTATTGTTGAACGGTGGAACTAATGAAATCTAGAAGAAAGAAAGTGAGTAATGAAATCTTGGAGAAAGATTGTGAGTAAGAATATTAAAGAAAAAGACAGAAAATATGTAAGGTTTTCTAAAATATAAAGAGATTGGAGAAAAGAAAGATTGACTTGGACATATTAAGAAAGGGAGAGTAAATTTTTTATGCATTATCTAATGAATGAGTAAAAATGAAACTTTAAGAAAACTATTCATCTACCCATTTTTAAATATATCAAATTATTACTTTATTATACATATCTAAAGAGCTCTATTTCCTTTTATATTAAAAACTCTACTTTTGTATTAAAAGTATTAAATATTTTTTTTTTAAATACCTATAAACCTATCTATATATTATTAAAAGGAGAGGAAAAAGCCCTCTCCTTAAGCCAAGTGGCAACCTAAAAAAATGCCACATGGCATAATTAGTTATTTAGTTTATAATTAGTTATTGGNTGGGGAACTTCTCTTAGACTTGTGATGTGAGGGCATGTGACTCAGGAAGAAAAAGTAACTCTTCACTTCTGTTAGAGTAACTAGAGTGAGCACGAGTGTGTCATGGCATGAGAGTCTGCATCTGAGGTATGATTGTTGCATTGCTTAGGTTGGTCCTTCGTAATGGCGAGTGTGGCATAAATTGGGGTAATGTATTAAACGGTTAGGCCTAGAAGTGTGGTTTAACTTGCTCGAGGACGAGCAAAGGTTTAAGTGTGGGGTGTTGATAATAGGTGAATTTAACTATAATCACGCCTTAAATAATCACCTTCTTGTATATCTTTGATGATAAAAGTGATAACAAAATGCTCTTATTAGTGCTTTTCATGATTTGCAGGTGATATATGATCAGGGAAGGCTAGGGAGTATTTTTGGAGTCAAAAATGAAGAAAAAGAGGCCAACTGTGAAATTCCCCAAAGAAACCACGCAAAACAGGCCTGAAGATTCAGAAGACTGGGTTGACCGCGGTTCCACCGCGACCGCCGTAGAACCGCGGTGGAAAATAGCTGCGGGTAACTTCAGATTCAGAGAAGACATTTGGCCGCGGTTTGACCGCGACCGCGGCAGAACCGCGGCGGAAGCAGAAAACTTCAGGGACTAAAGTGTAAAACACGGGATTTTTAGACCTAAACCCTATTTTAAATACAAGACTTCGCCCAAGAGAGGCATGTATTGAATTTTAGAGTATCTTGGCAAGGAAAACAATTGTGAGAGATCACCCAAAACATCTTTCTTCTTTTCTTTGATTTTTATTGCTAGTTATGATGAATTCTATCTTAGTTTGTTTTCCCATAGCCATGAGTAGCTAAATCCTTTGTCTAAGGCTTTGATGGAACCTATTGGGGGATGAACATCTTGTTTATGTGAATACAATTTGCTAGTTTCAATCTTTATTTGTTCACTTTGTGCTTGTTGTAGTTAATTGACAGGATCCTCAATTAGCTGTGCCTATTTAGTGTGCATAACTTGGGAAAGAGTGCATATTTAGGTTATTGTTGAACAACACCACTCCCAAAGTATAAGAGGAATCTATAATTGCGGGTTTAAAGGCGGGATTAGGGATAACGAAGCCTTGGGTGTAATCTAAAGTGAATTGTGCTAAATAAAGTAAGCTAGTGTATCTCGGGAGAGTGCAACTAGTATATTACTGTAATTACTCGGGAGAGATTTACGGTAAGATGAGCGTTCATGATTAATAGAGATGCATTGGTAAATTTGTATGAGAATAAACAGAAGGGATTCTTTCAATAGGGGAAATCATTGCCTTAGCTTCTTCTCATCATTGTTTACAACCTTAGCATTTTAATTTACAGCTGTTTGATTTACTTGCAATCGTAGTTAGTAAAGCAACCTTCAACTGTGATTCAAACATCTGGAAAACTGGTTCTGAAGAGTTTAGTGGGTCTAAAGATAGTGATTGATAGGTTAACTCTCTGTGGATTCGACACTGGGCGTAATACTCGGGTTATATTTGCAACGTCCGCAGAGTCCTTTTTATAAGGCATAGTTGGGCGTGATCATAAACTTAGGCCCCATATCTCTAACAAACTAACTAACTTCTATATACACCAATACTCCCCCTCAAGCTGAGGGGTATAAAATGTTTAACACACCAAGCTTGCCAAGTAGAAACTGACGCTGAGGTGAGGCCGATCCTTTTGTGAGTATGTCTGCTTGTTGATTTCTTGATTGTGTCTGCAGATCCCCTATTTGAGCTTCTCCCTGATGAAGTGACAATCTATTTCAATGTGCTTTCTGCGCTTATGAAAGATGCGATTGGCAGCTATTTGGATTGCTGCTTTACTGTCTGAAAATAGGATGTCTGGTTGATGAATTGGAGTCCCTAATTCTGCAAATAGCCTCTTAACCACACTATCTCAGCTACTGCAGATGCCATACTTTTGTATTCAGCTTAAGCACTGCTTCGAGAAACTGTGGTGCTGCTTCTTCGACCTCCAAGAGATTAAGGAATCACCAAAATTAACAAGGTAACCACTGACAGACCTTCTACTTTTGGACATGCTGCCCAATCTGAATCACAGAATCCAATCAAGGCATCGGCTAGTCCTCTTTTCATGATCACTCCCATATCTGGTGCCTGTTTTAGGTATCTCACTACACGAGTTGCTGCATCCATGTGAGATCTTTTGGGAGTCTGCATGAATTGCCAATCAACTTTTGATAGCTTGTGGCATCTATCAAAGGATCTGACACTTTACTTCCAATCCCGTTGTCATACTTAGGTTTTGCTCCACTTAAGCCCATCTCTAAGATGAGATCTAGGGTGTATTTCCTCTGATTAAGAAGAATACCTTGCTGAGACCTCAAAACTTCAATTCCCAGAAAGTATCTCAGTTCACCTAAATCTTTCACCTTAAACGTCTGATGCAGTACTGACTTGGCTTCATAATGAGTTTTATACTGCTTCTAGTTAACAGTAAATCATCCACATAGATTAGGATAATGACAATCTCATTCCCAGACTTCTTAGTGAACAAGGAGTAGTCATAAGCACTTTGGCTGAAGCCTGCACTAAGTAAGGCCTTTGTAAGATTAAGATTCCACTGACTTGATGCTTGTTTGAGTCCATATAGGGATTTTAACAGCCTACAAACCTTTCTCTCCCTCATCTTTGAAAACCTTGAGGCAAGTCCATATATACTTCCTCATCTAGGTTCCTGGTAAGAAAGCATTGAATATATCCATTTGATAGAGGCCCCAGTCTTTAGAAGCAACTAAAGCTATTACTGACCAGACTTTCACCATCTTTGCCACTGGTGAAAAAGTTTCATGATAATCTAGGCCCTCTTGTTGATTATATCCCTTAGCAACCAAGCTAGCTTTAAATCTTTCCACCTCTCAATTGGTTTAGTACTTGATCTTATAGACCCATTTTGACCCTATAGGTGATTTCCCAAGGGGCAAATCCACCACTTCCCATGTCTTGTTGTCCTCCAAGGTCTCAATCTCTTATTTCATGGCATGATTCCATTTATCATCCTGCACTGCTTCTATGGAGTTTTTTGGTTCTTTGGTTATGGAGAAGGCCCTTATGTAGTCTTTGTACTTCTTGTGACACAATCAAAAGACAAGAAGTTGAAAATAGGATAAAGACAATGTGAGTCTTATTTGGTGGCAACAACATAGTCCTGCATCCACACATTGGAGGGTGTTTTGTTTTAGTTGATTGTCTGGTGAGCATAGTAGGAAGTGGTGCTAAAGCAGTATGTTCCTGCAATGTTAGAGCATCCCCGCCTGGTGTACTTGCCTGAGCAGTTGTATCTGGTGTAACTGTGTGATCAGTTGCTGGGGCTAGCACTTCTAAAGGGTCATAAGTATCAGCTACATCTTCATAAGTATCTGAATCAGATGCTACTTGATCTGTTGTGCCAGGTGAATCTGCATCTGCACGCCCCTCAGATTTAGTGGTATCTGCTGACTCCATGGTATGCTGGGATTCAAACACATCAGCAATGGTTTCTGAAACTGAACCCTGTTGATGATGTGCTGTGATAAAAAGGAACACAGATTCCCTGAACAAAACATCCATTCTAACAAAGAAAGAGTTAGTAGTCCTATCAAATAGTTTATACCCCTTCTGAGTAGTGGAGTAGACCATTAGGACAACTTCCTTAGCTCTTGGCCTAAACTTGTCTTCCTTAGCTACATTTGTTGCATAACATAGGCATCCAAAGGTTCTGAGATGTGCTAGTGAATGTGGCCTACCATACAGCAATTCAAAAGGGTTTTTCCCTCCTAGTACCCTATAGGGAGTCTGTTTATAAGATAAAGCTGTTTGAACACATTCTCCCCAAAATTTGCTTGGTATCCCAGCCTGGAATTTTAGTGCTCTGGTAGTGTCTAAGATGTGCCTGTGTTTTCTCTCAGTCACCCTATTTTTTGCGGGTTGTGCACACATCTACTCTGATGAATTACTCCATGACCCTGTGGGAACTCACTCCACTGATGATTAGAAAACTCTCTACCATTGTCTGTTCTAATCACTTTAATGCATGTGTTGAACTGTGTCTTAACCATACAGAAAAACTGTTTCAAGAAAATGACGGTTTCACTTTTCAATTGCATTAGAAAAATCCAAGTTGTTCTAGTGTAATCATCTGTCACGGTAAGGAAGTAATGTTTATTGTCATGTATAGAAACTTTATAAGGTCCCCATACATCCATATGAACAAGTTGAAATAGTTTTGTACTTAGGTGCTTACTAACAGAAAAATTCAATCTGCATTGTTTAGACAAGGGGAAAATGGAGCACTTATTATGTATTGTATTGTATTGTATTGTATACTTTATTATGCAAGAAAGAAATGTGTTTCATCACTGGAAATGAAGGATGTCCTAATCTCCAGTGCAAAAGGTCTCCTGAAACTTCATTCTTTTGTAGTGTGCTGATAAGAGCATCTACTAACTGTCATGTTCCTCTTCCCTTCAGCAATTAAAGTGCACCAGTTTCCTTACCAATCCCTTTCACCCTGCAACCGTAAAGGTCCTGAAAGACACACAGTTTGGGCAGGAAAAGAGTACCACATTGTAAGTCTCTGGTTAGTTTTGAGACTGACATTAGGTTGAACTTAAAGTCAGGAACATACAACACATTCTCTAGTTTGTTATCTGCTGATAATTGTGTGCTACCAATGTGAGTAACATCAGTACTATCTCCATTTGGCAGTCTCACTTTCTCTCTTTTACAACTATCCACACTTTTAACATTATTCAATAATCCTAGTGAGGATGCTATGTGATGTGCGTCTCCTGAATCTACTATCCAGCTATCATTATAGACATTTGATGCAAGAGACAGAGTATTACTTGCCATGTTGGCTTGTGTTTGATTGTCATTGTGAGCATCCTTGTTGAGCAAGTGTAGAATCTGTTGATATTGTGCCTCAGTGAAGAAAAGATCTCCTCATTTTTGCTGTGATGTTCCTTGAGAATTAGAGGTTGTTGCTGGCCTTTCTACATTGTTAACTGCAGTAAAAGGTCCTTTAGGTCTATAATCTCTCCCTTGATGCCCTTTCTTTCCTCTATAATCTTCAGGATATCCAATAATTTTGAAGCAATTTTTTTACTGTGGCCTTTCATGTGGCAGTGTTCACACTGCAGGGATTGTTTCTTCCCTCTAAATCCTTGACCTCTTCCTGCTTGCATTGCCATAGGATCTACCTTCTCTGCCATTGCACTACCACTTAAGAATTGTTGACTTTCATCTTGTGTGATCATAGCATATGCCTGATTGAGAGTAGGCTCGGCTGTTTTCATTAAAATCTGCCTTCTAGCTTGATCATATGTATCATTCAAGCCATCCGAAAATTGCATCAATCTCTGTTGATGCAAGTGCACTATATACTCCTTCGACTTCACACATCCACAGTTTGGGGAGGTACCAACACATCATACTCTGCCCATAGCTCCTTCAGTTTTGTGAAGTACACAACTACATAGTCAGATCCCTATGACAGTCGTGAAATTCCTCTGTGCAATTGAAAAATTCTCACTCGATTCACATTATCAAAATATTCCTTTAGATCCTCCCACACAACATGTGCATCTAATGCATAAATGATTTCACTCAATAAATCCTTTGAGACAGAGTTCATAATCCACGATTGCTTTATTGCATTGCATGTCTCCCATTCCTCATGGAGGACAACTTCAAAGGATACTTTAATGCATGTTCCATTGATGAACCTTAATTTGCGTTTTCCCTTGAGTGCAAGTCGCATGGATCAACTCCACAAGCCATAATTCTCAGAACTTGTGAGTTGGATTGGAATCAACACTAATCCTAGAGTGTCGGAAGGTTGTAAGAACAAATGATGGGTGTAATCGATCTTCGTTTTCTCCGCCATTGTTGAACAATCTCAGATTCAACTCAATCACACACAGTCGAAGCAATTAAGGAAAAGCAGCAACAAAATTCTACAATTTCTACAGAAATCTCTCCGATCTACTGAGAAATGAAGAACACGGTGATGACTTTCAATTTTGTAGAATATAAGAGAAGATCTTACTAGGTTGAGCTTCGAAATCCATGAATCTCTCTCCCGTGCTCTGATACCATGTTAGATTCATACGCAGAAGAAGACAGAAGAAGATTCACAGTTTGGAAAATCGCTCAACATTGATCTGGGCATAAATAGTCGACTATATACCAGTATAACTAACAATTAGTTACTAAGTATCTAAATTAACTCTAACATACTACAACTTCTAATATGTACACTTAGGCTTCATATCTCTAACTAACTAACTAACTAACTAACTAACTTCTATATACACCATAGGTACATTAACCTAAATTGTGGAAGTAGATAGCTTTTCAATTAAGAATAACAAGTTGAGAAGAACTAAAAAAAATCAAGTGCTAAGACAAATTGATTTGTTAAGAGTAGTTGAAAGGTAGTTAAGGTATCGCAGGGATTAGGATTCACCAATTTTTTTTTTTCATATTATGTAGAATAGAATTACATCCTTAACTCTTAAGAAAGGCATGCCAATTCTACAGAGCTTAAATATAACTCCAGTCACTGGCAGCTACATTTACAAATCTGAATGGACTTAAATAATGATCGATTACTCTTGAGGTCATATTGTTTTGAAAATGTTTTCTTAAAATTCATTATAAAACTGCTTTGGTGAAACTTTTTTGTAAAATGTTGATTTCACGTACTGTTAACGTAAAGCATCGTCCATATAATTAGCGAGTGAATTTTCATGTAAGAACTTTTAATGAAGGAATATTCAATAATATTACTCGGATAATTAAAAGATAGGATTGGAGTATAAAACTAAAACCAAAATCACTACTCAGATTTTTATTTAACACATTACTAATATGGATAATACTTGAAGATGATCATATTGTCAGATAACTGTATATTACATATGGCTGTAGAACTCTACCTTCCTAGAGATAGGCAAATAAAAATAATCACGATAAGGATAAATGTCACGATCCGGAATTCTCATCATTGGGACAGTAATGGCCTGGGGCGGAGCTAGAGCTTCGGACGCGGGTTCGGCTGAACCCAGTAGTTTTGGTCCAAACTCTATATTTACCTTTAAAAATTCATTGAATATGTAAGAATTATTAATTTAGAACCCAGTAACTTAGAAGGAAAAGAATCCCGAACCTATTAGCTTCAAATCCTGACTACGCCTCTGGTGATGGCGCCTAACATCACACTTGCTAAGCAAGCCAACGTTAGAGTATTATTAATTGATTTCCTTTACGGTCCAGTAATTAAAAGTAAACAAGCTAAAACAAGTAGAAATAAGTGCGGAAGTAAGTAAATAGCCTCTTTGTTTATATACTATTACCAATTCTATTGCTATTACTACCCAGAATCCGATGTCACAATCCATGAACGCACTAAGATTTGCTATAAACATTTATTCGAAAGAAAATACAACTGTTTATGAAGGGAAGTAAAAACAGTAAATGTAGGAGTATAGAAGGGGACGCCAGGGCCTGCAGACGCCAGCAGGACTACCTTGGTCTCCTAGCTAAAAATATCTGCACCCGACCTCTCGATCAGCCACTACCTGCTCCAAAATCTGCACAGAAAGTGCAGACTGCAGTATTAGTACAACCGACCCCATGTACTGGTAAGTGTCGAGCCTAACATCGACGAGGTAGTGACGAGCTACGGTGGGGCATTTACAATATAGCTTGCATACAGTTTATAATAAAAGCAGAAAGAAGGACAGGACAAAATAAAGCAGTAACTTGCAAGGAATGAAAACAGAACTCAAGTGTCTTATTAGTATCCAGCTATAACCAATCCTTAAGTGAAATGCAAAGCTACAGAATAACTTACACAATAGAAGAAAGATACATAAACACATAAACTGATGCGGCGCTCATCCCGATCTTACCATATATCAATATCAATATGAATATTCACCCTTATTACTCCATATCAATCCATCCTTATTCCTCATGTTGCGGCGTGCAACCTGATCCCACCGTATAATAGCATTCCACCCATATTCCTCCTCAATATATCACCCTTATTCCTCATGTTGCGGTGCATAACCCGATCCCACCGTTTCAGATCAGTTACTCAATAAGTACATAAATTTCACAATTTAACTCAAAACTCTTCACAATATTTAAACATCAAACCAAAGCAAATGGAAAGCTTGTACATTATGAAACTTCACACAAATAATATTACTCAGCGAAACCAATCCAAAATATACCATAAAATACCGATAAACTAGCTTAAGCCAATAATATGAGATAATGAAACTATGGGGTAGCTAATACCTTCGACAATGAAAAACAATGTCTGACAAATAGCAATTAAGCATGGAAATACTAGTAAAGCATGTAGCAGTCAAGGCAGGAAAAGACAATATAAGAAGAACGGGAAATAAACGGGAAAAACAGATAAATTGGCGGCGCATAAGTACTCGTCACCTTACCTATACTCCACTCACATGGATTTTCACATAGCAAATAAGTCAAGGGTTCCTAATCCCTCGAGTCAAAGTTAGACACGACACTTACCTCGATCCACATGCCACTCACTGCTCAATTACCGTTTTCCTCTAGTTCCACCTCCAAACCACTCGTATCTAGCCATAATTAACTTAATAACATCAAATATTGCTAAAGAAATCAATTACAATACATAAATTTAGGTTTTCCAATATTTCCCCCAAAAATCAAAAATCGACCTCGGGCCCGCTTGGTCAAACTCGAGGTTCGGACCAAAACCCATTCACCTATTCGCCCCCGAGCCCGAATATGTAATTAGTTCTGGAATTCGACCCCAGATCGAGGTCTAAATCCCCAATTTTGCAAAAACCCCCCAATTCTCCCAAAATTCCTAATTTCTACCATGAAAGAACAAGATTTAGGACTAGGAATCTAATGGGTGATGTTGGAAATTGAAGGAAACGAGTTAAAGAGTACAAACCTATGATTTGGCGTTGAATTCCCTCTTCAAAAATCACCCTAGGTCGAGTTCTAGTGAAAGAGTTGTGAAATTTTGAAAAATTCCCGTTTCTGGTCTGTTTTTAATTCACTGGACAGGCCTTTTTTGCATTCGCGAAGGACCTATTGCGATTGCGAGAAACAACGACCCAAAGGCCTACGCGTTCGCGAGTCTCACTACGTGTTCGCGAAAGGCTGCTCCCCTTGGCCTTCGCGTACGCGACCCAATGATCGCGTTATCGTAGAAGAACAACTGACCCCACCCCTAGGTCCTTAAGCTATCGCGTTCGCGTCGAGATGGCCGCGTTCGCAAAGGGTAAGACCTACATTGCTCCGTGTTCGCGATCCAGTCTCCGCGTTCGCGAATAGTAAATTCCTCCCCAGCCCTGTTTCTCCTTCGCGATCGCGTGAATGGCTTCACGATCGCGAAGCACAAATCATCAGCACACCAGTAGCAGCAAAACACACCAAATTTCTTAGTTTCAAACTACCCTTAGCCTATCCGAAACTCACCCGAGCCCTCGAGGCTCCAAACAAAACATGCACATAAGGCTTAAAACATCATACGAATTTGCTGGTGCGATTAAATCGCCAAAGTAACACCTAGAACTACGAATTTAGCACCAAATCACATGAAATTCTTAAGAACACTTTGAAATTTTTATTTTCACAACCGGACGTCCGAATCACGTCAAATCAGTTCCGTTTCTCACCAAATTTCACAAATAAGGCATAAATATTATATTGGACCTGTACCGGGCTCCAGAACCAAAATACGGGCCCGATACCAACAAGATCAAACATTAACCAAATTCTTAACCATTTGATTTTCAGTCTTTCAATTTCATCAAAAATTTATATCTCGAGCTAGGGACCTTGGAATTCGATTTCGGGCCTATGCCTAGGTCCATATTACGATGCGGACCCACCGGAATTGTCAAAATACGAGTCCGGGTCCGTTTACTCAAAACATTGACCGAAGTCAACTAAATCAACTTTTAAAGGCAAAAATTATTGTTTTTATCAACTTTCAACATAAGAGCTTTCCGGAAATACGCCCGGACTGCGTACGCAAATCAAGGAGGGTTTAAAATGAGGTTGTGAATGCCTCGGAATACGGAATCGAGTTCTAGAACATAAGATGACCTTTTGGGTCATCACATTCTTCATCTCTAAAACAACCGTTAGTCCTCGAACAGACATAGAAAAATACCTGAGCTGGTGAAAAGGTGGGGATATCTGCTCCGCATATCGGACTCGGACTCCCAGGTAGTTGCCTCAACAGGCTGACCTCTCCACTGCACTCGAACCGAAGAATAACTCTTCGATCTCAACTGACGAACCTGCCAATCTAGAATAGCTATTGGCTCCTCCTCGTAGGTCAAATCCTTGTCCAACTGGACAATGCTGAAATCTAACACGTGGGATGGATCACCGTGATACTTCCGAAGTATGGACACATGAAATACTGAATGTACCGCTGATAAGCCTGGTGACAACGCAAGTCTGTAGGCCACCTCTCCCACTCGCTCAAGGATCTCAAAAGACCCGATATACCTAGGACTTAACTTGCCCTTCTTTCTAAAACCTCATTACATAATTCAAAAGTTCAACTGCAATCAATATTTTCAATTCTCAATGCATTTTTTTTCTCTTGAAGTAATAATCCATATGTCTCAAAAAGTTTATTCCAAGATTATCAAGTTAATTTTGACTAACATTAAAGATGTATTTCTTTGTTATTTTGACCAATATTTGATACATACTTCAAGAAAAATGAATCAATTTTATCTGAACTTTGATATATTGGAAAGGGTGTAGTAATTTAGATGAAGGGGATATTAGGTGAAATCCAAGTATATGTTAAGCCAATATTCACTTTAATCTCCGTTGGATAAAAAGGAAAAGAAAAAAAGGTAATTAGTCACTAGTAGTAGTGAGAGACACAAATATTTGAATTGGCCTACAAGGTAAGTAGGAAGGGTCCCACCTCCAACAACAAAAAGTGAAACTTTAATTTCTTTTCCACATGATAACTGGGGTAGAAGACAGAGTCCAAACACCTGTTCCTATTAAACTGCCCTTCACTCAATTTGTTCTTATTGGTAAACCTGAAAAGACACTAAAGTTGAAGAGAAGATACGTAGAAGAACAACTTTCTGGTGGTGGGGAAGGGATAGCAGCAAAAAGGATCATCACTCCAATTTACTTCCCTCGTCTTGAGCCGAGCGTCTTTCGGAAACAGCCTTTTTACTTCTCGGGGTAGCGGTAAGGTCTGCGTACACACTAGCCTCCCCAAATCCCACTAGTGAGATTTTACTGGGTCATTGTTGTTGTTGCTGTGTCTTCTGCTTTATCTATGAAATTCAACTCTAAAAAGGGAAGCCAAGAAGATCATAATACAGAAGACAAAATGACTTGTTTTACTGAAATTTCAAGTTTGATGATCACTATTTCAATTGTGATCATTTTAACCTATCCTTTTCTACAATCTTGCCCACCTACAGAAGCAACAAAATCATCAAATTCAAATCATGATCCTTTGTTCAACTATAGACAATCACCTCATTTCAAGAACTCAGCCAAATGTGAGATATTTCCCACAATTTCTATTAGGTCAAAAATCTGCAATCCTTCTTTAGTCCATATTTCCATGACCCTTGACACTAAATTTCTCCGCGGCTCGGTTGCTGCAATTCATTCAATCCTTCAACATTCTCACTGCCCCGAAAATCTCTTCTTCCATTTCATTTCCTCAGAGAGTATAAATCTTGAACCCTACATGGGGAAAATCTTCCCTTCATTGGCATTCAAGATATACTATTTCAATCCAGGGATTGTGCAGAACAAGATTTCTTCTACTATAAGGGAAGCTCTTGAACATCCATTGAATTATGCAAGGAATTATTTAGCTGAACTCTTAGAGCCTTGTGTTGAAAGAGTCATATACTTGGATTCTGATATCATTTTAGTTGATGACATTTCCAATCTGTGGAAAACAAGTCTTGGATCAAGAACTGTGGGATCACCTGAATACTGCAATGCTAATTTCACCAATTATTTTACTCCTAAATTTTGGTCTCACAAGAAGTTTTTTCGTGTATTCCGTGGCCGGAGACCTTGTTACTTCAACACAGGTATGATGATATTTTGTATTTATTTAATGTAATAATTGTTTATGATCAATTTGGATAGTACCACTTTGACAAAATGCAAATAGTAATAGTAAAGAATATACATGTATGTCCATCCTTCCACCTAATTTACCATGTTTCAACAACCACTGATCAACTCTATAGACTTCACTTAAAATACAACTAGGGATATCTTTGTTATTTCTGTTTTAGCTTCTAATTATTTTTGGTTAAGGAAGAAAGAGCCATTTGTGGAAGAGTCAACGATTAAATCATGCAAATTTAACTTATCTACACTGACTTTTACACTGTCACTATATTTTAACATGTTATAACAACTTATTTACCGCACTGTTCAGTTTACGGAATTAGGCTTACTATATATAGTTTCCTGCTGTTGCAGAATACTTAACCAATACTACTTCCTCCGTTCACTTTTACTTGTCATGTTTCGTTTTTCGAGATTCAAATTACATAAACTTTAACCAACGTTTTAACATGTATTTTTTCACCATATTGACATGAAATTTTTTATAAATTATAGTACTTGTCATATAGTTTCCGAATATCTAAATTTTAATTTTAAAATATTAAGAAAATCTAACCTGGTGCTGTACAAATACTACTTTCTCTTTTCACTTTTACTTGTCATGTTTCGCTTTTCGAGAGTCAAATTACATAAACTTTAACCAACGTTTTAACATGTATTTTTTCACCATATAGATATGAGAAAATTATAAATTATAGCACTTGTCATATAGTTTCCGAATATCTAAATTTTAATTTTAAAATATTAAGAAAATCTAGTAATTTAACTTAAAAAATTAGTCAAATTGACTTACGTGACAAGTAAAAGTGAACGGCGGGAGTACTATACATTCAAACATATTAATTTTTCAGGTGTGATGGTGATTGATTTGAGTAAATGGAGAAAGTACAGATACACAAGGAAACTAGAAAGATGGATGAAGATTCAGAGAGTTCATAGAATATATGAGCTTGGTTCATTGCCACCATTTTTATTGGTGTTTGGAGGGAAGATATCATCAATACACCAAAAATGGAACCAACATGGACTAGGAGGGGATAATTTGAGTGGAAGTTGCAGAAATATACATGGTGGTCCTGTTAGTTTGTTGCATTGGAGTGGAGGTGGCAAACCTTGGCTCAGGCTTGACTCTGGCAATTCTTGCCCCCTGGACGAAATCTGGGCTCGCTATGACTTGCATGCACCTCCTATGTGACCATACATTTGAGAGTAATTAATAAGATTCTCATGCCACCCATTTTTGTGAATCATCTTATCAATAATTTATCATGCTATTAAGTTTAAATCTTGTGGATTGGTAATCTATAATTTTCAAGGACAGTACATTAAGTTTGGCTTGAATAGGTTTATTTTTGGTAAAGCATATCCAAGTTTTCAAATTAACCCCAAAATCAAGTGTGATCAAAAGTTACATATTAGCGGCGAGTAAGTTTCACAAATAATCATATAACTATGACTCTTTTTTCACTAAAGTCATATAACTTTGTTTTCTCACAACTTTCACTATCTAATGCGTAATACAACGGTGTATACAAATGATAAAATCTGTATCGACTGTATTCGTTCGTCCAACGAATACAACTTTTTCAAATACAGAAATACAGAAAAATAAAATGCTTTGGTTGAGAGTCGAACGCAAAACTTTCGCTAATTAAGCAGGCGCTCTAACCAACTAAGCTACGAGAACTTGTTACTCATTTCAGTTCGCAACAATTAATCTCTTGTTTTATGGATTTGCTATAAAATTTAAATATAGCTACGAGTGATAAATTTGCTTGAGGTATAGCTACGAATGGTAAATATAATGTATATGTTTGACGTGTCGCGTAATATTTCCAATAAAACAATCATGGAATAAGAAAAATCTACTAAAAAATTTGTATTTTCGGGTTATTGTGATTTTGGTGTGAGTTAATTTTATGATTTTTGTGTCAGAAAATATAATTATATGAACCGTACCAGCTCCAAAGCTTTAAAAAAAATCATATTTAAGGAGTCCAAATATGAACGTTTAAATATGTAATTCTAAATCTTGCAAATTAATATCTTATTAATTGTAATCGATCTAACTTCCGTAATCCATCCCTACTCCTTGTAGAATTAGGTTTAGAATTCTAATTTCCTTTTTAAACATGTCCAAATATTTCTTTTTAATAAAAAAAAATAGCCATAACTTGTTTCTACCTATAACACTACATGAAAAGGAACACATAATCCTACTCCATCACTTTAAAAGTTAAAAGCCAAATCCCACTAAATTTTTGGAAGTTATTAACCATATCAAGGTAGGTTTTCTTCATATCTATTTATACGGCCGTTCTACACCAATATTAGGAAATTTGAGTTTGAATTATTAGTATGAAACGTCTCCGCAGATTGTCTAATAATCGTGTTGTGGAGTTTTGTGAGGATATCATAATTAACATATTGCATTGTTTGCCCTCAAAATCTCTGGCAAGGTTTAATTGTGTATCTAAGGATTGGCATAAGTACATTGCTGATTCATCTCTGTCTTATAGTTGCCGTTTTCGGCGATGGAGACCTCAACCAAATCTAATTGGATTCTTTTACCAATCTTGGGAAACCCCTAAACGTTCCCAAATTCGTTTCTTCTTCTCATCAAATGAAGTGAATAATATTGATGGTAGTAGTTTGGATGAGTCAGTCAATTCTCTTGGCAGGAAGAGAGTGTATATTGTCGCATCATCCAACGGTTTTCTTCTTTGCAATGACCTTACAGGGGTTTATTATGTTTATAATCCTGCCACGAGGCAGAGTTTGGCTCTCCCAAAAACTCAAATCGACATGACGGACCCATTTGTTGGATTTATTTGTAAGGTAGATGACCCAAATAAAGATGTCATCTCCTTTACCATAGTTCGCTATGTGATGCCTCTTGTTTGGGAGTTTCTGTCCACTATAACTATTGAAACTTTCTCTTCTGAGACTAATGTGTGGACTGCTAATATTAAAATTTTTGAACCTATTGGACTGTGGCTGCCGATATTGGATAAGAAATCGTCATCAACTTGTGGCGCCATCGATGGAGTATTATTCTGGTGGCTTGAGAATGGACGACACATCACTGCTTATGATAGTGTCGACAAGAGTTTCTGGGCTTTGGAATTGCCTAATGATGAAGAGATGGTGCCCAGACGCAGTTGTTATCTTGGAATATCGAGTGGGGCTTTATATTTTGCATTGAATCTTGGGGAAGCGATCACTGTGTGGCGCCTAGAGAGCAATATTCGTAGTCGAGATGCAGTGTGGGTTAGGATTTATAAGGCAAATGTGGTCAGTACAATTCTACAATGTCCAGAGGCTTATGGACTTGGCGTCAACGCTCTTAGTTTAAAGGAATTTGGTATAGTAGGCTCTATTGGTATTAAGGTGCAGAGCATGGTTATTCATCCTGCTATTCCGCACATTTTCTATTTGGATGTAAGAGGTAAGGTTATTTCTTATGACTTGGAAACAGATATTGCAGAATTTGTGCATGATTTTGGAGAATATTGGTGGAGAACACAACACTTCAAATTATTTGCTTATGAGTGGCATCAATGGCCACGTCTTCTATAGGTTATTAAGTGGTGTTAGCTAAAGGAGAACTTTCATAAATGACTATTATTTGGAGGCTTATTGTTGGGCATAGCTATAATTTAGCTAATTATATTTTTTAGCTATTAATTGTTTGCTATGGAATGTATGACGTTCTATTCAATTCTGTTGTATTCATTATTAACTATTTTACATTCAAACAACAAAAAATCACAAAAGTAGTGATATTCAGCTGTATTCAGTTAAGTGTATTCATCTGCTTTTTCACTATATTCAATTTATTATAATTAATTTGGTTGTATCCAAACAACAAAGATTCAAATTAGACGAAGACGAGGAGTTGGGGCTTCTTTTAAGTTGGACCATAGTGTCACGATCCAAATTTCCCACCGTCGGGATCGTGATGGCGCCTAACATTGAACCAGCTAGGCAAGCCAACGTTACTGATTCTTTTACCTTATTACTTTTATCTTTAAGAATTTACCAAATTAATGCAAGTAAACAGCGGAATTAGAAATGCAGAAGAATAGAATTTTAACAGTTTAACTAATACTAATACGAAACCCATAATAATAATACTTCACCCAGAACTGGTGTCACAATCTCACGGACTATCTACGAATACTACAAATAGGGTCTGAACAAAGAAAATACATGTATGTCTCTGAAATAGATAAGAATAGAAAGAAACAAGATAGAAGGGGGCGCCAAGGCCTGCGGACGCCTGCATGACTACCTCGGGTCTCCGCTGGACTGAAGGCAGGAACCTCTAACTATGGTACGTATGCTCTAGTATGCTCCAGTACCGGGATCTGCACAAAAGAGTGCAGAGTGCAGTATCAGTACAACCGACCCCATGTACTGAGTAAGTGTCGAGCCTAACCTCGGTGAAGTAGTGACGAGGCTAGGACACAACAAACAACATAACCCGCAGCTAAACAATATCTAACAGAGTAACAGCAATATAAGCTAATCAGAAAGTAACGGGGAGGGTAACATGCTATGGGGGATACCAACATAAGGGAACACAGAAATAACGGAATGAAACAATTAAGGCACTTGAACCAATAGCAACAAGAAATCATATCCACAGACAATCAATGCACGACATCACCCTTCGTGCTTTTACTCTCAATCCTCACCATGCAATCAATAATGAAAATGTGCACGGCATCACCCTTCGTGCTTTATCACTCATCGTCACCATAGGAATATTAGAAATGTGCACGGCATCACCCTTCGTGCTTTATCTCTCTTCCTCACCATATGCATCAATATCAATGTAAATGTGCACGACATCACCCTTCGTGCTTTATCACTCTTTTCTCACAATATGCATAAGTATGAATGTGCACGGCATCACCATTCCTGCTTTATCACTCTTTCCTCACCCAAACAGTGGTAACAACAATATCCCGGCAAGGGAATCAACAGTAAGAATAAATACATCCCGGCAAGGGAATCATCAATAAGAATTAAATACGTCTCGACAAGGGATTCACCTATAACAAATCTTGTTCCAGCAATTAACTTCACAAATGAACCTCAACTGGAGCCAATGCTCAACAATAGGCAAATACCAAGAAAATGATCATAAGTCTTACTCAACACGGATAATCAACAATTTAGGCATTTATAGAACTTATTAAGAATCACAACGATCACAATTTAGGAATACGGGCATGCTTGACAGCAACGTTTAGATACTCGTCATCACACCTATACATCGTACACAACACTAGCACCTAGCAAATAAAACACAACTCCTGTTCCCTCAAGCTAAGGTTAGACCAAACACTTACATTGATTCCACGGCCACAAATCAAGCCTCAACTATTACTTTCCCTCTAGATTTAACCTCCAAATCACTTGTATCTAGTCATAATTAGTTTAATAACATCAATAAATACTAAAGAACTCACACCAATGCTTAATTATAGTTTTTCCGACAATTTTCCCAAAAACCAAAAATCGACCTCGGGCCTGCTTGGTCAAAATCCGAAATTCGGACCAAAACCCGATTACCCATTCACCCTAAGCCCGGATATGCAATTGGTTTTGGAATCCGACCTCAATTGAGGTCTAAATCCTCAAATTTCGAAATTCTCAATTTTCACCCAAAAACCCCCAAATTCCCATGAAAATCCCTAGTTTTTGTGATGAAATCTTGTAAAAAGATGATGTAGATTGAAAGAAATGAGTTAAAAGTTGTTTACCTATGATTTGGGGAAGAATCTTTCTTTGGAAAATCGCCCAAGAGAGCTTAGGGTTTGAAAGAGTTTGAAAAATGAAGAAAATCCCGTCTAAATTAGAATTTACCCAGTCGCACTTATTGCATTTGCGATGCCAGGTTCGCAAATGCGGCCAAGGCTTTGCAATTGAGAAGGTTGGCCTGGCTTGCTTACTTCGCAAACGCGTCCGGACTGCGCACGCAAATCAAGGAGAAGGAAAATGAGGTCATGAAGGCCTCAGAACCCGGGATTGGGTTCTAAAACACGAGATGACCTTTTGGGTCATCACATTCTCCACCTCTAAAATAACCGTTCGTCCTCGAATGGACATAGAAAAGTACTTGAGTCGGGGAAAAGATGGGGATATCGGCTCCGCATATCGGACTCGGACTCCCAGGTCGCTGCCTCAATAGGCTGACCTCTCCACTGCACACGAACTGAAGGGAACTTCTTCGATCTCAACTGACAAACCTGCCAGTCTAAAATGGCCATCGGCTCCTCCTCATAGGTCAAGTCCTTGTCCAACTGGACAGTGCTGAAGTCTAACACGTGGGATGGATCACCGTGATACTTCCGAAGCATGGACACATGGAACACTGGATGCACAGTTGATAAGCTCGGCGGCAACGCAAGTCTGTAAGCCACCTCTCCCACTCGGTCAAGAATCTCAAAAGGACCGATGAACCTAGGTCTTAGCTTGCCCTTCTTCCCGAATCTCATCACGCCCTTCATGGGCGACACCCGAAGCAACACTCGCTTTCCGACAATGAATGCCACATCACGGAAGCCTATCCTGAATGATGTTAACCTTATCCAAGGCATCCTGAAATAAATCTGTACCTAACAACCGAGCCTCTCCCGGCTCAAACCACCCAACCGACGACCGACACCGTCTACCATATAATGCCTCATAGGGAGCCATTTGGATGCTCGATGGTAACTGTTGTTGTAGGCAAACTCTGCTAATGGCAAGAACTGATCCCAAGAACCTCCAAAATCAATAACACATGCTCGGAGCATATCCTCCAAAATCTGAATAGTACGCTAGGACTGCCCGTGCGCATGAGGATGAAATGTTGTGCTCAACTCGATCCGCGTACCCAACTCACGCTGTGCCCTCCAGAAATACGAGGTAAACTGCATACCTCGGTCAGAAATGATAGATACGGGCACACCATGAAGACGAACATTCTCCCGGATATATATCTCAGCCAACCGCTCCGAAGAATAGGAAACCGCCACAGGAATGAAATGCGCTGACTTGGTCAGCCTATCCACAATGACCCATACTGCGTCGAACTTCCTCTGAGTCTGTGGGTGTCCAACAATGAAGTCCATGGTGATACGCTCCCACTTCCAATCAGGAATCTCAATCTTCTGAAACAAACCACCAGTTCGCTGATGCTCGTACTTTACCTGCTGACAGTTCAAACACCGAGATATATACGCAACAATATCTTTCTTCATCCTCATCCACCAGTAATGTTGCCGCAAGTCCTGATATATCTTAGCGGCACCCGGATGAACAGAATAACGGGAACTATGGGCATCCTCTAGAATCAACTCACGAAGTCCATCCACATTAGGCACACAAACACGACCCTGCATCCTCAAAACTCCATCATCTCCAACTGTAACCTGCTTGGCACCTCCGTGCCAAACTGTGTCTCTACGGACAAGAAAATGAGGATCATCATACTGTCGATCTCGGATACACTCAAATAATGAAGAACGAGCGACTGTGCAAACTAGGACACGGCTGGGCTCGGAAACATCCAACCTCACGAATTGATTGGCTAAAGCCTGAACATCCAAAGCAAGCGGCCTCTCACCGACCGGAATATACGCAAGGCTGCCCATACTGACTGACTTCCTACTTAAAGCATCGGCCACTACATTGGCCTTCCCCGGATGATACAAGATGGTGATATCATAGTCTTTCAACAGCTCCAACCACCTCCTCTGCCTCAAATTTAGCTCCCTCTACTTGAATAAGTATTGCAAACTCTTGTGATTCATGAACACCTCACATGACACATCGTATAAATAATGCCTCCAAATCTTCAGCGCGTAAACAATGTCTGCTAGCTCCAAATCTTAAACTGGATAATTCTTCTCGTGAATCTTCAACTCCCGCGAAGCATATGCAATAACCTTGCCATTCTGCATCAACACCGTACCAAGTCCAATACGAGATGCATCACAATATATTGTATATGGCCCTGAACCTGTGGGCAAAACCAACACCGGCGCCGTAGTTAAAGCTGTCTTGAGCTTCTGAAAGCTCGCCTCACACTGGTCCGACCAACTGAACTGGGCACCCTTCTGGGTCAACCTGGTCATCGGGGCTGCAATGGATGAAAACCCCTCCATAAACCGACAGTAATAACCCGCCAAACCCAAGAAACTTCGGATCTCTGTAGCTGATGATGGTCTAGGCCACTCCTTGACTGCCTCAATCTTCTTAGGATCCATCTGAATACCCTCTATTGATACAACGTGACCCAGGAATGCTATTGAACTCAACTAGAACTCACACTTCGAAAACTTAACATACAACTGACTGTCCCTCAAAGTCTAAAGAACGACTCGAAGGTGCTGCTCGTGCTCCTCCCGGCTGCGGGAATAGATCAAAATATCATCAATGAAGACAATCACGAAGGAATCCAAATAAGGCTTAAACACCGGTTCATCAAATCCATAAAAGTTGTTGGGGCATTGGTCATCCCGAACAACATCACTAAGAACTCATAATGCCCGTATCGAGTGCGGAAAGCTGTCTTAGGGACATCGGATGCCCTAATCCTCAACTGATGGTAGCCAGATCTCAAATTAATCTTCAAAAATACCTTGGCAGCCTGAAGCTGATCGAACAAATCATCAATCCTCGGCAATGGATACTTGTTCTTGATGGTGACTTTTTTCAATTGCCGATAATCTATGCACATCCTCATCGACCCATCCTTCTTCTTAACAAACAGCACCGGCTCACCCCAAGATGAGACACTCGGTCTAATAAAGCCTTTATCCAGCAAGTCCTGCAACTGTTCTTTTAATTCTTTCAACTCTGGCGGGGCCAGATGATATGGCGGAATAGAAATGGGCTGAGTGCCCGGAGCCAAGTAAATGCAAAAGTCAATGTCCCTGTCGGGTGGCATCCCCGGTAGGTCTGAAGGAAATACCTCTGGAAACTCACGAACAACGGGCACAAAATCCATAGAAGGAACCTCAACACTAGAATCACAAACATACACCAAATAGGCCAAACATCCCCTATCAACCATACGCCGAACCTTCATATTTGAGATAACCTTGCTGGTACAATGACCAATAGTCCCTCTCTACTCCAAACGAGGCAACCCCGGCAACGCTAAGGTCACGGTCTTGGCATGACAGTCCAATATAGCATGATAATGGGATGGCCAATCCATCCCCAGAATGATATCGAAATCCACATGTCGAGAAGTAGGAGATCTACGCTAGTCTCAAGACCCTCAATAACAACCACATATGAACGATAGACACGATCTACCACAATAGAATCACCCACCGGTGTAGACACATATACAGGAGCACTTAAAGAATCACGAGGCACAACCAGATAACGGGCAGAATAAGATGATACACAAGAATATATGGACCCTGGATCAAATAGAACTGAGGCATCTCTACTGCAAACTGAAACTGTACCTGTGATAACTGCATCGGAGGCCTCAGCCTCAGGTCTGGCTGGAATAGTATAACACCAGCCCACCACTCTGAACTACATCCCTAGGACGGCCTCCTGCTGGCTGGCCTCCACCTCTAGCTGCCTGGCCTCTACCTCTAATGGCCTGACCTCCACCTCTAACACCTCGACCCCTACCTCTAGCTGGTTGAGCGGGCGGTGGAACACCCGGTATTGGAACCATAGCACGATAACCCTGGTGCTAAGAAATGCTCGAGGCTTGAGGGCAAAACCTAGCAATGTCCCTCGTATCACCGCAAGTATAGCAAGACTTCGGCTGCTGAGACTGCTGACCCTAAAACTGACCCTGACGGCCTCGATAACCACCCTAAAAACTCTGGAGCGGAGGTGCACTGATAGGAGCTGATGGTGCACTGTAGGGCAACTGATCAGAATACTGCATATGAGAACCACGGCCACTCAGAGCACCGGGAGAAGCCTCAAGTGCTGACTGAAACGGCCTAGGAGGATGGCCTGTACCAAAATAATCCCTGCCTCCAGACGAGCGACCACTGAATCTGCCAGAATGACAAGGCCTCTCCTCAAGTACTTACCTGAAGAGACTTCCTGATACTAATATGTAGAATCCATATGATATAGAAATGCCACAAGTCTTGACACCGTCCAATGTAAACCTCATTTTCTAGCCATTTACACATACTGAAGATCCCGATTGTTACATATAAATCTTGAATCCATTAGAACCATTCTCGAGAGTCATCCACTCTACTCAGGTCTCATTTAACTGATCAAGTGAACCAAGTGACCTGTGTTCCATTAGTACAGCAACACCTAAGTAACCTATTCTTCTAAGCCACCGAGCGATTTCCTACTCCATACACATTACATCCCTTACAAATAATAACTAAATCATCCAATGTTTCTGATATACCCATAAAGCATAACACAACCCTCATCCAAAATTTCCTTTACTCAAGTCATCGTTGATCTCAACCTCTGTAGGCCATAACTGGTTCACCGGTATACCTCAAACTGAAACCAATGCAACACATACCGTGCAATCAACTGATCAGTAGCAGACTCCCCCATTTGGCCATAGATCAAAACACACAATAACTCACGATGCCCATACTCTATTACTGCCATAATACCATAGTGAGACTCAACTAGATCCTCTCGTAAGCTCATGCAACACAAACCACCTAGTATTTTAAATCATCTGCAAATCTCGCGTTCACCCTCGTAACAAACAAGCCCATTCTCATAAGCGATCCAAACTCAAATTGTACTATATATGATTCACTGGTAAAAGAGGACTCCCATCAACCAACATAGGGATCACACAAACCTCAGAACACCCCGCAGGAGATAACCCACCTGCTTAGCCTTAAACTGATATCTCTCTATATTCTTCCATAATCAGAACTATTACACAATCACTTAATCCCCCTGAGTCTGAACTCATAACACACGTGAAGATCTACTCCACTCCACAACTAAACTACACGAGAGGTCCTTCAACACACCCATAGCTCGAGGCCATACGCCAACTCAAGACAGAAGTCAAACACCCAATAGTCCTTGATACATCGTCAGTAAACTCTTCTTGTCACATTCGATCAGTCTGAACACATCTCACAATCAAATCATACTCACCCCATAGTCATCCAGTCACAAATCCCACTAATAAGGACACAAACGGTCATATAAGTCCCTATTGCACGTGCTCACACAATCGAAATCTCAGTACTCAAGCCACAGACAAAACCCGGCCTCAAGTCCTCCAAACTGGCCCATCATTAACATGCCAAAATCACATCTCGCACCTCAACCATGGAACTCACAAGCCGTCGATGCACAACTGATACCGAGCATCAATGTGCGCATACGAATGCGTGGAAGGAATTCAAGGAGTGACGCTTCAAACTGAATCAATGTCGCACGATAAGAATTCAAGAATGTGGAATTTCCTAAAGGTTTTGCAGCCTCTCGAAGATAAGTACAGACGTCTCTGTACCGATCCGCGAGACTCTACTAAACCTGCTCATGACTCGTGAGACCTATGTAACCTAGGCTCTGATACCAACTTGTCACGACCCAAAAACTAACCCTATCGTGATGGCGTCTATCGTGGTACTAGGCAAGCCGACACATTATCCAAACAAATCGATATTTCCATTTCAAATATAATTTCCAAGCAATTTAATATAAAACCTTCATAAAGGAGTTCAAAAAACAAAACAAAAGTGCGGAAAGAAAGCCCGACATCGGGGTATCACTAGTCATGAGCATCAACTACAACCGTCTGACAATACCAAGACTAACATAGTCTGAAAATAACTGAATACAACTAAGGGAAGATAAAGAGGGAGGAAAGTAGGGTTGCGATCGCTAGACAGCTACCTTGCTAACTCCGATGGATCTGCAACTGAATAATCAATACCTACTACCGGGTCCAGAAATACCTGGATCTGCACACAAAGTGCAGGGAGTAACGTGAGTATGCCAACTCAGTAAGTAACCAAAGTAAATAAAGGCTGAGAAGCAATGACGGGCAATAAAACATATAAAGTTCATATCATGAAATCTCAGTAAAATGCAACAGGCTTTAAAAGCACAGTTTGAATCAAATCATTTCATTTAAAACTCAGTTCCAGTAAAATCATTTAAAGATATTTTTCAACAGTTATCAAACAGAGGCTTAGTGCAACAGTGAGCAAAATGATGAAATCGTAAACAGCCCCTCGGGCAAAACATCACTCATGTACATCCCCACGGGCAAACCTCACAGCCCCTCGGGCAAACATAAATCATAAACAGCCCCTCGGGCAAACATGAATCATAACAGCCCCTCGTGCAAACCATACCATCACTTATATACAGCCCCTCGGGCAAACCTCACAATCACTCGTAAACAACCCCTCGAGCATAACATCACTCAAAATCAGGGTACATGCGGTAACTGGGGTGTGCAGTCTCCGGAGGGGCTCCTACAGCCAAGCGCTATAACAAGCCACCTCGTGGCATAAATCAATCAGGCCCTCGGCCTCTCTCAATCATGAATCAGTAACAACATGTTGTGGCGTGCAGTCCGATCCCATAAATATCCTTACAAATCAGGCCCTCGGCCTCACTCAGTCATAAACCTCTCAAGCCACTAGGCTATCAGTAAAAATAGGGTACTCAGCCCAGAACAATATTTTATATGCATCAAAACAGAGTAATAAAGACTGGGTTATGAAATCAATACGTATAACATGACTGAGTATAGATTTTCAACCAAAAATAGTGAGAGGATAGTATGAAAAAGGCCCCTAAGGGTCCAAACAGCTCTGGCACAAGGCCCAAATATGGCATTCAGCCCAATTTACAAAAACTCTTTCTAAAACATATATGTATCATATAGTTTCAACCAAATACGCAACTATTAGTTGCTACAGGACGGACCAAATCACAATCTCTAACGGTGCACGCCCACACGCCCGTCACCTAGCATGTGCGTCACCTCAAAAATAGTAAAACGATACGAAATCTGGGGTTTCATACCCTCGGGACTAGATTTACAATCGTTACTTACCTCAAACCGATCAAAATCCTACTCTGCGATGCTTTTGCCTCTCGAACCGGCCTCCAAATGCCTTGAATCTAGCCACAAAACAATTCGATACAATCAACACGATCTACTCTTTCTAAAACATATAAGTATCATATAGTTTCAACCAAATACGCAACTATTAGTTGCTACTGGACGGACCAAGTCACAATCCCTAACGGTGCACGCCCACACGCCCGTCACCTAGCATGTGCGTCACCTCAAAAACAGTAAAACGATACGAAATCTGGGGTTTCATATCCTCAGGACTAGATTTACAATCGTTACTTACCTCAAATCGATCAAAATCCTACTCCACGGTGCTCTTGCCTCTCGAACCGGCCTCCAAATGCCTCGAATCTAGCCATAAATAATTCGATACAATCAACACGATCAAAACGTTACTTACCTCAAACCGATCAAAATTCTACTCCGCGATGCTCTTGCCTCTCGAACCGGCCTCCAAATGCCTCGAATCTAGCCATAAACAATTCGATACAATCAACACGAGCTGAAGGAATCAATCCCATAAGAAAATGCTAAGTTTTAGGTCAAAGGTCAAAAAGTCAACTCAAAAGCCGGGCCCCGGGCCCACGTCTCGAAATTCGACAAAGTCACAAAATCCGACAATCCACTCGATTATGAGACAAACCATACTAGTTTCACTCAGATTCAACTTCAAATCGACATTCAAATCCCAAAAATTCATTTTATGAAGTATCTAATATTTTTCCCAAATTTCCAACTCAAAGTACTAATTAAATGATGAAATCATTGATATATTCATGTATATTAATCAAATTCGAGTTATCACTTACCCTGATAAGTTTCTTGAAAAACCCACGAAAAATCGCCACAAATCGAGCTCCTTAGGTCCAAAATGTGAAATAATGCCCTAAACCCCGTTTATATAGTGCACCCTCCGATCTCCACTATGCGGTCTGCAAAATTCCAAGCACGGCCGCGCCTCCCAGCTCATGCGGTCGCGAAAAAATGGTGCGGCCGCACTTTTGGTGGCTGCACTGTCAGGCTTTAGTATTTTGGTCATAACTTTCTCTACTAATGTCCAAATGATGATTTCTATACCTTTCTGGAAACTAGACACAAAGGGCTACAACTTTTGTTTTTCAATAATCTCAAAATTCCCTGTAGATCAAAAGATATTGTCTTGCGAAGTTGGACCAGCAGATCTGTAGAACTTCCCTGGAGCGCCACCGCAACCAAAATTATGCGGTCCGCCCCCCCCCCCCCCCCCCCCTTCCACGGTCCCCGAAATTTTGACCAGGTCCGCATTTTCAAGGCACCAGAACAATATCAGAGTTTCGGAAATGTCCGGACTCGCTCAAAACTCACCCGAAACACGTCCAAGGCCTCCGAAACCTCAACCAAAGGCACCAACAAGTTATTTATATCAATATACGAACTTGGTCGAACCCTCAGAACTCTCAAAATACCAAATTAACCTCAGACTCAAGTCTAAGAAATTTTAAACTTCCAAGTTCCACAAACGACGCCGAAACCTACCAAACCTCGTCCGAATAACCTCAAATTTTGCACACACGTCAGAAATGACACTACGAACCTACTCCAACTCTCGGAATTCCATTCCGACTCCGATATCAAATTTTTCATTGCCGCCAGGAATCACCAAATTTTCAATTTCGCCAATTCAAGCCTAATTCTACCACGGACCTCCAAACTACATTTCGGACGCGCTCCTAAGTCCAAAATCACCTAACGAAGCTAGCGGAACCATCGAAATTCACATCCTAGATCGAATACTAAAAAGTCAAAACTTGGTCAAACCTTTCAAATTTAAAGCTTCTAGCTGAGAATCATTCTTCCAAATCAAAATCCGGATAACCTGAAAACTAAAACCAATGATTCATATAAGTCATAATACATCATACAGAGATACTCATGCCCTCAAACAACCGAGCGAAGTGCAATTTCTCAAAACGACCGGTCGGGTCGTTACATATCTCCCCCTTCAAAATCACGTTTTAGGATGTATTTATAGTGACTAAGGTTCGTATGGGGTGGATTTTCCTTCTCCTATTTCGGATTGGAGAAACTGGTTAATTTTTTCTGCTCTGGTCCCAGTCTGGCGAAGTGAACCTCGCTTCGCTGTCCGGAATTTTATTCTGGTTTCTTCTGCTCCGGTCCCGGTCTAGCGAAGTGAACCTCGATTCGCTGTCCGGGACTTTTCTCTTCAGCTCTTTTTCACCAATTTTTCCTCATTTGATCCTTTTCCGTGCAAGTTTATTCCTACACATAAGAAACACGTAATGAGCATATTTCACTTCAAAAACTATGTGATCTTCCATAAGAAATAATATATAAACATACTCAAAAATATACATTTTTCATCATTTATCATACTGATTTTAGTGATATAAAAAATAATTTTGTGACTTTATTGATACAATGGATACACTTACTGACTTTAATAATATATAAGAAATAGTTTTGTGACGTTACAGATACACCAAGTAAAAATCACTCACTTTAATGATACAAAAATATAATTTTGTGATGTTACATTTACACCAAGTAAAAATCACTATGCTTTAAAGATATAAAAAATAATTTTGTGACTTTATTAGTATAACAGGTATAATCACGTAAAAAATTAACTCTAATATAACATTGTATGGGTCAGAATCCGACCCCACGTTAATTAACGAAGCTAATCCCGTCTTAAGCTAATTCATGATTAATTAGTGGTACGATCACTCAGAATTAACGATACTCAACCCTCATCTGATTCGATCAACAAGGCCACGGCCCATCCGTCATCATGAAGGCAAAACCTCAACGTGGTCACGGCCACTTACTGTATGGGTCAGAATCCGACCCCACGATAATTAACGAAGCTAATCCCGTCTTAAGTTAATTCATGATTAATTAGTGGTACGACCACTCAGAATTAACGATACTCAACCCTCATCTGATTCGATCAACAAGGCCACGGCCCATCCGTCATCATGAAGGCAAAACCCCAACGTGGTCACGGCCACTTATTGCCAGCTCACGAAGCTCACAGCTATAAATACCAAGAGAGGGAACCATATTAAAGGGGGCTCCTTCTTGGTCACGATCCAGAAAGAAGAGAAAAAACACAATGATACCCATATTATGAGAGAGTAGAACACCATTGTAAGGCTCTGAACCTCTCCATGGAGAGGCAGGCCAAATCCACATTATCAATAAAGGATTTTAATGTTTCTCCTCCTAACTCTGAGTACTTATTTTCGTTTCCTTCATTTGGTCCAATGGATTATTACGTTTTGCTATGATTTTTTCGTGATTTAATTATGTTATTTTATACTCATAAGGTATGTGATAACTTTTGAGCAAACAATTTGGCGCCGTCTGTGGGGATTTCCTAGCAAAATCGTGTAGTTCTTCCCTGGACCAAAAAGGAAGAAACGCCAGAAAAGAAAAAACAAAAGCAACCCAGCTCAAATAAACCAAGCGGCATGTCGGACAAGGGGAACTCGAAGATCTCAAATCAAGATCCAAGTCCTCTCTCTCTGATCTCGGATAGTGCAAAGAAGAAGCCCCTCCTAAGGGAAGATCTCTGTAAGGCATCTCCCGCATCCCTGATACGAGCTCCGGCCAGAAACCGGCATGGAGATATCTCGAGCCGAAAGTCGCCTCAAGACAGCCTATATACCCTGGTTGGGAAGACAACGGGTAAGCCGCTCAAGGTCTCTAATCAAAACCGAGCTTCAGCACTCAATACCCACAATATTGGACTCAGGCCATGAGCCTTCGCCATCAAAATCAACTAAGTTCAACAACAGTTGAACTGGGACTCAGGCCATGAGCCTTCGCCATCAAAATCAACTAAGTTCAACAACAGTTGAACTGGGACTCAGGCCATGAGCCTTCGCCATCAAAATTGACAAAGTTCAACAACAGTTGAACTGGGACTCAGGCCATGCGCCTTTGCCAGTAAGTTTAACTACGGTTGAACCAAGACTAAGGCTATGCACCTTCGCCAGTAAGTTCAACTACGGTTGAACCAAGACTCGGGCTATGCGCCTTCGCCAGTAAGTTCAACTGCGGTTGAACCAAGACTCAGGCTATGCGCCTTCACCATCAAAATTGACAGAGTTCAACAACAGTTGAACCGGGACTCAGGCCATGAGCCTTCGCCATCAAGATCGACAAAGTTCAACAACAGTTGAACTGGGACTCAGGCTATGCGCCTTCGCCATTAAATCAAGGCTATGCGCCTTCGCCATTAAATCAAGGCTATGCGCCTTCGCCAAGAAATTCAAATACAGTTGAACCATGACTCAGGCCGTGAGCCTTCGCCATCAAAATCGATTAAGTTCAACAACAGTTGAACTGGGACTCAGGCCATGCGCCTTCGCCATAAAATCAGGCTATGCGCCATCGCCATTAAATCAAGGTCATGCGCCTTTGCCAGTAAGTTCGATTATGGTTGAACCAAGACTCAGGCTATGCGCCTTCGTCATTAAATCAAGGCTATGAGCCTTCGCCAAGAAGTTCAACTACGGTTGAACCAAGACTCAGGCTATGTGCCTTCGTCATTAAATCAAGGCTATGCGCCTTCGCCAAGAAGTTCAACTACGGTTGAACCAAGACTCAAGCTAAGCGCCTTCGTCATTAAATCAAGGCTATGCGCCTTCGCCAAGAAGTTCAACTACGGTTGAACCAAGACTCAGGCTAAGAGCCTTCGTCATTAAATCAAGGCTATGTGCCTTCGCCAAGAAGTTCAACTACGGTTGAACCAAGACTCAGGCTATGCGCCTTCGCCATTAAATCACTCAGGCTATGCGCCTTCGCCAAGAAGTTCAAATACAGTTGAACCAAGACTCAGGCTAAGTTCAACAACAGTTGATCCTCGCCATCAAATGACAAAGTTCAACAACAGTTGAACTGGGACTCAGGCTATGCGCCTTCGCCATCAAAATTGACAAAGTTCAACAACAGTTGAACTGGGACTCGACCTCGCTTGAACCATAAGGCTAGACGCCTTCGTCCTCAAATCTAACAAGTTCAACCACAGTTGAACCAGGACTCGAACTAAAATTAGGAACACGTAAAGTCCGGCCCCGGTCAAACTACAAGGCCGCATTTTTTATCATCACGGTCGGTCGAAGAAGAAAAGTCGTCAACAATCAAAAACTAACCTGCCTACCAAAGTCAAACTCAAAAAACCACAGTCGGTACGGGCCTCACGAGCCTTTTGACGCGCTCCCTCGAAAGCAGCTCGCGACTTCACCCTCCAACGCAATGCTCTCCACCTCCAACAAATAAGACTGCAAAGCAAAGACAACGATTAAGATAAAGAACAAACTAAGACGAAGAGGCCTACGGCCATGCCCACAAAGGGAATTCGACGATTAAGAAACTTACATGCATGATTCCAAGCCTCTGGGAACCCAGTAGAGCATGCCACTAAATGTTCAGTCCTGATGTAGAAGAAGTGCTCGAAAGGGCGAGGGTCGACCTTATCATCCAGTTTCACAGTCAGGCCCCTCGTCCCGCGAGGGCACGCTCGAATCATGGTACCACGAACTCTCTAGGGAGCGTAGAGGCTAAGAACATGCTGCAGCGTGACCTCCCTACCGGCCAGTTCTGCATATTTGATAAGCATTGCTAATAATTTGTAAAGAGAAGGAGCAAGCTGACCCGGGCATACCCCGTAATAATGACAGAAATCAACCACTAGCATTGGGAGCGGGAGCTTAAACCCCAACTTGAAGGGATAGACGTAAAAGACGCAGTATCCCCTGCGGTCGGTGTGGACCCTCTCCTCGCTTCTAGCGAGAACGACGTCAGCATAGCTGGGGATGACCCCCTGTCCCCGTAGTTGGACATCCCAATCTCCCCCATAAACGGTGCTTCATCTACCTGATCCCCCCCACCATCGGTGGTGAAATCGGTCATCGGACCTCCGGACAGTATCTCGTCAACCGATGGGGCTTCATCGGTCTCCACCAGTTCTGCACCGCCCATTGCCGGAGATGGCCCTTCGGTCACCGGAGAGTTAACCGGAAGATCCATCGGAAGAACGTTTTGGGGAGAACTGCCTGCCATTGTTGATTCAATAACGAGAAAGAAACAAAGTTTGAGGGACAAAGACGGAAGTTATATCAATCGAAGAACAAAGATGAAGGTGAATTAGCAGGAAGAAAAGCTTCTTCAGAATCTCTCTCAGACAAACAGTGATTATAAAAAAATGAATGGGTCAGCCCTTATTTATAAGCAACACAAGTGGCTTTCACAAGCCCCAATAGCCTTCATTAACTACATGACCAACTGCAAACTGATTCGGTTCTGCAGAAACGCGTGTCGTTATGACAGGCTCCGTGAAGAGGCTTTTCCGTCACCAACCGGCGTCTCACCTGCGAAATGGTCGCAACGACACATGAACGCCGAGAGGATGTTCCGTGCGCCTTCAGAATGACGAACGTCGCCAAACACGTATCCAGCGTACCCCTACTCCCTTCGGCTGCACAACATATGACCCGTTCACCATGGTCGACGGTTATGCTCCCAAACAAACGTAAGGATCAGAGCACAACAAAGCTCGACCTCACTCGAATTAAGTTAAAGGGTTAAGCACCCTCGCCATGGAGGAGAGTTCGACCTCGATCGAACGACGACTTGATAGCGCAATAACAAAACACTAACACTCTACAAGGCTAAGGGCCATCGCCAAAGGGAATTCGGCCTCGACCGAAGCGACGGTCGACCTCCCTATCCGAGTTTTTCAAACTACAGTCGATGAAATCCGCTCATTGAGCTCGACCATGGCACGACCTCAATAAGCGGAGGGACTAACTGTATGGGTCAGAATCCGACCCCACGATAATTAACGAAGCTAATCCCGTCTTAAGCTAATTCATGATTAATTAGTGGTACGACCACTCAGAATTAACGATACTCAACCCTCATCTGATTCGATCAACAAGGCCACGGCCCATCCGTCATCATGAAGGCAAAACCCCAACGTGGTCACGGCCACTTATTGCCAGCTCACGAAGCTCACAGCTATAAATACCAAGAGAGGGAACCATATTAAAGGGGGCTCCTTCTTGGTCACGATCCAGAAAGAAGAGAAAAAACACAATGATACCCATATTATGAGAGAGTAGAACACCATTGTAAGGCTCTGAACCTCTCCATGGAGAGGCAGGCCAAATCCACATTATCAATAAAGGATTTTAATGTTTCTCCTCCTAACTCTGAGTACTTATTTTCGTTTCCTTCATTTGGTCCAATAGATTATTACGTTTTGCTATGATTTTCCCGTGATTTAATTATGTTGTTTTATACTCATAAGGTATGTGATAACTTTTGATCAAACAAACATATTACTCAACTTCGAAGTCTACATACTTACTTAACATAAACAGAGTAGAAGGAGAAAGAAGTTAGTGTAAGAATAGTCTAATTAATCCTACTATTTTTGGAAGTAGTATTAACCAATTACTTCGGTTTTCTTTACATCTATTTATACCCTTCTTTTCTTTAGGGTATTGTGCGGCTCCGATTCCGACAAAAATTTGTAGTCGTTTGTCAGTAAATTATCTCTTCTTTCTGATTATCTTCTGTTCTAAATTTGCTGCTTGATTTGAATTCTTTTAGCCTGAACAGTTCGAATTCTGTATGCTTCTAGACTAGAGATTGTTTGAGGAAATTTGAGTTTGACAGTTCTTTTTTTTGCAAGTATTAGTAGTATGAAACGTTTATGCAAATCGCCTGATAAAGGTGCAGGCGCGCTGCCTGAGGAAATCATATTCGACATATTGCATGGTTTGCCTTCAAAATCTCTAGCAAGGTTTAAATGTGTATCTAAGTGTTGGCGAAAGTACATTCCTCAACCAAATCTAATTGGTTTTTTTTATCAAGCTCGGGACACCAGATTACGTTCGCAAATTCGTTTCTTCTCGTCGTCATTAGATGAATCTCCGTCTTCACGACTAGTGAATAATATTACTAGTTTGGAGGAGTCAGTCAAGTTTCTTGGCAAGAAGAAGAGAGAGTATATTGTCGCATCATCCAATGGTTTTCTTCTTTTCGTTAATAACCCGCGGGTTTATTATGTTTATAATCCTGTCACAAGACAGCGTTTGGCTCTTCCTAAAACTAAAATCCGGATGAAGGACCCAGCTGTTGGTTTTTTTTGTAAGGTAGATGACCCTGGTAAAGATGTCGCCTCCTTTACTATAGTTCGCTATGCATTGCCTTCTGTTTGGGGTATAAATTTCACTAGTATAACAATTGAAAGTTTCTCTTCTGAGACTAATATTTGGACGGCCAACAATATAAATCTTGATGTACCTCTTACATTTTGCCCATCTTGGGATATAAAAACATCATCAGCTGGTGTCATAGATGGAGTATTCTGTTGGTTTGATCAACGACCACAGATCACTGTTTACGATAGTGTCCATAAGTGTCTATGGGCATTGGCATTGCCTGAATCTGAAGAGATTGTGGCCGGTCGAGACAGTTCATGTTTTCTTGGAATATCAGGTGGGGCTTTGTATTTGGTATTGAATGATAGATTTGGGTCACCTATTACTGTATGGTACCTTGAGAGTAATATTCGTAGTCGAGATGCAGTATGGGTTAGGAAGTATGTTGCCAATACCGTTGTAAAATGTCCACAGGCTTTTGGACTAGCTAGCTTACATGTTATTGAGAAGCGAAACATGGTTATTCATCCTACTGTTCCGCACATCTTTTATTTTGTTGTAAGAGGTAAAGTTATTTCTTATGACTTGGAGACGAATATTGCAGAACTTGTGTATGATTTTGGAGAACCTTGCTGGAAAACACGATGCTACACATTGTTTTCTTACGAGTGGCATCACACTACTGGAAAATGAGCCTATTGCAACAGCCATAAAACCGTTGCAACAGAAAGGTAAACCGTTGCCATAGCGTTATTGGAACTGTTTAGAAACCGTTACATACGCTGCCGTGCCAGTAGATCTAGCATAACGGTTCTTGCAACGGTTACCCAAACCGTTGCTTAAGGTATATCTATAGCAACGGTTGTTCCTCTGTTTGAAGCAACGAGTAGTTCTTTCCAGTTGTAACGGTTAAAAATCGTTGCCATATAGTTTATAGCAACGGTTGGCAGCCGTTACCATATAATATGTTGCAACGGTTATGTAAGCTATTGCAACGTTTATTTACAAATATTCTAACGGTTTCATTACGCTATTGTAACGGTTTTATTTCTTTTGCAACGGTTTTAACTACCTATTGTGTCAGTTTGTTGCACATTTTGGAACGATTGATAAGACCTAATGGAACGGTTTTGAAAACCTATTGGAACGGTTCTTCTAGACTATTTTGGAACAATTTGCCATGCCTATTGGAACGGTTTGCAAGACCTATTGGAACGGTTCTATTAGACTATTACGCCCTGGCTGTAAATGAATATTTAGATATATAAAATTTGTAATGACCTGAAATTTATATAAATAAAAAGATAAAACACTTCATAATCTATATTATATCCATAAAACCAAAATATTTTAACCCAATCACATAAGTTTTACACAACATTTCCTCCATAAAACCAAAATATTTTAAGCCAATCACATAAGTTTTACATCAACACTTCAAGAGTTAGTTCAATTGTTGATAACAAAAGATTCCTAGAACATAGACAACAATTCAAAGTTCTTAAGTAAGGTCTAGATCTTCACAATCTCCATCTTCCCTTTCTTCAATTGCTCGACCTACAAAAGAGGATAAATAAAGTCATTATCCTTCAAGAGTTAGTTTATCATTATAAGAATGGGTATGGTCCATAAACAATGGATAAAGCACAAAGTTTTCAAATGTACTAGAATGTCGATCTCTAAGTCTTCAGTTCTTTTTGCTAAGATGAAAAAATCTTATATCCAGTAAAAACCTTAAAGCACAAAGTTTTTCAAAAACAAGTCAGAGATGACAACAAGTAATTGGTTGTCTTTAAATCTGTGTAAGAATGCAAAAGACTTTGTACTCCCAAAGCCTCCAGAAGCAGTAGCTAACCAGGTAAGAGATGAAGCACAACAATGTTATACCCAATGGGCACTTCAAGAAGCATTGGCAAAACTATGTAAGGACTTGGTTCAACCAGCCAGCTAGGAAAACAAGGAGACGTGCTGCTAGACAGCAGAAGGCTGTGAAGATCTTCCCTAGGCCAACTGCGGGATCACTTCGACCTATTGTTCATGGACAAACACTGAAATACAACATGAAAGTCCGGGCTGGGAGGGGATTTTCTCTTGAAGAACTGAAAGCAGCTGGTATTCCCAAGAAACTAGCACCAACCATTGGCATTGCTGTTGATCATCGCCGCAGGAACAGCTAAGCTTGTCATCTTCCCAAGGCATGCTAAGAAAGTCAAGGCTGGTGATTCTAGTGCAGAGGAACTTGCTACTGCCACCCAGGTCCAGGGTTCATACATGCCTATTACTAGGGAGCAGCCAGCTGTTGATTTTGTCAAGGTCACAGATGAGATGAAATCATTCAATGACTATGGCGAGTTGCATATCGAGCGTACAAATGCGCAACACATCGGAGCCAGGTTTAAGAGGGCAGCTGAAGTAGGAAAGGAAGATCATGCAAATCTTTTGATGGTGTTTATGTTATAGCATAAGTCCTATTGCTCTCTGGAAAAAAAATGCAAAAGAAACTTTAATAGAATTCCAAACTGGGAATTCACAACTTAAAAAACTAGCCACTGATATGATCACCTTAATAGTTAAACTAACAACTCACAGTACATTAACACACAAATATGCAAATAGGTCCACTTAATACATGAGTTAGTATATGGTCCATTATAACACATTGGCTTAGCTTAATAGATAAAATTATTTGAACAAGGACAGATCATTAGGGTAAGTTCTTTACAGGATCACTTACACTAACCATTTCCTTTATCACATAAGATTAGGAACTACTAGAAGTGAACAAAGGGACGTCAAGATAAACTTCTTCAAGGGAAAAACATTTGCTTCCAGTCGACATACATATATTTCCAAAATTATTTTTAACTTCTAATAAATGGCATATTCTTGTAATATGAAGGAAGTAGATATAAGATAACAAGTTCGGAACATATTAAGAAATAACATCAAAAATAGCTTCAAGGAAAACATGGGATGCTAAAAAATTGCAACGAGCAGAACGTTGAAATAGAATACATTTAAATTACATCGTTTTTACACCAATATTGTTTTTACATCGTTAAATTACATCGATTTTAGGAAAACATTGTTTCTCTCATTTCCAATAACATTACCTGGTACCAATATTGTTTTTACATCGTTTTCATGTTTTATCCTTATCTTTAACTACTTATTTCCAAAATTATTTTTCAAAGATTTTTTGAAATGCTATCATTATTACGGGTAAAATTTAAAATAGATACTTCATTTATTTTTATTTTTTAAAGGGGGTGTAAAGTCAAAAGTGAATAACTAAAAGTGAGGATGGAGTATAACCTGGTAGTTATGTTTTTGCCAGTCTAATTCTCCTTCTTTGTTGGTCTTTTCTGATGCCTATTTACTTAATTCTTTTTCTCTATTCAACTAATTACTCAACTCTATTTAATATTTCAGCCTATCATTTATTTTTCCTTACAAAAATCAAATGTTTCATAGGTTTTCTCGTCAGGAGGTAATTAACCACGCAAGTGAGCAACAAGTAAAGTTTACAACTTTCAATTCATTCAACTGCTGTGCTTCATAAAATCAATTTTTTTTTTTTCATTCCTCATACTCATCTGCCTATTCTGCCAAATAGGGATGGTGATTATTTCTCAGATTTTCTCACATATTTTCATTTCAAACAAGGATATATATGAATTTTATTTTATTATTAAATATATAAAAGGCCTGTTATTCAGGTGGCCTCCTCCTTTTAAGTTAGGAGAACCAAAATGCTTCCGCAAGGCCTGACGTTAATTCGCTACAAGATGACGATAACAACGACATATACAATAGTGTTAATCTCTCTGTAATAAATCTCCTCGGAATAAGTGGGGCCCGCTTCAAAGATCAGTCAATGCCGCCAGGAACTTGGGGCATACGCTTTGACTTTCACCGGCTGCTCCCTGTCCAGGTTAAAACCTCCGTCAAGGAGCTCTCCTTGCTTCATTTTCTTGTTTTTTTATGGTTATGTTCAACCCAATTTCTTATTCTATTCAAAAATAACACCCTCATGTTATGAGACAAAATCTAATCACTCGCTCAGTTAGTCAGTCCTAGACTCCTAGTTACAGCATTAATTTCTCGTAACCTAATTCACTTTCATTTGTCCACAATACTAAATTTATATTTTTACTTTTAATTTGTCCATTATACTAAATCAAGAGAAAGACAATATTTTCTTTTTTTCTATTTATCATTATCATTAATTACTCATTCCCCAAAACTTTTGAAAATGCTATCATTACTATGGGTAAAATCGTAAAATATATACTTCATCTTTATTTTTTGCTTAAAAGGAGTGCAAAATCAAAAGTGAACAACTAAAAGTAAACGGAGGGAGTACTTCTTAGTTCTTACTATCTCCTGTCCACTTTAGTTGATTTTTTTGGATATTTTTACACATATAAAAAATCCACTTTTTAGCATTATTAGTAATGAAATTAACCATATTAACCTTAATTTGTTCATTGGAAATACAATAAATACTTCTAGACTCTTTACTCCAAGGACAACTTTGGAAGAAAAAAAGTTAATTCGTTCTTGATATCTGAAAAAAACAAATATTGTGAACTACAGAAAAAGGCCAAAAATCAATTAAAGTGGATTGGAGGAAGTAAATTTTTTGACTTATCATAAGTATTTGGTAAAGTTTATGAAAAACTTTGACAAGACAATGACATAATTAATACCGGATTCTAATTACTGAATTAAATGTTAAGAAAAAATTTACATTTTGATAAAGCATAGATCAAATAAAATGATTTAAAAAAACGTTATCTAACTTGTTCTCTAAGATAATTTATAAAAAAGAAAAATGGGAGAGTCAAAATTGGAGAATAGTCACAAATGAAAATAGTAGAGTAGGAATTTTAGTCAAAAGTCTCGACAGGGAAAGTGACATTTCTCGTTTCCATGTGTATATACAAGAGTGGAGGAGGTCATCACAGTTTCGATAACTTAAACCCTTGGACGGATAATGTCTTCCCTCATAAGTAACCCCCACCACTCTTTCGAAAAAATGCAATATATATTACTATACTTTACAAAAGATACAAGAAACAGAGAGAAAATATACTAATCATTGAGACTAAACTAATCAGGAAACCGGTTACTGGCTAGGTTAACTTACCTTAGCCATATCAAGATTTACACGAGTGGTTGTGTTCATCATCAATAGCTGCTTCCTGGAACTTGCTATTTCGTTATTGAATATTCGAAGGAACGTACCCTTCTTTCCTCCTTTCTAGTTCTATTATACAGTATATATTAAAGAGACACTCCATTTCTTTTCTTCCAATTCAATACTTCCATCTTCTTCTACTTCATCATTTCTAAAAATTTTGGGATTGCTTTGTTCTTTCTTCAATCAAACATCTCAGAGATTCAGTAGCTTAAAGCTGTTTCCATGGAAGCCATATTCCAAGAACAGCTTTTTCCTGGTGCAGATGCTTTCATTTTTAGGCACCCTTCTTCTTCAATTCTAGTCGATCCAAGAGAAGATCATGTTGTACAAAATGGTACAATAGTTAATCGTCATAGTTTTGAAGATTACTCTCATGTCCATTCAAATGTTTCGGTTCCTATTGTCCGAGACGGAGATTCTTCTCCTAAAGAGGAAGGGGAAAGAGAAGGAGAAGGAGAAGGAGAAGGAGAAGGAGAAGGGGACCATTCTGATGCAATGTATAAATACATAAGTCAGATGCTAATGGAAGAGGAAGATTTGGAGTATAAGCCCTGTATGTTCCACGACTGTATGGCTCTACAAGCTGCTGAGAAATACTTCTCTGATGTCCTTCATGGATCCGAAAACATTACTAATTCCCCCCAATTTTCCGCCATTATTCCTCAGGATAAGGATTCCTCCTCTTGTCCTGATTTCAGCAACAGTTCATCTGATTCTATTGAGTCTCCTCAATCGGATCTTCGTTTGGAATCCATTATTTCAATGAAGAGTTTGTCTGTTGTCTCTAATGGACTAAATCATGGCTCTTTGTTGACTTCCTTTCATTCACCTAGTGGTTTGAGGGAAAAGAAAAATCATCATCGACAAGATGATGACCACCAGAGGAGTAACAAACAGTTGGCTACATTTGCTGCTGATGAATCTGAACCATTGGAAATGTATGACAATGTGTTGTTGCTTTGTCCAAATAATCCATGTGTTCCGCCTAATGAAGTTAAAAAACCAACCAAAGTTGGAAGGCCGAGATCAGGTGGTAAGAAGCATAGCAGCAGCAAGAAGGAAATAGTGGATTTGAGAGGTCTGTTGACTCAATGTGCACAGGCAATGTCAAGCTATGACACCCGAACAGCTAATGAGTTACTGATGCGGATAAGACAACACTCTTCGTCCCACGGGGATGGGACAGAGAGGTTGGCTCATTATCTTGCCAATGCCCTTGAAGCACGGCTGTCCAGCACAGGGACAGCGTCGTATACAGTGTTTGCATCCAGCAGGATATCAGCTGCTCACATTTTGAAAGCTTACAAGGCGTTTATCACAGCATGCCCATTCAAGTTGATGTCAAACATTTTCGCGAACAAGTATATCAAGAAGTTGATTACTGGAGGAGCACCAAGGACGATACACATAATTGATTTTGGGATTTTATACGGTTTCCAGTGGCCTTGTCTCATACAAAGTCTATCGGCCTTGAGCCGTGGGGAACCTATAAAGCTCCGCATTACTGGAGTCGAACTTCCCCAGCCTGGTTTCCGGCCAGCAGAGAGGGTTGAGGATACAGGGCGTCGCCTAAAGAAGTACTGTGACAGATTTAATGTTCCTTTCGAATTTAATGCCATAGCGAAGAAGTGGGAAAGCATCACGCTTGAAGAGCTAGCGATTAACAGGGATGAGGTGCTTGTGGTTAACAGTTTGTATAGACTAGGGAACATACCTGATGAGACAGTAGTACCAACCAGTCCAAGGGATGTTGTCTTGGATTTGATCAGGAGGATCCGTCCTGATATGTTCATCCACGGAGTGGTGAACGGGACTTACAACACTCCATTCTTTTTGACACGGTTTAGGGAGGCGCTTTTTCACTTCTCTACTCTGTTTGATATGTTTGAGGCTACCATGCCCCGTGAGGACGAGGACAGAAAGCTTTTCGAGGAAGAGGTTTTTGCAAGAGATGCTATGAATGTGATAGCTTGTGAAGGAACAGAGAGGGTCGAGAGACCTGAAACGTACAAGCAGTGGCAACTTAGATGCGCGAGAGCTGGATTTAAACAGCTGCCACTTGACCAGGAGATTGTCAACTTTGTCAGCAACAAAGTGAGGCGGGAGTACCACAAGGACTTCTCAGTGGATGAAGATAGCCAGTGGATGCTGCAAGGATGGAAAGGACGTGTAGTTTACGCTCTCTCTTGTTGGAAACCTGCTCAGCAGTCGTAAAATTTAGTAGTATTAGGTCATTTCTTTGCTCCTATATATTTCACCTAAGGTCGAGCTATAGTCAACTTTAGGTCATGGCTGCTTGATTGATTTTCTTTTTTTGTTGGTAGAAGCATTGTAAAATCTGTTAATTTTGTTTCAATGCCACTGGATTATTTAGAAGCTCTGCCATTACACACTCGATCATCGTGTTTGTAGTATCAGTCCCATTAATAACAATGCATGTTACAAAAAGTACACAGCTGAAGTTAAGAGGAAGGAACTCATACCAGTGACAAGAACTTGATCATGTTGATTCTACTCGCAGGAAGATACTTTCTTCAAAGCTGTTCCGACGATGGATAGCTTAATCCTAATCAGTCTAGGTCCAGTTTCACAACTAAATAGAGGGGAAAAAAGGAGAGGTGACACTAATTCTTTTTGCCTGGACCATTTAGAATCTGGTTTTTGTTAAGTACTTTGTTGTAATATATAGGCCTAGAAACATATAATCCAGAATAAGTTTTTTCTTCTAATACCTGAATTCTTCTGAGTGACAACATGATGGAAAGGACATACCAGGATGCCCAATTAAGGAGAAGAGAAGTTAATTTCTAATCGTTGCTAGTAATAAAATGTGCAGAAAAAGATAAACTTACCAGCAATATGGCCTTACTCCCATAAATTCCACTAAAATCCCCTGCTTCTTTAGGTCTAAAAGAATCTGCAGAAAATCCTTTCTCCAATTCTCCTGGATTGCAACCTCTATTCTGTTCGGAACATCTCCATAATTTCACTCGCGATAGCATCTAAAATATTGTCAACTGACTGCATAAGCCCCTTCATCTCTTTCTGTATTCCTTTTAAATCAAACCTGGCAAGCACAGCTGCACAGGGAAGAAATCAGTTATGTTATCCTTTCCTAGCGGTCGAGGGATTTTTATCCTTCTCCCTGTAGTAAGTGCTGCCAAAGATCAAGCCTAAAGGTTTTTGTTAGTATTTTCCTCTCAAACAGTTCACGTAAATCACGTTAGTAGGAGCCAATTGGGAGAAAATGCAATGTCTAGTCCTTCATTTGATGATATGATGAATCTTGAATGAGGAGGGAGAAATTCAAAAATAGCCAGATTTACAAGTGTTCATTCAAAAATAGCCACTGTTTCAAAAGTCATCGAAATTTAGCCACTTTTCGTATAAATATAAATCTGAACGAAAATACTATTCAAAATCCGGAAAATACTCCAGCATAATATACTGGAGTTCCAGTATACTTTGCTGGAACTCCAGTATATTATACTGGAGTCAGCAAAGTATATCGGTCCAGCATAATATGCTGGAAGTTCATACACAGGTGCACCGAACTCCGGTATATTATGCTGGACCGGTCTCTGTTACAACAAAATAGTTGCTATTTTTCAATGACTTGGCAAACGCTGGCTAGTTTTGAATGACCAGTCCGAAAACTGGCTAGCCCGTGCTATTTTAACGAAAGAGGAGGGTCACGGTTTGCAAAAATCATAGCTTGATCGCAAACTACCTCTTTGGCTAAGACACTACAGAGTTTGCTACCAAACTACAGCTTGTAGATTGGACCAACCTTATGAGACAATTCATAAAAATGGCAAGTATCCCAAAACTGGAAAGAGGCAGATGCACCATAATTCCATAAACATTGTCTTTAGCGTAAGCTTTGTCCTAGCCATTGAGTTTGAGTAGGGCACGTAATCCGTTGAACAATTTTGAGTTAATACAGTTCGTACTTGACCACGCCCAACTATGCCTTATAAAAAGGACTAAGCGGTCGTTTCAAATATAATCTGGTTTACAAGTCCGGAGTCGAATCCCACAGAGAACTAAGGCTTAGCTATAGTTGTTCAATATCGCTAAGAAACACAAGTCCAAACAATTTTCTAATTATAAAGATTTTAATATTTATTTTTATCTAATTAACTAACAAATCTAGAAAGCCGTAAAACTATCAATTAATAAGGATAAAGATTGGAGTCAAGATTAAGGAGGTCTAGAGTTATGATTTCCCCAATTGTCGGAATCCTTCCCGCTACGTTTTCTATAAATTCGCCTAAGTATTCTCTACCGATCATGAGCGCTCTGACTATCGTAACTCTCTCCCGAGTAATTACCACAATTTACTAGACGCACTCTCCCGAGTTACGCTAGCTGGCTTTGTTTATTACAGCTCACTTTAGATTGCACCCAAGGCTTCGTTATCCCTAATCCCGCCTTTAAACCCGCAGTTATAGATCCCTCTTATACTTTGGGAGTGATGTTGTTCAACAACTACCTAAATATGCACTCTCTCCCGAGTTATGCACACTAAATAGGCACAGCTAATTGAGGATCCTGTCAATTAACTACAACAAACACGTAGTTGAACAAATAGAGAAAATACTACGGCTCAATTATATAAAAATAACAAGAATTTATCCTACAAAAGGTTCCATCAAAACCCTAGATAACAAATTAGCTATTCATAATAGCATGTAAAACTACAATACTAAAAGTCATAACCAACAATGAAAAATAGGAAGAGGAAGGAAAAACTCGTAGAAGAATTCCCCGCCTTGCTCCTAGCGTGTTCTTGCCTCCAAGGGTGTTGTCTAACCCTAAAATAGTGTCTCCTGCCTCCTTAGGTCTAATTTGTGTCCAAAATATATCCCCTCCCTTTTCTTGGCCGGCTTCCTTGGTTTAATATAGGGTTTAGGGCTTAAAATCCCGTGTTTTGCACATAAGTCCCTGAAATTTCCGCCTCCTGCCGCGGTTTTGCCGCGGTCGCGGTGGAACCGCGGCCAAACATGCCCTCTAATTCTTCAGTTGTCCGCGACCATCTTCTACCGCGGTTCTGCCGCGATCGCGGTGGAACCGCGCTTTTTCACCCTGTTCCGTTTGGAATTTGGAAAAACGTAAAACATGAAAGTTGTAGCCCTTTGAGTTAGCTTTCCCACCATATATTGTGGAGCCCAAATGGAGTTCTGAGCAAAAAGTTATGTCTATTTTACTAGATAGTGCGCAATATACCTCCTCAAGTCTTCGTTCGTACTTAATTATCAAATTTGACCCCCGAACACGATCCCGGCTTAATTCCTTGAGCTTTTACTCAGACTTCAAAGCTTCAAATCACTTAAATTCATTCCATAACATCTATATAGCTCGGAATCACACCTACAAGGCATAAAACACACAATTAGTGCAAAACACTAGCGATTAAAGCGCAAACTCAATTAAAGTGCAGTAAATTCGAGTGTAATAAGCGACTAAAATATGCAATTATAACCTATCATCAGTACTTAAATGGGTTTTTGATTGATTCAGTTTGATTTCCGTGGTTTTTTTATTGGTACGTAGATAAAATATTTATCCAACTGAAATGATTCGGTTTGACTTTCTTTTGCATTCCACTTTTATATTAGGATCAGACGCATCCTACATTCACGACCAATATTTCAGGGGAATCACACATTGGTTTATTAATACAAAACACAAAAATATTTTAAATAGGCAATCACTCGCCTTTATAAACACCATTAGAAAAAATGACATTGTAATAGGGAATCCTTTATACCAACAGCACAAGTAAAAATAATGTTTTCAATGGGGAACATACTCCTTATAAACTAATTTTGATCATAATTATATGCCATTGTTTTGTGATTCCTTTTTTTCTTCCTATATATAAAAAGACCACTAATCAATTTGTCTAAAAGTCGAGGCAAATTGCACAAACGAACACATTCACTGCAGAATTTTTATTTTTTATAAATATAAAAAACTTGTTTTCTTTCCCGCAAGTTTAAATGAATGTTTCCATGTAACCTAAAACAGCTGGAAATTCATGACTAAATATTTTTAAAAGTTCATCATAGCAAAAAAAATCAAAATAAAAAGGAAAAGGGATTGTTGTGTGTAGGGTTAAATATTTGAAGATTTCGCTGGAATGGCGGGTATAGTATCCCACTGTCAGAACAACTCCTATATATAATGTACCTACGTACGTAAGTTCACCGCCGAAGTTAGCGAAAGTTTGACAGCGTCAGAGTATTTGTTGCAAGTATTAGTATGAAGCGACTACGCAAATTGTCTGATAAAGGTGTAGTCGAAGTTACTGAGGATATCATAATCAACATATTGTATTGTTTGCCTTCAAAATCTCTGGCAAGGTTTAAGTGTGTATCTAAGCATTGGCTAAAGTTCATTGCTGATTCATCTCTGTCTTATAGTTGCCGTTCTCGACGATGGAGGCCTCAACCAAATCTAATTGGTTTCTTTTATCAGGCTCGGGATACCTATGAACGTTTGAAAATTCGTTTCTTCTTCTCGTCCAAGGAATCATCACTAGTAATTGATGGTAGTTTGGATGAGTCAGTCAATTCTCTTGGCAGGAAGAGAGTGTATATTGTTTCATCATCCAATGGTTTTCTTCTTTGCATTGACCTTACAGGGGTTTATTATGTATATAATCCTGCTACAAGGCAGCGTTTGGCTCTCCCTAAACCTCGAGTGGAGACGAATGATCCAACTGTTGGATTTATTTGTAAGGTAGATGACTCTGATAAAGATGTCATCTCCTTTACTGTAGTTCGCCATTGGGATTATCTGTCCTCTGTAACGGTTGAATGTTTCTCTTCTGAGACTAATGTGTGGACTGTCAATAACCTAAATGTTGATGCAAGACCTCTTAGACGATGGAATTATAAGACTTTGAAATCCCCATCAGCTGGTGTCATCGATGGAGTATTCTGTTGGCTTTATTACTTTCAACAGATCACTGCTTATGGCAGTGTCCACAAGCGTTTCTGCGGTTTGGAATTGCCTCATGATCAACATATGGTGTTCACAGACCATTGCTTTCTTGGATTTTCAGGTGGGGCTTTCTATTATGCATTGAATGTTGGGACAACCATAACTGTATGGCGCCTTGAGAGCAATATTCGTAGTCGAGATGCAGTGTGGGTTAGGAAGTATGCTGCAAATTTTGCCAGTACAGTTCTACAATGTCTAGAGGCTTTTAGACTTATAGACTCTCCACCTATTGAGGTGCAGAACATGGACATTCATCCTGCTATTCCCCACATCTTTTATTTGAATGTAAGAGGTAAGGTTATTTCTTATGATTTGGAGACGAATATTGCAGAACTTGTGTATGATTTTGGAGAATATTGTTGGAGAACAGAATACTACAAATTATTTGCTTATGAGTGGCATCAATGGCCACGCCTTCTGTAGACTGTCAAGTGGTGTTGGCTACTCCTATTAATTATTTGTACTTCTTCCAATTGATGAGTATCCTATTTACTTAGAACTTAGATATAGATAGCTTTTTATGGACATTCCTTGTTTATATTTCGGCTTAATCCTTTATTTGATCCTCGAGTATACTCTATCTTGAGAATTCTTCCAAAAATTCAAAAAAGAAGACAGAGAAGAAGAGTCTGGACTTCTTTAAGATCCTCTGTCTAATGGTCTTAAAGTAAACACCATTGTTGAATGTGAAATGTTTAATCTACTTGTACTTTTTAGTTTTTACCTCCCCTAATAACCCGGAGAGTATTAAGTGTTGGAGGGGCTATAAGCTATTGATGCAGTTTGTTATGTCATTTAGAGATTTTCTGTTGACTGGTGTATCTGGCATGTAACTATTTATCCTTGAAGTGCAGATCTTCTGTGCCATTTCATTATTTGGTTTTCAATTGTTTAAAGTTTTATACTCAAAGTCTGCGTACACACTACCCTCTCTGCCTTCTTAAAGATAGGGGTAAGGTCTGCGTACAGTCTATCCTCCTCAGACCCCACTTGTGGGACTACTGGGTATATTGTTGTTGTTATTGTACTCAAAGTTTGAATGAATAGTAGATAGGAATATCCTTCTCCACGTGTGGTTGTGGCCTAGTCCAAAGAATTAGTTAACTCTTGACCTTAATCCTCAGATAATTTTGAAGCATAAAATCCAGAAGAAATTTTTTCTTCTAGTGTAACTGCAAATCTCGGCGCTGAATTCCTCTAAGATCCAGTATTATGGAATCATCAGGATGCCAAATTAAGGAGAAGAGAAATTAAATTTTAAGCACTGTTGTTAAAATGCATAGTGCAGCAAAAGATGAATTACCAGCAAAATGGCCTTCACTCTTATCAAGTCCACTGATATCCCCTGCTTCTTTAACTCTAAAAAGATCTGCACAAAATCCTTCACTAGCAGTCTGAGGCATTTTCATCACCACTTCCCTGAAGTAAGCTTCAACTTCACCATGCTTCCGCTTCTCCCTACAAGAAGTGCTACCAAAGATCATGCTATGACCGCGTTCATTTCAATTAGTAAAGCAGATCCACCAATGTAAATGGGATTGACAATCTTGACATATATATAGGTACCTGACTGCCTTCCTGGCTTCCTGTGATCTGTCTGTAACAAGCCTCAAAGTTTCTAATTCTTAGCATCTACCTCACAAACAGCTTGCCCATATAGCAATAGTACGAGCCATTGGAAAAATGCAATGTCTAGTCCTTCATTTGAGGATATGTCTCACGGTTTGCAAAAATCACATGTTGATCGCGAACTACCTTAGTCTCTAAAAATATTAACCCAAGAAAGTCTTGAACGTGTAAGTCAATTAGAGCTCCATATTCTGACTATTAGGTACAGAAAAGACAAGGATTTCTCTTCAAAACACCAAGAAAGGAAGGATCTTTATTCCTTCCAACAACTTTCTTTTAAATATTTGAAACATGATTTCAGAACACACACACACACACACACACTCTGTTTTTTGGGTTTTAACTCTTTCGGCACACTGATAAGAACTGGCATCCTCAATGGAGTTACCAAGTATACCTTGCACTGATCAATAAGTTAGATTTTGTACTACTTTAACTACAGATAGAGAAAGACACATTAATTTCAGAAAGAAAAAAGAATTACAAAATAAGAGATCCTCTTCACCTCTAACTCATCTGCTAAAGCAAGTCAACAACCAAAAAAAAAAAGCAATGGAACAAGAGATGACTGACTCAAAAAGATAGTACAAATTGCATATATCCGGAAGAATCATCCCATTAGCACTCAAAAATAAAATATGCTCCTTGTAATTCAATCTGAATCAGAGGAATATTGAGGCTTCAGTGTCACTACCAACTTAGACAGTGTCTCTCCCATGTCTTCCACTTCATCTTTTCCAAAACCCCAACTTTGGAGCAATGACGCCCCAAGGGCTCCTCGGTCAATACCTAACTTACGAAGGTTTCCAAGTTTACTTTCCAAAAAGGGCAAAACAGCAGTGCTTGAACGCAATCTTGTTACCATAGGAATGGATTGGACTTCAAGAGATCCCCTAGATGAGGAACCTGAAATTGGGGTCTCCAATAGCTCACCATGTTGGCCAACCATATTGCCAAAGATCGAAGGGAAAGGCAAGGGTATCGGAAGAGGACAAGTAGCAACTGATAGGTGTGAGAATTTGGGAATCGTCATTGAACTATCATATGCAGCTTGAACTGCATCCTTAACTTCATAAATTGAGGCCCTTTGGTTTCCTGAAACTTAAATGGAACTACAGTTAAACAAATCAAGTATATGTGCATAAGCTGTAAACAAGAAGGAGTAAATAGATGCACCATTAAAACTCATTGAATAGCCCAATATGCTTTTACAGGTGGGCATTCATTCACTTTACACATCTCAGAGTTACCTACCTCAGTTTCCTCGAAGCAATCTCTCACGAGTTAAAGTTACAAGCACCTTACAAACTACTATTTTATTTGCCATTTGCTTGGTCCCAAATAGCCTGTTTGGCCAAGCTGCAAAAATCAACTATTTTGAGAAGTGCTTTTTCTCAAAAGTACTTTTGGTAAAAAACAGTTTGTGTTTGGCTAATTAATTTGAAAAGCACTTCTGAGCAGCAATTAGTGTTTGGCCAAGCTTTTAAACATTGTTTCTAAGTGTATTTTTCTCAAAAGTGCTTTTCAAAAAAGTATTTTTGGAGAGAAGTTACTCTTTTCTGCTTCTCTAAAATTGCTTCTGCTTCTCTTCAAAAGCACATTTTTCTTCCAAAAGCTTGGCCAAACACTTCAACAATAAAAAACACTTTTTTTTTGAAGAAAAAAAAAAGTGCTTCTAGGATTGGAGAAGCTTGGCCAAACAGGCTACTAGTCCACTATTTAGGTAGGTTTTAACTTTGAGATTAGAACACATGGAACAGTGAAGCATCTCATTTCCCAACTTTTCTTTACTGTATCTAGTCCATTATCTCTAGATCTACAAATGAAAAGCTTGCAAAATCATTTCACATAGCAGGGATTTGATGGTAATATTTTAATCTGAAATTAATCAAGCTATGTGCCTTAGCAGTTCAAACCAGGTTAATTTAATGAAATTTAAGTACAGCAGTATAGCCTGAACTTCACTTTAGTAAAAGCAGCAATAAAGATCGGTAATATGACATATATTAAGCAGATGGAGTCTATAAAGAGATGAGAAATCCAGTATGAGAATCATCAAAAGTAAGTCAAAGCTATAAATAGGACGAGAAGACTGAACAGCAAATGTAAACAATATAAAAGGAAATATGCTAAAGATCACATCAAATACCAGATGTAACTGCTCCATGAATGTTCATTGTTTCCACTGCATGTAAATCCTCAACATCTTCTGCTACATCTGGAGTCAAGGGCTGCAAACTTCTGAGTAAGGACAGCTGAGCCTGGTTTACTGAGGACAAAAGAGTCTCCAACATCAGGTGTGGAGGTAATTGGAATGACTTCAGAAAAATGGAAGTGGCAGGAAAAGAAAGCATACCACTTAAAGAAGGTGCTGGCATAGCAACATCCAATACAGTTACCATGTTCTGCCTCATTTGGCCTGCTAGCATTTGTACAATTCCGTACATATCTAGAGCACCAGATGTACAGATTGATTCGGCAGAAGGCCCAGATTGTTTCATCCTAAAAGGAAGACTAAACGAGTGCATCGCAGACGCATACACTGCACTGGAGTGGTAAGGCTTTTCGTCTTTAATGCAGAGAAACTGGGAAGCTCTACCTTGACAGTTACATAAATGCAAATATTAGCCACAGCAGGAACTCATATTCAGATTAGAGACAAAATATGAGAAGCATACAGAGTAAGAGGTCATGCAATAAGATTCAGTTATAGAAGTTATGACCCGCACAGATGAAACTAGAAAAGAGAAAGGTAGACAAACAAGAGACAAGTTCTTACAGGTGAAGAAAGAGTCTACCAACTATACAACACCCATCAGTTTTAACATCCAGATGAACTGGTAAAAGAGAACAACATCACCACCTAATATTTAGCTGTTAAATATAAAAGTTTAACACCCATGTTCTCACCCACAATTACTGAAATCTCCAAATTCTTTTGAAGCACATAGGATTAGTGTAATTATTAATTGTTTTTAAATAAAGACACATAGATTAGTGGAATTTAAATTTGTTAATTCTGTTTGATGCTAAAAATTGCTGAATGTGTTGACAAAATTCACACAACTCCTTTTTGAGCGAGGAAAACACAAGTTTGCTTCCAGCAAGTGAAAATGTGCAAGGCACAAGCCATGATATCTTCAAAAGAATATGGGGTGGACATATGCGAACTCATGGGTTGGCTACATATAAGTATTAATGAACCCATTATCTCTTTGTGGTAGCCCACGAGTCCATACAGACAAATAATCTCCTTTGTATGGACTAATATGCAGTACGAACTTGCAAATCAATTTAGTTCAATAGCTTCATAAAAATAAATGAATTTAGTTCAATAAAGGAATCTAGGATGCTTGAGACAACCATATTTAAGGAACTTGGGCAATTTTATTGAAAGAATCTCATTATGAGAATAGCAGTTCTTACTTCCACTCAAGGAGGGCAGACCAACAGGGATAATCAATTTACATAACTCTGATAGCCTTGAAAATGAGACTGCATTGTGAAGATTACGCGAGATAGCTTGCTTGCGGCCTTTGGAATCCATGTTCAAGCTAGGATTACGTGCATTATATAGTAAAACTGGGACGTTTGGGTACTCATCTGCAATGTTCTCCAGAAATGCTGCAGCTACACCAGAAAACCCTCCAGAGTCATCAACAACACATTGTATCCCCTGTCAAGGAGATATTAACAAAAGATCAACTCTTGCCAACAGGAAATGAACACAAGTGCAGGTGAAATCATGTTTGATTAGGCATTTACACATAGACAGATGTCAAGCAGTAAAGGAAGATAAAACCATTTGAGTCCAAAAAGAGTGGAAGATTTAAGATCTCAGAAAGCGCGGGGGAGAATGTAAAGTCACATTCCCAACATCAAGCTGAAAAGTTGATACTCAAACTGCTATAATCAAGCATTTGAGGACCAGACAAATTTATACTCCCTCCGTTCCAGTTTATGTGAACCTATTTCCTTTTTGGTCCATTCCAAAAAGAATGACCCCTTTCTAAATTTGGAAATAATTTAGGTTAAACTCCCAATTCTACCCTCGGTGAGAAGCTTTTATAACTACACAAATACTCTGGACTCCTTTTTGACTTGTTTAGGACCACAAATTCTAAAAATCTTCATTTTTTCTTTAACTCCGTGCCCAGTCAAACAGGTTCACATAAATTGGAACAGAGGGAGTACGAGGTTATTTAAGTCGGTTACAAAACCAATCTGATAATAATATTGGTCTGAGATGAGCTTAAATGGAGCGACATGATCAGTGAGGCTTCATCAGACTTCCAACTTGCTTGAGATTCAGGGGTAGTTGTTCCTGACTTCCTGTTGTTGATAAACCAACCTGACAACAGATAAGATATTATAGTCTGGTAGTATAGTGAGGCTGCCCCCAGGGCTTTGGTTCAATGGTAAGGATGCAACACGTGAAGTGCCAACTTGTCAACGTCACGGGTTTGGACCCTGGCATGGACAAAAGGGTTGGTATTTAAGTTGGGAGGAGGGTAGATGAGCTGGCCCATACTCCCGGATTTTTGAACCTGTTGATACCTCACAAAGTGGAATGACAGGCGATTTCACCGATATTAAAAAATAAAACTATTGTGAAGCTTTAGAGCACAGGACTAAAGGTAAGCCTATTGATACTCAATGAGGATAAAGTTCATTCAACATCAAGAAGAACTTACATACAAGACAAACAATGCTGTCAAACATGTAGAGAATTAGTAATATGATCTTACTGGGAAGAATTACAACCATTACATGGCATAATTTTTAGGTGGTTGATCTGCCCACAAACCCGAGGGTGTTTGTGAACAACAAAAAGCCAGCCAGAAGAAACAGTAGTCCAAATATTTCAATCATAAGTACCTGAATATGATCACATTCTTCAATGAAGAAACGAAGCCTATCATCTATTTCTTCACCGTGTTGATGTCCACAAAACGCATCCTTCCCGAGTGCATAATTATCGAAATCCTGAATCTCTACCCATAATCCACTTAATTCATACAAACTCTGTGGATGATAGTGCACTTTTGAAAAGTCTGTCCAATATTGAACATCATTTTCCAAACATTCAACAATATCCTTATCTTGAATTTCTCCCTGAGAACTGTAGTTCCTACTGTCTAAAGCGGCTTTGTCCATGCTCTCCTGTTCTTCCTCACTTAAACTTTGCAAGAAGAGATTCCTTCTTAAAGGTTCAGATGCATGAGTTGCGACTCTACCCTTCCTGCACATTTGTCTGAAGACCTTCAGCATATAGTTCCACTCAAACTTAGGAATACAAATTACGCAAACCTTCCCCTCATCATCATCAATGATGTAAATGTCCAGTTGGCCTTTTTGTTTTTCTGATAAGTTATTTGTATAAAAGGGATCTTTTTATAGTGATTTTGCATCTTCTGGATGAACCAGCTTTTTTTCTCCTTGTATTTATTTCTTCTCGTTTTTCTTTTTCTATGTCTTTTTCCCGCAGTGGGGTGGGAGTGGGGGTTGGGTGAGGGGGAGAACATGTCGTGCCTTACTTTGTGCCATACTATTTTAACACAGAGTAATGGATTGCAAGACAAACAGCTTTAGAGTCTCACCATGTCATAACATCCAAGCTTTTGGCTGGGATTTGATTGTACAAGGATCCATGCGAACTCAAAGATCCAAGAGACCCTATCATGTTACAAATGTGCAAAAGACCATTTGTTAGATCAATTAACTGAGTATGGACTACTTATTCTCTAGCATAATATGAAAATATCTCTTCCTCTGCTTGTTGGTTTCACCAATGGGTGACAGCAGAACAATTCATAATTTAGGTAAAGATGTGATTATGCCTAGTAGACGTCTTCCAGTCATGAGATGATATAATGTGCATATCTGTTCATGAAGAACGAGTCAACAAATGATTAGTTGGAATGACATAAGTAAACTAGATAAGCTTTGAGGTTAAGCCTATGCAATTATAATTTGAGTATTGTAACATATGTGCTCCATATAGGGTATTACAGAAAACTTAAAGAGAGGTATTTCTGCCTTGGCCAACACTTTGATCATAATTTGTTCATTTCAATAATTAAGAATACAACCCCCAGATACATAAGGTGTAAGTCTGCGGAAAAAGTGTAAAGACAAGAACAAAGAAAACAGATCGAGTTCTACCAAACTTTTTAGATTTTTCCTGCTTGAAATATACTTGTCCTGATCTGTGAATTTATAGAACATCTCTTTTTCTTTGTCCATCATTCTGTTAGCACTGTTATGATCAATATCAAAATCTAATGATTACTCCAACGACAGAGATTTCAATGAAGAAATCCTGGCATCAACATGCAAAAAATAGTCGGATTTCAAATAGATTATTCAACCACAGAGGGTCAACTACAGAGAACATAGCGAGAAGACATAGAGCTCGCCTCCACTTTAAATTCCACCCGTCTCTGATCTTATATGAAAGTTCAAATTCTAATTAAAGAGAAACTTGGAACCAGCCCAAATTGTTATTGAATATGGATGCAGAAATGCTATTGAACTGCGCCAAAAATAGCTCCTCAATTATTTTGATCCATACCTACCACAAAGCTCCTGTTTAACCTTCATATCATATATAATTTATTTTTTTAATCGAGTCATGTCCTATATAATGTGCATAGAAGCTAACTGCTAAATATTCTAGTGTAGAAGGTATGGAGGTAAGGCAACTTCCAAAGAAAACTATTTACTTACTAGCTTGAGGTCCCGCATAGTCTGATTACCAACTGGAAGAGTAGGCAGTAACAAGAAGATTCATGTAGTTCCAAAGACAACAGAATAACATAAACCCCAAACCATGGTGCTTAATAAAAATAGATCTTTGAGGCAACTCAACATGACAAATATACCTTGAAAATTTACTGAGACCATTCGAGGGGTGTATGTAAGGACGCCCTACATTCCAAAAACGTGAGAGAGTAGCTCTAAGTATGTAATAGCTATATAACAAAGACATAATCCACTATAAAGTTCATGATCAGATAACTCACCTGCTGAGTTTCACCAGTACGATACAACACGTCCATATCAAGACCATGATTTCTGAATACTTGATCACTCTCAGGGCTTTCAGCCAATCCAAGTAATTCATCCTTCAATATTCAACATTGAGTAAGAAAATATAAGCCAATAAAATCGGTAGTACTTAACCAACTTGCAGCCGATTACCCTGAATTTACAACCAAGAATTGGAAACGTAGTTACCTATTCCAGTAGGAACTTATACTAGAAATGAAAGCGAGGTGGAAAAAAGGAGGAAGAAAAATAGAAGATATCAGCAACCTGAAGAAGAGAGCATCCACTTTAAATCAAATCAGCGGATGGAGCTATGATCAAAATCCTTATCCTTTGTCAAACGATTAACTGTGGTGCTTCACAAACTACTGAAACTAGGTTTCTGACTTACTGATTTTATTAATTTAACTCATCGATTGGCAATATAATGAGCACAAGATGATCACAAAGATTAACAAAAAAAACTATCATAGAGTCGCTTGAAATATTTGCTTCATTTTCATCTTTTCTCTTTCTTTCTTTTTTGGGTCTAATTAGATTGTAAACTAGTAATTTCAATTAGGAGCACCAACATTTTTTCCCGCCGAGCCCAAAGCTCTAGCTAGACCTAGATATTACATGGAAGATGAAATGGTTACTAGTGCCAAAAAGCCCTCAAACACAGTGGCAAGTTTAGGGTGCAAACGATTGTAGCAGCCCACGCAAGATTCTAAATTTTGAAATAACACGTCTTAAATTTGTAAAAAGCTCCTATATGACATTGGATTGACATGGTAAGGAAAAACATATTTCTGTATGAAATAACTCTTAAAATTGCAAAAAAAACAGAGCCTCGCAGGAATTTACTACCTTAGCATCTGTTTAAAACAAGCAAATGGGCATTCGACAAAACCTAGAGATTTAACTAACTATAAACAGTTAAACAGAAGTGAGCTGCTTCGTCGATTAGACGCTTGGCAGTAAAAGGGGTTTACCTGGAAATTCCAGAAGTGAGAGCCAATAAAGTTGGCATAATTCCCCACTTGAACAGTTACGATTTCTCTCATACTCAACAAGGAACAAGACGACGTCTACAACAGTGGAACTGAATTGAGTCACTGGCAGAAATAGGAAAGAGAGGGAAAACGCCGTTCTGTCGTTCTATTTTTCCGTCATAAACCTTGTATACTTGATAATTATTGAGCTCCTTTACGGGTCGTTTGGTTTGAATCCGGCTTATGCCGCGATAATGTTATGCTGGAATAAGTTATGCTGGGATTAATTAGTTAAAATATTATAGTATAGCCAGTTTTCACACTGGTCAATGAAAAATAGCCAGCGTTTATCAAGTCAATGAAAAATAGCCACTATTTTGCTGCAACAGGGACCGGTCCAGTATAATATACGGGAGTTCTGGTGCATTTGTGTACGAACTCCAGCATATTATGCTGGACCGGTATACTTTGCTAACTCCTGTAAAATTTGCGGGAGACTGGAGCACCAGTGCTCCAAACTCCAGTATATTATACTGGACAATTATACTTGCTGGAACTCCCGTAAAATTTGCGGGAGTTCCAGCATAGTTATCGTGGAACTCCCGTAAAATTTACGGGAGTTCAAGCATACTTATGCTGGAACTCCCGTAAAATTTGCGGGCATATTTTTCCGGATTTTGAACAGTGTTTTCGCTCAGATTTAAAGTGGCTAAATTTCGATTACTTTTGAAACTTGGCTATTTTTCAACGACCAGTGGTAAATCTGGCTATTTTTGAATTTCTCCCGATTAGTTATGCTGGGATTATTTTTTATTCATGTTTGGTATGTTGTATTAAATATGACAATTGCACAATTTGTAAGAAGAATGTATAAGTTAAACCGGTGTTAATTACCCCACCCTCTATAAGGTATAAGTTATCCCGATGTTAATTTTAAGGGAGAATTACATAAAAATACAGTCCACCCATATACATTGCATCAGAATAACCCAGTTACAACTTTGCAAATCTGTAGCCCATTAACAATGGGCCAAAGTTCGAAAAATAAGCATTATTTTCTTTTTTTTTTTTTTAAATTCTGCATATCTTCAAGCACAAAAATTTTGTGATTTTTTATTCTTCTTCCCCAAATTTTTGTATATATTCCTATTCCAAAAAATTCAAATTCATATATAATGCAACTTGAAAACCTTAAATTTTCTTCTTTTCCAAGTTCCAAATAGCATAAATAAAAAATAAAAATTGAAAAAATTATTGCATGTTCATGATTCGGCAAATAAATCAACAAAAAAAGTCGATTTGTACATAGATTAAACATATAAAATTTTAATTTAGATTTAACTGCACATGTGCATTACACGTATAATGATGTATAACTTTGTATAAACTTGTATATACAATACCTAATAATGAATATCAGAAAAATAAGACAAAGAAGAAAAAAAAGTGTCAAACATCCATGGATGCCTATTATACACGTATAACGTATATACACATTATACATTAAAAATATAGATAATTTATACAACATTGTATGCAGATATACACACTTATACATATTTATACAATATTGTATAAGTGTGTATAAACACTACCTATACAAATTTACACTAGAAAACACCTTCTGTCCATCACCACATTACAGATTTCGGTGGTTGCTGGTGTTGAATTTTTCCGGTGAGTTTTTGGCTTCAAATTTGGGCTTCACCAGTTGCAAAAGATGAAACAAAAGCTAAGAGAAATAAGAAAATATGAGACGAGGTTGCCGGAGATGCTCTTTTAGGCAAGATCTGATAGTTTTAGGCCAGATCTGATAGTTTTTGGACTGTATGCCAAATCTTATTGCGGTTCCTTAACCTCCTTTTGTCAATTAACTCAAAAATCAAAATCGAATTGACATAGAATGCGAGGATTAAAGAGCCATTGTGCACATATGTATATAGCACAAAAATTACTGAAATGTTACAGTATTTGTTTTTGTTTCTTCACTTGAGTGCTCAAAAGCAATTATCACGAGTGTATAGAAAAAAATCCTGTAATTTTTAGAGAGAAGGAAGGAGAGGCGAGTGAAGAGAGATTGAGTGTGCTGAGAAAGAAGAAAGTAGAAAAGAAAAAACCCTAGAAGTATATCTTTAATAATGGGCTAAAGAATGAAAAGTTTCTTTCAAATTATATGCAACATGGGCCATATCGAGTAAAGACTTCAAACCTAGGCCATTTTTAGTTGGGCTGCTGGGCCAAGTGATTATATCCGTAATTCTTTCTAATTTTAATCCTGGGATAACTTATACCTGATTTGCTAACCAAACGAAAGGTGGTATTAAATTTTTATACCAGTACTATACCTTCTTATACCTCATACCAAACGACCCATTAATGTTTAATTAAGATCAAACTAATACCTTTAAAGGAAACATTATGCCGGATTTGAAATAAACATATATACTACTCCAACACTTTATCATTTATTTATTTGGTATGAATATTAATATTAAACTAATATTATTATGCTTTCGAGTATCGTATATTAGAAAGCTATCTTTTGAGGTAAAAATTATATAATTGGCAAGAAATGTTTAATTTTAACAATTTACGTATATATTGATACAGATGTACATGATTCGCACTTAAATATGCTTATTGTTAGATGAAGGAAAACATTGAACAACTTAAAATCTTCTTTCCGTAGATCTTTTACGATTTTTTAGCTGCAATGTTGATGGTACTAATAAATTTTGGTTAGTAAATAAGAAAATTAGGACAAAAAAAAAGGTTCAGCATAACACAAAATGAGAAAGTATATAAAAATAATAATGAGACCTACCAGTTGACGTACTTTCAAGGTGTAGGCCGCTAAAGATGGTGTACTTGGTGTGGAATTTGAAGTTCAAACTAATTAACATTCCCAAGCTTTTTTTATACTAAATAAAAATCTTAATAATAAATGTAAAATTACAAAATATAAAAGAAACATTTAATGGTTGAACAAACTCAATTTCAAGGGTATTAGTTGATGTTATTGAATTACTTGAAGCAAAAGGTATTCATTCTTGTTTTAGTTCACCTAATCCTTTGAACCCTTATTGTTGATCAAAGGAGACCAGCGTTTATGCTCATTCGTAAGTCTAATGCTGTATTCTGGACCAGGCCCGGGCCTAAATGGGCCAAACGGGGCCGGGCTCAGACGGGCTGGTCTTTGGCGGTCCCGGGCTTCACGGGCTCAACGGGTGGAACCAGCCCACGACGGGCCCGCGCCTTCGCCATCAAAACAAGGCTATGCGCCTTCGCCAT